>NC_086455.1:75211187-75518687 GCF_028390025.1 Pseudophryne corroboree | reverse complement strand
ATGCGTGGGCCGGCTTGCGTGAGAGTATACACGGGGCTGCCCATAGTAAATGTGTCTGGTGTGGCTTCAGCGTGTCTCTTTTTGAGTAGCTCATTCTTTAATATTGTGTTGCCATTATTCTGAGACTGAAAGCCAAAATAGGTTGTTGTACATTTAAGTTCAAAATTGTTCCCGTGTGAAGCTGGGGCGTGTAACTAGTAATGATATAACACTATCTTCTCATAGATCTATTCTCTATACTCTTGTAGAGGTGCTGTGTGGCAGTGCGATGTAAGGATATACCATGTGCAATACACACTACACAGTCCGTTGTATAACAACTCAATTTATCATTACATGCTGCATGTAACACTGCGCCGGCTGTGGCATCGTCCCATTGGCCATGCGGTATATCCAATGGAAAGAATGAAAGAACGGCAGCAGTGAATAACGGATTGAGCATTCATACTGTATGACGGTTGTGCAGATTGTCTGAAAGTACCAATATGGCACAACATGTCGTATAGCGTGTACCCAGCTTATCCGCATAGATTACATGACAGGTTTAGCTTAACAATTAAACATGTAGCATTCCATATAATACATTGTGTGAACATCAATAATCACAATAAAATATTGTACATTTCCTGTTTTGTTCCTTGAAGTATTATATTTCCGGTATGTTTTAGCTGAAAGAGCCGAGAGCTGTAGCAAAACAAAGGTTTCAGAACAATGTGTTACTTAATAGCTGGCAATTAGGGCTAAGCCTGTTTTCTGCAGCGGGGTACACTGGTATTCCACAGGGAATAACATCGGGGTGTAGAGTTGGATCTTGATCCGAGGCACCAACAGGCTAAAGCTTTGACTGTTCCCAGGATGCATTGCTCTGCGTCCTCTATAGCCCCGCCTCCAGGCACTGGAGCTCAGTTTGTAAGTTGGTCACTAAGGGGAGGGGGGGAGCTGCGCTAGGCAGCCTTGAAAAGAGCTTTTTAAGAAGACTTCAAGGACAGCTGCACTTTTTATGTCATTCTGATATGCTGTGTTGCTGCTCCATCACCTCCCCCAGCAGCACTGCATACTCCCGCGGCCTAGTTCCCGGGTACTTGTAGCGGATGCGCACCGGACTTCAGGCACACACTGCTGATTCTCTCCTGGATCGCGTGGCTGCACATTAGGGAGCAGGTAAGAGGGTCCCCCAGGTGGGACCCGCTGAAAATCGCGGTCCTGTCGCGGTTCCAGGAGACGGACCGCGCCGCTGGCGTGGACACTACTGCACAGGGACCCCACTATATCCACCAGGGAAGGGAGCACAGGTCGGATTTACTAAAATCCGTTTAATATAGGCTCCATAGTATCCCAGCATAGGGGATAAGATGCTGACCTGTAGCCCCTCCCCGAGCTCTGGGCGCCATTTACTGCTGGTGTTCCCGCCCTGGAGCTGCATTTCTCTCTCCCTCACTTCCTGACAGAGATTTTGGCGCCATCTTCACTACTAGCTGGGCTGATCTCCGGGACTGCAGGGCACTGTCTCCTCTGTAAAGCCGTCTGTCTCATCAGCGCTGTGCATTTACAGACACTTTAAGTATTGTACATGTCATTTTAGACTGTTAGTTAAGAACAAGTGTACTGCTATCTGAATATTTAGTACAAGTATTCTGTTATATACATCCAGTATCTACTGTGCATTGTTATATCTATACTCCTATATTTATATGTAAATTTACTAGTCCAGTGCAGTTTTATTGTTTATATGTAATAACTTCTGCATTGTACATGTTACTGAGTGTGACTGTAGCTGTTGTGTGGGATTCCATTCTCCCATATCACATATTGCTATCACTATATTCTGTACCCTGAGGGGCTAAGTGCGTCAGGGATCCCTATATATATATATATATATATATATATATACATACATACATACATACATACATACATACATACATACATATATATATACACTATACGATTGGGTATTTTTACTGTGTGTTTCAGTCACCTCGTACCACTTAATTCCTCTGATTTGCATACTGTGTTTACTGTCACATAACATAGGAGGTTATTTGCAGGTTTTGTGTTTGTCTGGCTATATTGTACTGTTACGCCCTAAGGCTACATTCCTTATAATGTCTGCTACACAGGGCGGGAAATCCGCAGATGCTTCTGCATCCTGCAGTACTGGCACTACGGATTTACCTGAGGGGGGAAGTTTTAGCTGCTGGTTCAGGCGCTGAGTGCCATACACCCAGTCAACCTGCAGCAACTGTGGCCAATTAGGACCCACCCTGGCCAGCATTCTCAAGTCTGCTGACTACACTTGTGACACGTCTTACGCCCCCTTGGGAGACTTCCTGTGCCATTGCAGCCACATATTGTCCCTGTAGTTAATCCGCCCTGGGCGGATACTCTGTCTACCCAATTACAACAATTAAATCAGTCTTTGGTTAGACAAAAGTCTTCCCCACATCGCTCCTCTGGGACCAAGTGGTCATCTAAACGGGACGTTTCTTCCTCACAATCCACTAATATTTCGGATAATTCTTCCGATGAGGATGGGGAATATACTGATCCGTCAGACACTGATACAGTTGCTTCTGATGAGTAATCTACAACCCAGGTTGATGTTCCTGACCTAGTGGAGGCTATTAAGCTAATTCTTCAAATAGATGATGATATTGAGCCTATTACTGCGTCTAAGAAACCTGATAAGTTCAAACGTCATAAGGTTGCTAAAGTTGTCTTACCACATTCAGACCATTTAATTGACATACATCAGGAATCCTGGTCGTCTCCAGGAAATACATTTTCCCTGTCTAAAAAGATGCTAGCTTGTTATCCTATCCCTGCGGAGTTGAGTAACAAGTGGGGAACTCCACTACTGGTGGACTCTCATGTCGCCCGTCTTGTGGTTTCATCTACTCTGCCTGTCACCACTGTCCCCTCACTGATGGAACCGACGGATAAGCGTGTGGAGGGATGCCTGAAGTCTATTTACTCCCTTACTGGCAGCCTCCTGGACTGCGAAAAGTATTGAAGCATGGGTTCAAGCAATTGAGGATGAGCTACCTCAGTATTTTACTGACACTGCCAGACAGTATCTGTCTTATATGACCACAGCCTCCCACTATATTCAGGAGGCGGCCTCTGATGCAGGTGTAATGGCGGCCAAGACATCTACTACATCTATCCTGGCTTGTCGAATTCTGTGGTTGAGGTCCTGGAAGGCGGACCTGGACTCCAAAAAAAACCTTGGAGGTGCTCCCTTTTAAGGGTGACATCCTATTTGGGGAGGATCTGAACAAGATTGTGACTGACTTAGCTACTGTCAAGACTGCTTGTCTGCCAAATACTAATCCTTCTGTTCCGAAGGCTAAGAGTACCACCTTTCGTTCCTTTCGACTTCCAGGAAAAGCAAAGGGTCAGGGGTATCCGCGACAGGCTCGTGCTTCCAAAACCACTAAGCCTAAATCTAAACAATCCTGGGACGCCCGTCAGCCTGCTTCCAAACAAGACAAGCCTGCTGCATGACGGGGCGGGCCTCCCCATGGGGGACCCCAGGGTGGGAGGCTGACTTCTGAAGTTTGCCCAGGCCTGGTTAAAGACCACTTTGGATGCCTAGGTGCGGGAAGTTGTCTCTCACGGGTACGCAATCTCTTTCAAGAGATGTCCCCCTCGCCAGTGTTGCACAACGGTTATCCCTGCGGATCCGTTAAAGGCACAAGCTCTACACTTGGTTGTACAATCCCTCCTGGATACAGGAGTGGTAGTGCTGGTACCTCTGTCTCAGAGAGGCAGGGGTTACTATTCAACCCTGTTTCTAGTTCCGAAGCCAAATGGGTCCGTCCAGCCTATACTCAACCCCAAATCATTGAACAAGTTTGTGAGAGTATCCAAATTCCGTATGGAAACTCTGCACTCTATAGTGCTGGCCATGGAACCCGAAGACAATATGGTATCCCTGGACATACAGGATGCTTACCTGCACATACCTATTGCCATGTCGCATCAGCAATATCTGCGGTTTGCTATTGGCAACCTATATTATCAATTCCAGGCACTACCTTTTGGATTGGCCACGGCCCCTCGGATCTTCACCAAGGTCATGGCCGTGATGACTGCTCTTCTCCGTCGTCAGGCTATCAGGATCCTGCTGTATCTGGACGACTTGCTGATCCTGGCGAACTCCCAAGAGGTTCTCCTGCGTCATCTGGAACTGACGGTCAAATTACTACAAGCCCACGGGTGGCTCATCAACTGGAAAAAGTACTCGCTGGTCCCTGCTCGGAGCATGGTGCACCTGGGGGGCACTACTGGACACACACAACCAACGATTGTTTTTGTCTCCAGAGAAATTCCTGAAACTTCAGGACAAGATCAGATATTTCCTCTCTCGCCCAAGAGTGTCTATACACTCGGCGATGCAAGTACTAGGCCTCATGGTATCGGCTTTCGACATGGTAGAGCACGCTCAATTTCATTCCCGCCCTCTGCAGAGGTTAATTCTTTCACAGTGGGACGGCCTACCTCATCGGATCAGGTCTCAAATGATCTCCTTGACTGCGGAGGTTCGTCTGTCACTGAGCTGGTGGCTACAGGGCCAACAGTTGAGCAGGGGCCGTCCTTTCTGGATCTCCAACTGGATCCTCCTGACAAAGGATGCCAGTCTGCGGGAGTTGGGGCTCGGTGGTGGAGCAACACTCTCTCTCCAGGGTCGGTGGACCATGGAGGAGTCTGTCCTCCCGATAAACATTCTGGAATTGCGGGCGCTGTTCAATGCATTGACACTGGCCCTGCCTCTAGTACAGAACAGGCCTGTTCAAGTACAATCAGACAAAAATCATCAAGGCAGCACTCGAAGCCGCATGGCAATGTTGGAAGTATCAAAAATCCTCCGTTGGGCGAAACGCCATCTGCCGGCAATATCGGCAGTCTTCATCCCCGGAGTCCTCAACTGGGAAGCGGATTTCCTCAGTCGTCAGGACGTTCACGCCGGAGAGTGGAGTCTTCATCCGGAAGTCTTTTAACTCCTAGTGGACAAGTGGGGCCTACCAGACGTAGACCTGATGGCATCTCGACACAATCACAAGTTTCCGGTCTTCGGATAAAGGACAAGGGACCTTCAAGCAGCGTTCGTGGATGCACTGGCAATTCCATGGAACTTTCGGCTGCCATACGTGTATCCTCCAGCGTCACTCCTGCCCAGGGTACTACGGAAGTTCAAGCAATTACTAATTCTAGTCGCTCTTGCGTGGCCCAGGCGGCGTTGGTTCTCAGACCTGCAGGGTCACTCGATAGAGCGTCCTCTTCTACTTCCTCAACGCCCAGACCTCCTCGTTCAGGGCCCTTGTGTCTATCCGGACCTGGACAGACTGGCTTTGATGGCGTGGATTCTTATATCACATGGTGTGCTGCTAAGAATTATGATGCCTATTCATTCAGAACTTCTAGGCTTTTGGCTTTTCTGCAACAAAGCCTCTATTTAGGCCTTCGTCTGGCCTCCCTCAATGTTCATATATCTGCCTTGTCGGTGTGGTTTCAGAAGAAAATTACGTCTATTCCTGACGTTCATACTTTCACTCAGGGTGTTTTAAGGATTCAGCCTCCCTATGTCCCTCCTTGGCTCCATGGGATCTGTCTGTTGTTTTAAATGCCCTACAAGAGTCTCAATTCGAACCTCTTGAGTCTGTGGATCTTAAATGTCTTACACTTAAGGTCGTGTTTTTATTGGCTATTGCCTCTGCTAGGAAGGTAGAAAATATATACAAGTGCTGCGCTTGAAGTGAGCTTGGTTAATTGCTACTTGGTGAAAATATAAATATAAAGGTGTCTGCTCCAATCAATCAACAGCTCACACGGAACTTGCTAATAAACAAATTTAATAATACACATAAAAATAAAATAAAATGAAATAAAATAAAAGACAATTATAAAAACAAATGTTTAAAACTAGCTCAAGCACACTGATACATTTGCTGTATGGATCACTGAAATGAAAGTTTGTAAATAGTGTCACTTTAATGTTGCCACAAAGGACCTAATTGTGGTCTCTTTGTATCAATAGGGACTGGTAAGTAGCAGTTCGTACAGCCTGTTGGAGAATAAATGAAACAAACTCTTGTGCCTCTAGGCTACTGGCGTCCCAGTGCAGAGGAGAAGCCGCTGATTATAATTACCCGTCCTGCGGGAAATGTAGTGATGCGGCACAAGAGGTACCGGAGCAGCTGCCGTGCGTCTGCCGTTGGCACTAGCAAAGTGCAGATGGTAAGATCTAGGCAAGCCGGTCGTAATGCTGCAGTAATACGCTGGGCTGGCGTTCCGGTTCGTCTTGAGGAAGTCCCGGGATACGGGACGAAACGCGTTGACGTCACTCCTTCACATTGCTCACGGACGCACTGAGTGTTGCCAGTCATTCTCACCCGCAGTGGTGCTCCTTGAATCTGCTCGATCAGCCGTGGAGAATTTCCAACCGGAACGCCAGCCCAGCGTATTACTGCAGCATTACGACCGGCTTGCCTAGATCTTACCATCTGCACTTTGCTAGTGCCAACGGCAGACGCACGGCAGCTGCTCCGGTACCTCTTGTGCCGCATCACTACATTTCCCGCAGGACGGGTAATTATAATCAGCGGCTTCTCCTCTGCACTGGGACGCCAGTAGCCTAGAGGCACAAGAGTTTGTTTCATTTATTCTCCAACAGGCTGTACGAACTGCTACTTACCAGTCCCTATTGATACAAAGAGACCACAATTAGGTCCTTTGTGGCAACATTAAAGTGACACTATTTACAAACTTTCATTTCAGTGATCCATACAGCAAATGTATCAGTGTGCTTGAGCTAGTTTTAAACATTTGTTTTTATAATTGTCTTTTATTTTATTTCATTTTATTTTATTTTTATGTGTATTATTAAATTTGTTTATTAGCAAGTTCCGTGTGAGCTGTTGATTGATTGGAGCAGACACCTTTATATTTATATTTTCACCAAGTAGCAATTAACCAAGCTCACTTCAAGCGCAGCACTTGTATATATTTTCTATCTCTGCCTTTGGGGGAACTAGCAGTCCCCTAGTGCTTGCAGCTGTTGTTCAGCTTTTTTTATTATTCATTTAATTAAGGTGCGCCAGGAGTGGGAGTGTTCACACACTCCCTATCAAATTCTTTATCTCTGCTAGGAAGGTGTCTGACTTAGGCGCTTTGTCCTGTCGTCCACCCTTTCTGATTTTTCACCGTGACCGGGCAGTTCTTCAAACTCGCCCTTGTTATCTACCTAAGGTGGTATCATCTTTTCATCTTAACCAAGAGATTGTGGTTCCGGCCTTTATCTCTTCTTGTTTGTCCTCCAAAGAGCGGTCTTTGGATGTGGAGAGGACTGCCTCTCTCAGGAGGTGCGATACCCTTTTTTTGTTCTTTTTGGTTTTCACAAACGAGGCTGGCCTGCGAATAAGCAGACCTTGGCCAGATGGATCAGAATGGGGATTGCACAAGCCTATGCGCAGGCTGGTCTCCCAGCTCCTGCTGCAATTAAAACCCATTCTACTCGGTCTGTTGGACCTACTTGGGCGGCCCACCGAAGCGCGTCCGCTAAACAATTGTGCAAGGCGGCTTCGTGGTCCTCTGTGAACACGTTCATCAGGTTCTATGCTTTCAATACTTCCGCCTCCCTGGATTCTTCCTTTGGACGCCGGGTTCTTGTACCCGCTACAGTGCGTCCCCTCCCATGAGGAACTGCTTTAGGACATCCCCGATGTTATTCCCTGTGGAATACCAGTGTATCACCCTGCAGAAGAGGAGATTTTTGGTAGACTTACCATAGTTAAATCTCTTTCTGCGAGGTACACTGGATTCCACAGGGCGCCCACCCTGACGCACTTAGCTTCTTTGGGTTTGTATGGCATTAGCCGCTAGTCCCTTCTCCTTTCGTGAGAATGTGGTTCTATGTGACTAACATCTGCCGTCTCTTTTACCTGGTACTGAATTGGACTGGTTAACGAAACTGAGCTCCAGTGCCCGGAGTGTATAGAGGAGGCGGTGCAATACATCCTGGGAACAGTCAAAACTTTAGCCTGTTGGTGCCTCGGATCAAGATCCAACTCTACATCCCAATGTTATTCCCTGATGTTATTCCCTGTCGAATCCAGTGTACCTCGCAGAAACAGATTTAACTATGATAAGTCTACCATTGAGCTACTTTTCAGTTTGCTCATGCACACCCTGTGAGTCTCTGCTTACTAGAGTTGGCTGATAGTGGTCAGTAAGGTATGTAGTCATTATGTCGCCATTCAGAATGTCAACGTGGTCTATTGACAGCAAACATGTTGACGTGGTCATTAAGTTAACAGTCACAATGTCAGCAGTACAGGGTTAGATTTAGGGTAAGGCTGTAGTTAGGTTTGAAACTCTTAAACTAGAAAAAAGCCTGAATATCGACATTCATCTACATCGACATTTTGAATGTTGACATGCCATACCACACCCGTTGGTAATGATTTGTCCTTTTCTGATTAAACTTGAATGGATTTTTCTCTTACGTCCTAGAGGATGCTGGGGACTCTGTAAGGACCATGGGGTATAGACGGGCTCCGCAGGAGATAGGGCACCTAAAAAGAACTTTGACTATGGGTGTGCACTGGCTCCTCCCTCTATGCCCATCCTCCAGACCTCCGTTAGATCTTGTGCCCAGAGGAGAATGGGTGCACTGCAGAGAGCTCTCCAGAGTTTTCTGTCGAAGAAGAATTTTGTTAGGTTTTTTATTTTCAGGGAGTCCTGTTGGCAACAGGCTCCCTGCATCGTGGGACAGAGGAGAGAGAAGCAGAGCTGGCTTGTTAAGTTCGGCACTGCTTCTAAGGCTACTGGACACCATTAGCTCCAGAGGGAGTCGGAACACA
The DNA here is from genome assembly GCF_028390025.1 of Pseudophryne corroboree. NCBI lineage: Eukaryota > Metazoa > Chordata > Amphibia > Anura > Myobatrachidae > Pseudophryne > Pseudophryne corroboree. The sequence continues at coordinate 75,509,823 of NC_086455.1, read as the reverse complement.
GCTCTCACCTGGGGTTCGTCCCGGAGCCGCGCCGCCGTCCTCCTCACAGATGCCGAAGATAGAAGCCGGATAGAGAAGGCAGAAGACCTCTTAGGCGGCAGAAGACATCAGATCTTCTGCTCCCAGTCACACACACACAGAGCAGCACTGAAGGGTGCAGGGCGCAGGCGGGGGGCGCCCTGGGCAGCAATAAACCTCACATTTTGGCCAAATACAGTTTGATTAGGCTGCGGAGGCAGTAAATCTATGATCCCCCGCCATATTATTGAAAAATCACTGGGACCAAAGCCCGCTGTCGGGTGGGCGGGGCTTGATCCTCAGCACTAACCAGCGCCATTTTCTCCACAGAAGCTGCATGAGGAAAACGCTGGCTCCCTGGTCTCTCCCCTGCTGAACACACAGGCTGGAAAAAAGAGGAGGGGGGCGCATTAGCGACGCAGTGAGTGGAAATTGGCATATTATATATAAAAAAGCGCTATCTGGACATATTTTTTCCAGTGTTTTTAAGCGCTGGTGTGTGCTGGCATACTCTCTCTCTGTCTCTCCTTAGGACCTGGTTGGGGGTTTGTCCCCTTATAGGTTAATCCCTGTGTGTGTGGGGTGTCGGTACGTGTGTGTCGACATGTCTGAGGTGGAAGGCTTCTCTAAGGAGGAGGTGGAGCAAATGAGTGGTGTGTCCCCGTCGGTTGTGCCGACTCCAGATTGGATGGACATGTGGCATATGTTGAATGCAAGTGTGGCATCTTTACATAAAAGGCTTGATAAGGCTGAATTAGGGGGGACATCAGGGGGTCAATCCTCGGATTGGACCGACTCACAGGGCCCGTCGGGGTCTCAAAAGCGTCCCTTAACACAAGACACTACTACCGACACGGATTCTGATTCCAGTGTCGACTATGACGAAGTAAAATTGCACCCTAGGGTGACTAAAACCATTCAGTGTATGATTGTGGCAATAAGGGATGTGTTGCATATTGTGGATGAACCCTCGGTCCCCGACACAAGGGTACACATGTTTAAGGAAAAGAAACAGATTATTAACTTTCCAACATCTCATGAATTAAATTAATTCTTTGGAAAAGCTTGGGAGACTCCGGATAAGAGACCGCAGATCCCCAAAAGAATTTATATGGCATACCCTTTCCCTAAGCAGGACAGGGAGATTTGGGAATCACCCCCCACTGTGGAAAAGGCCCTGACGCGCTTGTCCAAGAAAGTGGCGCTACAGTCTCCTGACACAGCAGCCCTTTAGGACCCTGCAGATCGCAGGCAAGAAACTACCTTAAAGTGTATTTATTCTCATACGGGTGCTGTGCTAAGACCGACAATTGCGTCGGCATGGGTGTGTAGCGCAATTGCAGCTTGGATAGATGAGCTGACAGATCAATTTGATAATATGGATAAGGATACTATATTCCTAACTCTAGCCCATATTAAAGACGCAGTCTTATTTATGAGGGATGCTCAAAGGGACATTGGATTGCTAGCTTCTAGGGCCAATGCCATGTCTGTCTCAGCGAGAAGATCCTTATGGACTCGCCAATGGACGGGTGATGCGGATTCCAAAAAACATATGGAAGTACTACCCTATAAGGGTGATGTATTGTTTGGGGATGGGCTGACGGACTTGGTTTCCACAGCTACAGCAGGTAAATCAAATTTTTTACCATGTATTCCCCAACAGCAAAAGAAAGTAACACCCTATCAGATGCAGTCCTTTCGGCCGCACAAGTCCAAAAGAGGTCGGGGATCCTCTTTCCTCGCCAGAGGTAAGGGCAGAGGCAAAAGAGCACCTGCTTCGGCAGGTGCCCAGGAACAAAAGTCCTCCCCGGCTGCTCCAAAACCCACAGCATGACGCTGGGGCTCCCCTGAGGGAGTCCGCACCGGTGGGGGCACGTCTTCGACTTTTCAGTCAGGCCTGGGTCAGTTCGGACCTGAATCCCTGGGTGTTGGAAATAGTTTCCCAGGGTTACAAATTGGAATTCGAGGAGGTGCCCCCGCGCCGATTTTTCAAATCGGCCCTACCAGCTTCCACATCGGAAAGGGATATAGTGTTAGCTGCAATTCAAACGCTGTGTATACAGCACGTGATAATCAAGGTTCCCCTGCACCAGCAGGGAAGAGGTTACTACTCAACCCTATTTGTGGTCCCGAAACCGGACGGTTCGGTCAGACCTATTTTGAATCTGAAATCCCTAAACCTGTACATAAAAAGATTCAAATTCAAAATGGAATCTCTCAGAGCGATAATAATGGAGGAGGGGCAGTTCATGGTGTCTCTGGACATAAAGGATGTGTACCTTCATGTCCCCATATATGCCCCCCATCAGGAATACCTGAGATTCGCTGTACAGGATTGTCATTACCAATTTCAGACGTTGCCGTTTGGACTCTCCACGGCCCCAAGGATTTTTACCAAGATAATGGCAGAAATGATGGTGGTCCTGCGCAAGCATGGGGTCACAATTATCCCATACTTGGACGATCTCCTGATAAAAGCGAGATCAAGGGAGAAATTGCTGAGCAGTGTGGCGCTCTCTCTGAGAGTGCTCCAGCAACACGGTTGGATTTTAAATCTACCAAAGTCACAGTTGATTCCGACAACTCGACTACCGTTCCTAGGTATGATACTGGATACTGAACAAATGAAGGTCTTCCTCCCAATAGAGAAAGCCCAAGACATACAGAACATGGTCAGAGACCTGCTAAAACCGAAAAGGGTGTCGGTTCACCAATGCACTCGAGTTCTGGGTAAAATGGTGGCGGCCTACGAGGCCATTCCCTTCGGAAGGTTCCATGCAAGGACTTTTCAATGGGACCTTCTGGACAAGTGGTCCGGGTCCCATCTGCACTTAAATCGGAAAATAACTCTGTCCCCAGGGACCAGAGTGTCCCTCCTGTGGTGGTTGCAAAGTGCTCACCTCCTGGAGGGTCGCAGGTTCGGAATTCAGGATTGGATCCTGGTTACCACGGACGCGAGCCTCCGAGGATGGGGAGCGGTCACACAGGGAAAAAAATTTTTCAGGGTCAATGTGTTGGAACTCAGGGCCATTTACAATGGCCTTCGACAAGCGGAGAGTTTTCTTCGAAACCTACCGGTTCTAATTCAATCAGACAATGTCACAGCAGTGGCTCATGTGAACCGCCAAGGCAGGACAAAAAGCAGAGTCGCAATGGCGGAAGCCACAAGGATCCTTCGCTGGGCGGAAAATCATGTAAGCGCTCTGTCAGCTGTCTTCATTCCGGGAGTGGACAACTGGGAAGCAGACTTCCACAGCAGACACGATCTCCATCCAGGAGAGTGGGGACTTCATCAAGAAGTCTTTGCAGACGTAACACGTCTTTGGGGAACTCCTCAAATAGACATGATGTCGTCACGCCTCAACAAAAAACTTCGGAGGTATTGCGCCAGGTCTCGGGACCCTCAGGCAGTAGCAGTAGACGCTCTGGTAACACCGTGGGTGTTCAAATCGGTCTACGTGTTTCCTCCTCTTCCTCTCATCACAAAAGTGTTGAGGATCATAAGATGAAGAAGAGTACAGACGATACTCATTGTCCCAGACTGGCCTCGAAGGGCCTGGTACTCGGATCTACAAGAGATGCTCACAGGAGATCCCTGGCCTCTTCCTCTGAGGGAAGACCTGTTGCAGAAGGGGCCCTGTGTATTTCAAGACTTACCGCGGTTACGTTTGACGGCATGGCAGTTGAACGCCGAATCCTAGCGAAAAAGGGGATTCCGGATGAGGTCATCCCTACTTTAATAAAGGCTAGGAAGGAGGTGACGGTTAAGCATTATCACCGTATCTGGCGAAAGTATGTGTCTTGGTGTGAAACCAAGAATGTACCTACGGAAGATTTTCATCTGGGTCGTTTCTCCACTTCCTACAGACAGGAGTGGATATGGGCCTGAAATTAGGCTCTGTTAAGGTACAGATTTCGGCCCTCTCGATTTTCTTTCAGAAGGAATTGGCTTCTCTTCCAGAAGTCCAGACGTTTGTAAAGGGAGTGCTGCACATCCAGCCCCCTTTTGTTCATCCAGTGGCACCATGGGACCTGAACGTGGTGTTGCAGTTCCTAAAATCACACTGGTTTGAACCGCTTAACAAGGCTGAGTTTAAATTTCTTACCTGGAAGGTGGTCATGTTGTTGGCCTTAGCATCAGCAAGGTGAGTGTCAGAATTGGCGGCTTTGTCACACTACTTAATTTTTCATGTGGATCGAGCTGAATTGAGGACACGTCCGCAATTTTTGCCTAAAGTGGTTTCTTCGTTCCATATGAATCAACCTATTGTGGTGCCTGTGGCTACAAGTGACCTGGAGGATTCCAGATCCCTGGACGTAGTCAGGGCCTTAAAAATTTATGTAGCCAGGACGGCTAGAATTAGAAAAACAGAGGCTCTGTTTGTCCTGTATGCGGCTAATAAGATTGGCGCTCCTGCTTCGAAGCAGACTATTGCTCGCTGGATCTGTAATACGATTCAGCAGGCTCACTCTACGGCTGGATTGCCGGTACCAAATTCGGTTAAGGCCCATTCCACTAGGAAGGTGGGCTCTTCTTGGGCAGCTGCCCGAGGCGTCTCGGCATTACAACTTTGCCGAGCGGCGACTTGGTCGGGGTCAAACACTTTTGCTAAATTCTACAAGTTTGATACCCTGGCTGATGAGGACCTAGAGTTTGCTCAGTCGGTGTTGCAGAGTCATACGCACTCTACCGCCCGATTGGATGCTTTGGTATAAACCCCATGGTCCTTACGGAGTCCCCAGCATCCTCTAGGACGTAAGAGAAAATAAGATTTTAAACCTACCGGTAAATCTATTTCTCCTAGTCCGTAGAGGATGCTGGGCGTCCGTCCCAGGGCGGAAACTCTGCAAGACTTGTATATAGTTGTTGCTTACATAAAGGTTATGTTACAGTTGACATCGGTCTTGGACCGTTACTGTCATTTGTTCATACTGTTAATTGGTTATGTATGTTCCAGGTTACATGGTATGATTGGTGTGGGCTGGTATGAATATTGCCCTTGGATTGCTAAATCCTGCCTTGTATTGTCCATCTTCTCTGGGCACGGTTCTCTAACTGAGGTCTGGAGGAGGGGCATAGAGGGAGGAGCCAGTGCATACCCATAGTCAAAGTTCTTTTTAGGTGCCCTATCTCCTGCGGAGCCCGTCTATACCCCATGGTCCTTATGGAGTCCCCAGCATCCTCTACGGACTAGGAGAAATAGATTTACCGGTAGGTTTAAAATCTTATTTATTCTTTCAGAGCTGTCTATAGTAATCTGTGGAGTTCCCCCGTCTCTTACATGCCTAAGACAACATTGTGTGCAATTTCTGTATATGGTAATGCAGTAAAATGGGTACGTGAGATTTGGAACTGGAGGGAATTTTGGAGATCATTTAAATTTGGACTGGAGGCATTTAACCTGTTATCGTTGTAAAATGTGATTTCTTGTAGATCGATGCCTGGTGGTGGCTAAGGCTCGTCATGTAATTGTAATTATTTTGTGTTATTTATTGTTTTCTGGGTTTTTATGAATATGGGTATTACAACAATAACTAGGGCTCTATAAAACCATGTGATGTAATTTGTGCTAAACTACTGACTAATAGGAGGCTATTTATATGTCACTTAGCATCATTCTATTATGAAGCCTTTTCTAGACCCTTCTAGAGATCTGTAAGTAAAACTTGGCAGGGCATAGTACTGCGCACTGATTTATCAGAAATAATGTTTGATCAGTCAGCAGTATCCGAGTAATGGGAGATGTTCATTAAACAATGTAATATGTACCACCACCAATCCCCCCCCCCCCCCACAGACACACATGCATGCGCGGGTGTAGTATGAGTGGCCGGCGGACCGGGATCCCGGGGGCCAGCACACCGGCGCCAGGATCCCGATTGCCGGCATACCGACAGCTGGGCGAGCGTTAATGAGCCCCTTGCGGGCTCGCTGTGCTCACCACGCTGCGGGCACGGTGGCACGCTACGTGTGCCACGCTATTTATTCTCCCTCCAGGGGGGTCGTGGACCCCCAAGAGGGAGAATGTGTTGGCATGCCGGCGGTCAGGATCCCGGCGCTGGTATGCTGGTCGCCCGGATCCCGGCCGGCGGCATACTGAAGACCACCCGCATGTACACTAGATTACTCTCTACTGTGGATTGTACATGATAATTTCTTATTAACGACTCTTTGCTCTTTACTGTAGCAGTTCCTGATCCCCATAAACTAGACCAGATGTTTTGTCACAGAGTTTGGAGTTTGCTTCTTGGGTTACAAAACACATGGCGTCTGATTCGGGCACAGAAGCGCACCTAAAATGCAGCTACACAGTCCCTCCCTTATACTGCACAGTTCCTCCTTATGTGCATCTGTGCGTCTGACTGTGCAAGGACTAAGACGCCCACTTGCAGCAGTAATGCCTATTGGTGCCACCTTAGACGCCACCATCAGCGCACCAGTCCAATGGCAAGTGCAGTGTCTTCGTCTGAGAAATACCATTTTCCGTTTGCCCACTTTTCTCATATGCACCAAGCTCCTGAATGCAATACATCCAGAGCTTGGGTGCAGTGGGTAATGCCATCTTTAGGTCAGGGCTGTCTTAACAGCAGTGTAGGCCCCTGGGCACAACAATGCACTGGGCCCCCTACCCATCCTCCAGAGGTAGGGGTGGGGGTGCTATCAGCATAGTTTTGATGTCCCGCGGGCGGTAAAGGGTGTTCTATCTTCCGCTCAGCGTGTAGAACCTGGAACAGTAATTTCTGCTAATTACTCTTTTACTGCACAGATGGAGATAAACTGTAAAAGGGGGCATTGGGCTGAATGAAGAAGCCCTGGTACATGATTCCAGGGTGGTAGGGGGTGTTTAATACATTGGGGAGGGGTAGATAGTGGAGTGGGCTTAATATTTATAATTTTCCGGTGGGAGGGCAGCTTGCTTGACTGCAGATATCTCAGGTTCCTGAAAATATATTTCTTAGCTTTGAATGGGATAAAAAAACTAGAGAGTCCCACCTTTCAGATGGTTCTGGGGACTTGGGGATCAGAGTTCAGGAGCCAAAGCAATCCACCAATGAAAATCTAAAACTACATATTAGGCGTGTGGAGCTGGAGCAGTGACCAGCTGCTTGAAGGCTGATATCTCTGGTTCTGGGCATAGTAGAGAGAAGCTGCCAGTGTCCACTAAAAGGGGAGAGTCACAGCTTTTGGCTTATACCCTCAGAAATACTCTAAGTCAGACAAAATCCGAGATATCAGGCTGGGAAGAACAATTAACAGGCTTAGTTGTGGACCACTGCTTTCAAGTCAGATATCTCCGGTTCCCCAGGGCCGATTTTCAAAAATCAGATACCCCTGGAAAGAGGGGACCCTCAGCTATCAGCCTAGGGCCCTTATACTCCTGGGGCCCTTGGGCAAGAGCCCATTGAGCCCATACGAAAAGACGGCCCTGCTTTAGGTGACGTTACCCTATAGAATCCTATGGGCTTCTTTTCATATTTACCCCTGAGCAGGGTCCAATTGGATCACTCCTGGCACCCCATGCGGTGCATGTGTCACTTGACACATGCGCAGAAGGATTCCCATGTCCTAAACCTCCGAAGTCCTTCTATCACAAAGGACAGCTATTACCGGGAGAGCTGTACTTTGCAGCTTTCTTCAAGCATACAGTGTTAATTAGCGCCGTTATGCTTTCGATGACTGTCAGGTTGCATCGCACACAAAGTGCAAATCTTCAGGCATCCCGACCCTGGTCAGTAACCGTATCAATCCTGGCACATAATAACCTTAAATAGAGGTTGTAACAGTCCTGCCCTTCTCACTCTTTCATCTATCTGAATTATTAAAATAAATAAATAAATGAAATGTGCATCAACCTGCTGCCACATGTAGTCCTAGAACCAGTCACAAATAGGATGCATGTGTAATCTGTTTTACCCTGTGTTCTCTGTGTCAGGTAAAGATCACGTATGCCGCTTCATAGGATGTGGGAGGAATGATCGGTTCAATTACGTCGTCATGCAATTACAGGTAAGTCTGCAAAAGAAAGAGATTCTAATATCATTATTATTATTTTTTATTAGTGTTAACTTTAAAAAGTACCAATAAGTTTTACCATATTACAGTAACAGTCACTAGAAAATCTTCAGACCTGGTACATTGCTTCTAGGTAGTGATACAGCAGTGATAAGTGTAAGGTGATAACGCACCAGCCAATCAGCTCCTAACTGTCATTTTTCAAATCCGTAATGACTGGCTGGTGCGTTATCACCTTGCGTTTATCACTGCTTTATCACTTCTCCAGGTTAATACATCTGCCTCAGTATGCTTTTATTAGTGACTTGAGAACAGCTATGGCACTTGCTCCATTCACATATAACACAAGCAGCACTTGATATTGGGAAAGGCTTTATGGGTGAATGCTTAGGAGGGCGTCATTACAAAGAGGAAGCTGTCCCATTTATCATTGGATTGTATCTATACTGCGGTATACTGCTGGTGAAAGGGAGCAGGTGTGCCGTGGTGCTTGCTATATTAGAAAAGGAATAATGTGTTTTTAAAATACTGGCAGAATGTTTTTTTTTTAAATCTTAACATTCTTGGGGGTATGAAGGCTTTAAGTAATGCGGCCAGAGCCGCTAGGCTTAACGCTGTAGACATACGTCAGCCTACCCGTATCATGTTCTACTGTGGGATATACAGCAAGACTAATGGCTGTGAGCAACACCTGATGAACACCTCATGTACATATGCTATCAATAGTAAGTGCTGCTCAGAGTTATCAAGGTGGTCCCCACAAACACCTATATGTACAAGTACAGCAACATAAAACATAACCTAGCACAGCTCTTAGGATAGACATCAACCACTTATCTCATATGAAGTAAATCTATTTCATCAGTCCATAATGAGTCCAACCGCTTCTAGTCCTTAATGCAGATGAATTCTAAATGGTAAGGTCCAACCACACACCACCTTCCCACGGAGCGCGCCACCTTCCCACGGCACGCACCACCTTCCCACGGCACACACCACCTTCCCACGGCACGCGCCACCTTCACACAGCGCACACCAGCGTCACACGGCACGCACCAGCTTCACACGGCACACACCACCTTCCCGCGGCACTCACACGGCGCGCACCACTTTCCCGCGGCGCGCACCAGCTTCACACGGCACGCACCACCTTCCCGCAGCGCGCACCAGCTTCACACGGCGCGCACCAGCTTCACACGGTTTCTCTGGTCTCCTCTGACTCCCCACTATTTGAAACAACTCTGTACTATGGGCCTAATTCAGCATGGATCGCTAATTAGAGAGTTCGCAAATTGAGCGATTATCAAATGACTGCGCATGTGTAGCGCTTAAATTACGCACATTTCTGGGTGGAAATCTGCCGTTTTGTGGGTGTGTCAGAAAAAACGCAGGTGTGTCAGGTGTTTTTGGGGAGGGTCTCTGCTGTCAGCGCAGACCACTTCCAGCCGTCTCAGTCGCAGATTAGTGGCAGCCTCAGACCTACTCGCATTTGCTCAGACGGCAAAGATTCTTTGATGTGCCAAGATTTGAGTATGCATCTGCGAGTGGATAGTGATCTGCGATGCATTTGCAAATTTGCATGGGGGTGTTCTTTCTTTCTGTCCGGGCGGCGCCTTTCTACTCGCGTACATCTGCAATTTCTCAGATTAGCGATCCATGCTGAATTCGGCCCATAGAATAGGGGGATAAAGGGAAGGATTTTCCATAGTGAAATTCCATCTAATTTAATACAAATGGGTGAGTATAAAACCAGCTTAAAGCAGAGAAAACGTAACCTAATTGCACCATCAGCCAGATGGGGGTATCGCACCAGAATGTGTGGGTGTACAGAGGCACACCTAGAATCGTTACGAGGGTTCAAGCACCTCCTGGTAACAGGAATCTGCACCACTGTCTAAGAGTGGAAATGTCAGCACCAGATCGGCATGGTCCAGCGCTGAGTCTTTATCAAGGTGTCACCACAATCTCAAGATAAATATTAGCCTTCTATAAGCATACCACCTTGTAACTAATACACCATTTAATGATCGACAAGCAATACAGTAGAAAGAGGAGTGGGATATCACCCATATACTATATAATAAAAGGCTAACGCTGCTCCTCACCTTCATGGGGGGAATTCAAGTGTTTTGCGCGCAGGCGGCCACTAGATGGCGCCCAATGGAGCAATTCAAGTCTTGCTCTATTCGAGCACACACAGCTGCGATCGCTGACATTACTGTTATGTTCCATCATTTTGACGGGCTTGTAACTAGTGTATAAATACATATATATAACCGTGAAACTTGTATACAATACAGTGTGTAGCATTGGGGCGGTATATTAGGTTTGGTTGCACCTGATTGAATTCCTTAATAGTGATTTAGTGATTGCTTACTGTATTCCATTGTAATCCATAACCTGCTGCTTAATGTATGCAATTTGTTTGTGTATACACTTCAAAGGACTGTGACCACAGTGCACATACATAAAAGGGTACGTTTCTATAGCAACTGAAGTGATGTATCTATTAAAGGGGAGTAGATCGACCCTTTGGGTTGTCAATGAGCCACCTGCCCATACTACATTACAATAGGTAGTGCATTTCTGTGGGCATTTTCATAATGAAAGATATTGTCTTGTTTCTTCAGGGGCGAAACCTGGCAGATCTCCGTCGTAGCCAATCCAGAGGCACTTTCTCCATCAGCACCATGCTGCGGCTGGGGCGCCAAATCCTCGAGTCTATTGAGAGCATCCATTCCGTGGGGTTCTTACACCGCGACATCAAACCAGTAAGTAGGACAATGAGCACTATAATAAGCTTATATCTCCCTTTCATAACTTGCTGCCTCTTCCTCGAGGAATGGAAGTAGCTAAAGTAGTAACCTCTAGGAATAATGGGGCAGATGTATTAACCTGGAGAAGGCATAAGGAAGTGATAAACCAGTGATATGTGCAAGGTGATAAAGGCACCAGCCAATCAGCTCCAATATGTAAATTAACAGTTAGGAACTGATTGGCTGGTGCCTTTATCACCTTACACCAGGCATTCCCAACCACGGTCCTCAAGGCACACCAACAGTGCAGGTTTTAGTGATTTCCAGGCTTCAGCACAGGTGACTTAATTAGTAGCTCAGTTATTTTGATGTAACCATCTGTGCTGCAGCCTGGATATCACTAAAACCTGCACTGTTGGTGTGCCTTGAGGACCGTGGTTGGGAATGCCTGCCTTACACATATCACTGGTTTATCACTTCCTTATGCCTTCTCCAGGTTAATACATCTGCCCCAATGTTCCCAGCATGTTAGTGCATATCAGGAATGTAAGGAAATAGTGATCAGTTGGGTTTGTGGTATACTCTTTTGCAGTTGTTAAACGTAAATCCCATTTTCCATAAAATGTGTAATTTCTCCAGCAGGGTCCACAGGTTATTCACAGGATAACATTGGGATATGATGACGCGACAGCGGATTTGCACCAAACGGTCAAAGCTTTCGGCCTCCCAGCATGCAACGGGCCTGTCCCTATATTCCCGCCTCCTGGCTCAGGCAAGTCCGTTTTTTGTTTGGTGCCGCAGGAGCCGGACCACGGTCAATGGGCTTCTGGTTTTTAGCAGCCATAAGCTGCTAAAAAGTTTTATTTTATTTTTATACTGTAGTCTTACAATTTTTTTTAAGCGACCTTGTCTAAAATGCGTTTTATATGTACCTTAGACAGAGTCGCTCTAACAACTCCCCGCCAGGTCTCGACAATGCTTACCCACGTGTACAGTGCTGTTTCAGCGGGCGTCTGTGTAGGAAGTACTAGCAAGTCCGGCAGACGTTACCAGGCTGTGGCCCGGAGCATGGGGAGAAGGTAAGGCATCGGTTCCGCTTAGTAGGGGAACGCAGACACAGCTGCACTGTTTTGGTAGCGGATTACCAAACAGTTTCTGACGCGGCTGACACCTTGCGTGCACCAGCGCTAGGCCCTAGGGATCATAGGCTCCAGGGGGGTAGTATGAGTCTGCGATCCCTAGGGTTGATGTCAGCAGTGGGGAGTCAAACGCTCCCTTGGTCATCCCTCCCCCCTGGTTTCCTCTGCGTTTCCCGCCATGAACTGAGTTCCCGCTTCCGTCTGAGACGCTGTGTATCTAAAAGGACCCAGTTGCAGCACAGGCTGCTGTGTGACTGGGCGTCTGTGTTCACTGTAGGTTCACAGGGCGAGTGTGTACACTGTTAGCGTCTGGATCCACTCTGCATTCGCTAACGTGTTGATCGATCCTGGAAGCAGGATGAAGTCTCCCTGTATCCCTCTCTCCTGAGCTGGATGATACAGCACTAAGTCTCTATCTACCTTTGAGTACGAATAGTTGGATAAGTGCCTGATGCATATGAGTCTGAAAACTGTTACTGCTGTTTTCTCTTACGTCCTAGAGGATGCTGGGGACTCCGTAAGGACCATGGGGATAGACGGGCTCCGCAGGAGACATGGGCACTTTAAGAAAGACTTTAGGTATGGGTGTGCACTGGCTCCTTCCTCTATGCCCCTCCTCCAGACCTCAGTTTATTACTGTGCCCAGAGGAGACTGGGTGCATTACAGGGAGCTCTCCTGAGTTTCCTGTCAGAAAGTATATTTGTTGGGTTTTTTATTTTCAGGGAGCCTGCTGGCAACAGACTCCCTGCATCGAGGGACCGAGGAGAGAGAAGCAGACCTACTTCTGTGAGTTTCAAGGCACTGCTTCTTAGGCTACTGGACACCATTAGCTCCAGAGGGATCGCTACGCAGGTCTCACCCTCGCCGTCCGTCCCAGAGCCGCGCCGCCGTCCTCCTCAGAGCCGGAAGGTAGAAGCCGGGTGAGTATGAGAAGAAAAGAAGACTTCAGAGGCGGCAAAAGACTTCATGATCTTAACTGAGGTAACGCACAGCGGTGAAGCTGTGCGCCATTGCTCCCATACACCTCACACACGGCAGTCACTGTAAGGGTGCAGGGCGCAGGGGGGGTGCCCTGGGCAGCATATAAACCTCTCTTTGGCAAAAATATATATATATATATATATATATACAGCTGGGCACTGTATATATAAAGAGCCCCCACCAGTTTTTAGTATATTTGAGCGGGACAGCAGCACTCACCAGCGCCATTTTCTCCACAGCACAGCGCTGAGAGGAAGCTCCCTGGACTCTCCCCTGCTTATTCCACGATGACAGAGGGTTTTGAAGAAGGGGGGGGGGGCACATAATTTGGCACATATATATATGTGCATACAGCGCTACTGGGTAAACATATAATTATATAGTGTTTTTTCCTGGGTCATATAGCGCTGGGTGTGTGCTGGCATACTCTCTCTCTGTCTCTCCAAAGGGCCTTGTGGGGGAACTGTCTTCAGATAAGAGGATTCCCTGAGTGTGTGGTGTGTCTGTACGCGTGTGTCGACATGTCTGAGGTAGAAGGCTTTCAGGGGGAGGAGGAGGAGAAAATGAATGTGGTGTCTCCGTCAACAACGCCGACACCTGACTGGATGGATATGTGGAATGTTTTAAGTGCTAATGTAAATTTATTGCACAAAAGATTAGATAGAGCTGAAGCTAGGGAACAGCCAGGGAGTCGACCCATGTCTGTCCCTATGTCGCAGGGACCTTCGGGGTCTTAAAAGCGCCCACTATCCCAAATAGTAGACACGAATACCGACACGGATTCTGACTCCAGTGTCGACTACGATGATGCAAAGTTACAGCCAAAATTGGCTAAATGTATTCGATATATGATTATTGCAATAAAAGATGTTTTGCATATCACAGAGGAACCCCCTGTCCCTGACACGAGGGTACACATGTATAAGGAAAAGAAACCTGAGGTAACCTTTCCCCCCTCACATGAGTTGAACGAATTATGTGAAAAAGCTTGGGAATCTCCAGACAAAAAACTGCAGATTCCCAAAAGGATTCTTATGGCGTATCCTTTCCCGCCAACGGACAGGATACGGTGGGAATCCTCCCCTAGGGTGGACAAAGCATTGACACGCTTATCCAAAAAGGTAGCGCTGCCATCCCAAGATACGGCTACCCTCAGGGATCCTGCTGACCGCAAGCAGGAGGTTACCTTGAAGTCCATTTACTCACATTCTGGTACCTTACTCAGACCAGCGATTGCGTCGGCCTGGGTTTGTAGCGCTGTAGCAGCATGGACAGATACCTTATCAGCGGAAATTGAGACCCTAGATAAGGATACCATTTTATTGACCCTAGGGCATATAAAAGATGCTGTCTTATATATGAGAGATGCTCAAAGAGACATTAGTCTACTGGGTTCTAGAATCAACGCTATGTCGATTTCTGCTAGACGAGTCCTATGGACCCGGCAATGGACAGGTGATGCCGACTCAAAGAGGCATATGGAGGTTTTACCTTACAAGGGCGAGGAATTGTTTGTGGAAGGTCTCTCGGACCTGGTCTCCACAGCTACAGCTGGTAAATTAAAAATTTTTTGCCTTATATTCCCTCACAGCCTAAGAAAGCTCCACATTATCAAATGCATTCCTTTCGATCACAAAGAAACAAGAAAGTACGAGGTGTGTCCTTACTTGCCAGAGGTAAGGGCAGAGGGAAAAAGCTGCACAACACAGCTAGTTCCAAGGAACAGAAGTCCTCCCCGGCCTCTACAAAATCTACCGCATGACGCTGGGGCTCCGCTAAAGGAGTCCGCCCCAGTGGATCTCTGGACATAAAGGATGCATACCTTCATGTTCCCATTTATCCACCTCATCAGGCGTACCTGAGATTTGCGGTACATGATTGTCATTACCAATTTCAGACGTTTCCGTTTGGGCTTTCCATGGCCCCGAGGATTTTCACCAAGGTAATGGCGGAAATGATGGTGCTCCTGCGCAAGCAAGGTGTCACAATTATCCCGTACTTGGACGATCTCCTCATAAAAGCGAGATCAAGAGAGCAGTTGCTGAACAGCGTCTCACTTTCACTGAAGGTGTTACAGCAACACGGCTGGATTCTCAATATCCCGAAGTCGCAGTTGGTTCCTATGACTCGTCCGACCTTCTTGGGCTTGATTCTGGATACAGACCAGAAAAAGGTTTATCTTCCAATAGAAAAAGCTCTGGAACTCATGACTCTGGTCATGAACCTATTGAAGCCAAAAAAGGTGTCAGTGCATCACTGCACTCGAGTCCTGGGAAAGATGGTGGCATTCCCGAAGCCATTCCCTTCAGCAGGTTCCATGCGAGGACTTTCCAATGGGACCTACTGGACAAGTGGTCCGGGTCACATCTACAAATTCATCAGTTGATCACCCTGTCCCCCAGAGCCAGGGTATCTCTCCTGTGGTGGCTGCAGAGTGCTCATCTTCTAGAAGGCCGCAGGTTCGGCATTCAGGACTGGATCCTGGGTACCACAGACGCGAGCCTCCGAGGTTGGGGAGCAGTCACACAGGGAAGAAACTTACAAGGTCTTTGGTCAAGTCAAGAGACTTGTCTTCACATCAACATCCTGGAACTGAGGGCCATATACAACGCCCTACGTCAAGCGGAGACCTTATTTCGCGACCAACCAGTTCTGATCCAGTCAGACAACATCACCGCAGTGGCTCATGTAAACCGCCAAGGCGGCACAAGGATTAGAGTGGTAATGGCGGAAGCCGCCAGGATTCTTTGCTGGGCGGAAAATCATGTAAGCGCACTGTCAGCAGTGTTCATTCCGGGAGTAGACAACTGGGAAGCAGACTTCCTCAGCAGGCACGACCTGCGTCCAGGAGAGTGGGGACTTCATCAGGAAGTCTTCGCACAGATTGCAAGTCATTGGGAACTGCCCCAGATAGACATGATGGCGTCCCGCCTCAACAAAAAACTACAGAGGTATTGCGCCAGATCAAAAGACCCTCAGGCGGTAGCTGTAGACGCCCTAGTGACACCGTGGGTGTTCCAGTCGGTCTATGTGTTTCCTCCTCTTCCTCTCATACCTAAGGTGTTGAGAATAATAAGAAAAAGAAAAAAAACAATTCTCATTGTTCCAGATTGGCCACGAAGGACCTGGTATCCGGATCTGCTGGAAATGCTCACAGAAGATCCGTGGCCTCTTCCTCTACGACAGGACCTGTTGCAACAGGGGCCCTGTCTGTTCCAAGACTTACCGCGGTTGCACGCAGGATCCTAGTGGAAAAATGCATTATGGATGAGGTCATTCCTACGCTGATAAAGGCTAGGAAGGACGTGACAGCTAAACATTATCACCGTATATGGCAAAAATATGTTTCTATGACGTCCTAGTGGATGCTGGGAACTCCGTAAGGACCATGGGGAATAGCGGCTCCGCAGGAGACTGGGCACAACTATAAAGAAAGCTTTAGGTCTAACTGGTGTGCACTGGCTCCTCCCACTATGACCCTCCTCCAGACTTCAGTTAGAATCCTGTGCCCGGCTGAGCTGGATGCACACTAGAGGCTCTCCTGAGCTCCTAGAAAGTATATTTAGGTACAGTCCTTTCGGCCCAATAGGGGCAAGCGGGTTAAAGGCGCGTCCTTTCTGCCCAGAGGCAGAGGTAGGGGAAAGAAGCTGCAGCATACAGCCAGTTCCCAGGAGCAAAAGTCCTCCCCCGCTTCCTCTAAGTCCACAGCATGACGCTGGGGCTCCACAGGCAGAGCCAGGTACGGTGGGGGCCCGTCTCAAATTTTTCAGCAATCAGTGGGCTCGCTCACGGGTGGATCCCTGGATCTTTCAGATAGTATCTCAGGGGTACAAGCTGGAATTCGAGACGTTTTCCCCCCCCCCGCCGTTTCCTCAAATCTGCCTTGCCAACCGCTCCCTCAGGCAGGGAGGCAGTGTTACAGGCAAATTCACAAGCTGTATTCACAACAGGTGATAGTAAAGGTACCCCTACTTCAACAAGGAAGGGGTTACTATTCCACAATGTTTGTGGTACCGAAACCGGACGGTTCGGTGAGACCCATTTTAAATTTGAAATCCTTGAACACATATATAAAAAATTTCAAGTTCAAGATGGAATCGCTCAGGGCTGTTATTGCAAGCCTGGACGAGGGGGATTACATGGTATCAATGGACATCAAGGATGCTTACCTGCATGTCCCCATTTACCATCCTCACCAAGAGTACCTCAGATTTGTGGTACAGGATTGTCATTACCAATTCCAGACGTTGCCGTTCGGTCTATCCACGGCTCCGAGGGTCTTTACCAAGGTAATGGCCGAAATGATGATACTCCTTCGAAAGAAGGGAGTTTTAATTATCCCGTACTTGGACGATCTCCTGATAAAGGCGAGGTCCAGAGAGCAGTTGTTGGTCGGGGTAGCACTATCTCGGGAAGTGCTACAACAGCACGGCTGGATTCTAAACATCCCAAAGTCACAGCTGGTCCCTACGACACGTCTACTGTTCCTGGGGATGGTTCTGGACACAGAACAGAAAAAAGTGTTTCTCCCGGAGGAGAAGGCCAAGGAGCTGTCATCTCTAGTCAGAGGCCTCCTAAAACCAAAACAGGTGTCGGTGCATCACTGCACGCGGATCCTGGGAAAAATGGTAGCTTCTTACGAAGCGATTCCATTCGGCAGGTTTCATGCAAGAACTTTTCAGTGGGACCTGTTGGACAAGTGGTCCGGATCGCATCTTCAGATGCATCGTCTGATAACCCTGTCTCCAAGGACAAGGGTGTCTCTGCTGTGGTGGCTGCAGAGTGCTCATCTTCAAGAGGGCCGCAGATTCGGCATACAGGACTGGGTCCTGGTGACCACGGATGCCAGCCTTCGAGGCTGGGGGGCAGTCACACAGGGAAGAAACTTCCAAGGACTATGGTCAAGTCAGGAGACTTCCCTGCACATAAATATTCTGGAACTAAGGGCCATTTGCAATGCCCTAAGTCAGGCAAAACCCCTGCTTCAAAACCAGCCGGTACTGATCCAGTCAGACAACATCACGGCGGTCGCCCATGTAAACCGACAGGGCGGCACGAGAAGCAGGATGGTGATGGCAGAGGCCACAAGGATTCTCCGATGGGCGGAGAATCACGTGTTAGCACTGTCAGCAGTGTTCATTCCGGGAGTGGACAACTGGGAAGCAGACTTCCTCAGCAGGCACGACCTCCACCCGGGAGAGTGGGGACTTCATCCAGAAGTCTTCCAAATGATTGTAAACCGTTGGGAAAGGCCACAGGTGGACATGATGGCGTCCCGCCTAAACAAAAAGCTAGAAAGATATTGCGCCAGGTCCAGAGACCCTCAGGCGATAGCTGTGGACGCTCTAGTGACACCGTGGGTGAACCGGTCGGTTTATGTGTTCCCTCCTCTTCCTCTCATACCAAAGGTACTGAGGATAATAAGGAGAAGAGGAGTAAGAACTATACTCATTGTTCCGGATTGGCCAAGAAGAGCTTGGTACCCGGAACTTCAAGAAATGATATCAGAGGACCCATGGCCTCTACCGCTCAGACAGGACCTGCTGCAGCAGGGGCCCTGTCTGTTCCAAGACTTGCCGCGGCTGCGTTTGACGGCATGGCGGTTGAACACCGGATCCTGAAGGAAAAGGGCATTCCGGAGGAAGTCATTCCTACGCTGATTAAAGCTAGGAAAGAAGTGACCGCGAACCATTATCACCGCATTTGGCGAAAATATGTTGCGTGGTGTGAGGCCAGGAAGGCCCCAACGGAAGAATTTCAGCTGGGCCGTTTCCTGCACTTCCTACAGTCAGGGGTGACTATGGGCCTAAAATTGGGTTCCATTAAGGTCCAGATTTCGGCTCTGTCGATTTTCTTCCAGAGAGAACTGGCTTCACTGCCTGAAGTTCAGACTTTTGTTAAGGGAGTGCTGCATATTCAGCCCCCTTTTGTGCCTCCAGTGGCACCTTGGGATCTCAACGTGGTGTTGGAGTTCCTAAAGTCACATTGGTTTGAGCCACTTAAAACCGTGGAATTGAAATATCTCACGTGGAAAGTGGTCATGTTGCTGGCCTTGGCTTCGGCCAGGCGTGTATCAGAATTGGCAGCTTTGTCATATAAAAGCCCTTATCTGATTTTCCATATGGATAGGGCAGAATTGAGGACTCGTCCCCAGTTTCTCCCTAAAGTGGTGTCAGCGTTTCATCTGAACCAACCTATTGTGGTGCCTGCGGCTACAAAGGACTTGGAGGCTTCCAAGTTGTTAGATGTAGTCAGGGCCCTGAAAATATATGTTTCCAGGACAGCTGGAGTCAGAAAGACTGACTCGCTATTTATCCTGTATGCGCCCAACAAGTAGGGTGCACCTGCTACAAAACAGACTATTTGCTCGCTGGATCTGTAGTACGATTCAGCTTGCACATTCTGCGGCTGGACTGCCGCATCCTAAATCGGTGAAAGCCCATTCCACGAGGAAAGTGGGCTCATCTTGGGCGGCTGCCCGAGGGGTCTCGGCTTTACAACTTTGCCGAGCTGCAACTTGGTCAGGGGCAAACACGTTTGCTAAATTCTACAAATTTGATACCCTGGCTGAGGAGGACCTTGAGTTCTCTCATTCGGTGCTGCAGAGTCATCCGCACTCTCCCACCCGTTTGGGAGCTTTGGTATAATCCCCATGGTCCTTACGGAGTTCCCAGCATCCACTAGGACGTCAGAGAAAATAAGATTTTACTCACCGGTAAATCTATTTCTCGTAGTCCGTAGTGGATGCTGGGCGCCCATCCCAAGTGCGGATTGTCTGCAATACTTGTATATAGTTATTGCTTAACTAAAGGGTTATTGTTGAGCCATCTGTTGAGAGGCTCCGTTGTTATCATACTGTTAACTGGGTATTGTATCACGAGTTATACGGTGTGATTGGTGTGGCTGGTATGAGTCTTACCCGGGATTCAAAATCCTTCCCTATTGTGTCAGCTCTTCCGGGCACAGTATCCTAACTGAAGTCTGGAGGAGGGTCATAGAGGGAGGAGCCAGTGCACACCAGTTAGACCTAAAGCTTTCTTTATAGTTGTGCCCAGTCTCCTGCGGAGCCGCTATTCCCCATGGTCCTTACGGAGTTCCCAGCATCCACTACGGACTACGAGAAATAGATTTACCGGTGAGTAAAATCTTATTTTCTTGGTGTGAGGCCAGGAATGCTCCTACGGAAGAATTCCATCTGGGCCGTTTCCTTCACTTCCTACAGACTGGAGTGAATTTGGGCCTAAAATTAGGCTCCATTAAGGTTCAGATTTCGGCCTTATCCATTTTCTTTCAAAAAGAATTGGCTTCTTTCCCAGAAGTACAGAATTTTGTGAAGGGAGTGCTGCATATTCAGCCTCCTTTTATACCTCCGGTGGCACCTTGGGATCTTAACGTGGTGTTGAGTTTCCTTAAGTAGCACTGGTTTGAACCACTTCAAACGGTGGAGTTAAAATATCTCACTTGGAACGTGGTCATGTTATTAGCCTTGGCTTCGGCTAGGCGAGTGTCGGAATTGGCGGCTTTGTCTCATAAAAGCCCCCATCTGGTTTTACATATGGATAGAGCGGAATTGCGGACCCGTCCTCAATTATTGGCTAAGGTGGTGTCATCTTTTCATATGAACCAACCTATTGTGGTGCCTGTGGCTACGCGAGACTTGGAGGATTCCGAGTCCCTGGATGTGGTCAGGGCTTTGAAAATTTACGTGGCCAGAACGGCTAGGATCAGAAAAACAGAAGCTCTGTTTGTCCTGTATGCAGCCAACAAGGTTGGCGGCCCTGCTTCAAAGCAGTCTATTGCTCGCTGGATCTGTAACACGATTCAGCAGGCGCATTCTACGGCAGGATTGCCGTTACCAAAATCGGTTAAGGCCCATACCACTAGAAAGGTGGGCTCGTCTTGGGCGGCTGCCCGAGGGGTCTCGGCACTACAGCTGTGCCGAGCTGCTACTTGGTCGGGGTCAAACACCTTTGCAAAGTTCTATAAGTTTGATACCCTGGCTGAGGAGGACCTCCTGTTTGCTCAATCGGTGCTGCAGAGTCATCCGCACTCTCCCGCCCGTTTTGGAGCTTTGGTATAATCCCCATGGTCCTTACGGAGTCCCCAGCATCCTCTAGGACGTTAGAGAAAATAAGATTTTGAACCTACCGGTAAATCTTTTTCTCTTAGTCCGTAGAGGAGGCTGGGCGCCCGTCCCAAGTGCGGACTACTTCTGCAAGACTTGTATATACAGTAGTTATTGCTTACACAAGGGTTATGTTATAGTTGATGTGTTGTTTTTTCATACTGTTAACTAGATAGTATATCAAAAGTTATACGGTGTGATTGGTGTGGCTGGTATGAATCTTGCCCTTGGATTAACAAAAATCCTTTCCTCGTACTGTCCGTCTCCTCTGGGCACAGTTTCTCTAACTGAGGTCTGGAGGAGGGGCACAGAGGGAGGAGCCACTGCACACCGAGAGTCAAAGTCTTTCTTAAAGTGCCCATGTCTCCTGCGGAGCCCATCTATCCCCATGGTCCTTACGGAGTCCCCAGCATCCTCTACGGCAGAGCTGGCCAAACCAGTCCTCAAGACCTACCAACAGTTCACATTTTCCAGAACACCTAGCTGGTGCTCAGGTGTAGTCATTACTAATTAAGATGTGCTGCATTCATTCCTAACTGACAATTCTACAGATCTCCAGGAGGACTGGAAAACATGAACTGTTGGTAGATCTCGAGGACCGGTTTGGCCAGCCCTGCTCTACGGACTACGAGAAAAAGATTTACCGGTAGGTTTAAAATCTTATTATTAGGGTACAACGCTATGAAATCTGCTGGTTTCTTAAGAACTGCAGAGGAAAAAGGAGGTGGCACGTATACAGCAAGTAAAAGCAAAGACATTGAATATACCTGGCATTTCAGAAAAACATACCTGCCCCACTAGTCTATTTGCACCTGATCAAAGATAAACAGGACTGATCGTCGAACTAGAATTGAGACACCCCGAGAGTGAGAGGTATGGGTGGAGTGGTAAGCCCAACCCACCCAGGGCTTTTTTAGAGCCAGGACCTTTGCCCCAACCAAATGGGTCTCCATAAGGCATATAATATCCGCACTATACTGTTTTAAGTGCCGAAGCACAAGGGAACGTTTAACTTTATCATTTAATCCCCGGACATTCCAGGACAAAACTTTACGGTGATTAGAGGCCATAAATCAAGATAGAGTAAAATGTAAGATCAGTCCCATATATCCCATACAGCGCATACTCACAAGCTTCGGAAACAATCATAGAGATCACATCATATACAGTACAAACAAACCACAAAGTACAACCCCACCCGCCCCGACCCCCCTCCTTGTATTTCCGCACAAACTGAGGCATACCTTACCCCAGAAAAATGTTTCCCCTAACAAATAAAAAACAAAACTATATGAACATAAAGAGGCAATGAATATTATGACCAAAAGACAAGGGTGCAGGTCCCCCACCCTCACATAAGCTAAGTGAGGAGTCACCACCACGAGCCCTTCAGAAAAATATCAGTGGAGAGAAATATTAAAGGAACAGTATGAACATTACGTTATCTGAGTAACACACTGCAGCATCAATGAAAATAACAAGCTGCCATGGCTTCCAACATCTTTTGTAACACATCATCGGAGGCGTCACCAGAAGAAGAGGACTGACTATATAGCAGTGAAATCAGTTATGCAGGAGAAAGGTTCACATTAAGTGCAGTATATGCAACAAGTAGAAGATGGTAGAAGAGGCAGGCAAAGTTATATGTCCAGGAGCATATGGAATGTTTAGTACACTGCAATGCCTCTGGTAAGATGGCCGCCCGTCACTCCGTGCACGTGCAAAGGAGATCCCCCAGCGCAGCCGAGATTCCCAGGCTTTCCCCCAGCCCAGTTGCACACAGCCAGCACAGGAGGGGAAGTCAAACCCCCCGCAGCCCGCAGAGGTGATGTCCGGCGCTAAACGGCCGTAGAATATTTGCGCCTGAGTTCCGGAGAGGTAGCAGCTGAGCCGGGAAGCCACAAGTCGTCTCAGCCTTACAGAGGATGCAGGGATGCGCTGCAGAGCTGGGACCGGAAGTCACGGCGCCATGTTAGGTAACACGAGGCCAGGAGAAAAGGCGCTCGATACCCCCGGCAAGCAGCGCCGCCAAACAGCCAGCTGCAGACCTCACTCTTCTCGGTACCTTCCCCCACCAGGTGTGGAAGTGTGGGCTCTGGGGGGGGGGGGGGGGTACCTTCAGAATATAAATAATGGATGATGGAGGTGGAGAGCGCCCGCACTGAGCTGCTACTCCATGTCCTGCTAGGCCAAGCCCCCCTCCTTGTGACTTAAGTTTAGTTCTAAAGGCCCTTCAAGTTGCCCCATTTCAACCACTTAAACTAGTGGATCTTAAATGGTTAACAGCTAAAGTTCTCTTTCTACTGGCTAGTGCCTCAGCTAGAAGAGTTTCAGATTTAGGGGCATTGTTATGTTGCCCTCCTTTTCTGATTTTTTTTTATCCAGATAGAGCGGTTCTCAGAACTAGATCTGGGTATCTTCCTAAGGTGGTGTCTAAATTCCACCTTAACTAAGAAATTGTAGTCCCGGCCTTCCAGGTACCGGGTTTTTCTGCGGGAGATGCATCGCTGGATGTAGTCCGTGCCTTAAGGATCTACGTGGATCGTACCAGTGCCATCAGAAAGACAGACATTCTCTTCGTTCTCTATGGATTTCACAAGAGAGGATGGCCTGCTGAGAAGCAGACACTGGTGAGGTGGCTTCGGATGACAATTTCAGAAGCATATTCTCAAGCTGATCTCCCTGTTCTGGCTAATGTCTCAGCTCACTCTACTCGTAAGGTAGGTCCATCATGGGCAGCGCAACGTGGTGCTTCAGCAGAACAGATATGTAAGGCAGCTACATGGTCTTCCATTAACACATTCATTAGACATTATGCCTTTGATACCCTTGCCTCTCATGACGCTGAAGTCGGGCGAAGGAGTCTCCTGTCCAATCAGGAGTGTCCCCACCACTATATTGCTTTGGGATATCCCAATGTTATCCTGTGTATAACCTGTGGACCCTGCCGGAGAAATAATCGTTATGGTAAGAACGTACCGTTGATAACGGTATTTCTCCTAAGTCCACAGGGATCCCACCCTGTCGCACCTGATTTGAGGATCCTTTTTACTCCCTAACCTCTTCCTTCTTGTACCGAAGGCGGTGCATGTGTGTTCTTCTCATCTGATTAGGGCTCTCTATGATGCTCCTGCCTTGAAATTTGCAAAAACAACTGATTTGCCTAGCCAGGTGGTGGGATATAGGGACGGCCCCGTTGCATGCTGGGAGGCCGAAAGCTTTGACCGTATGGTGCAAATCCGCTGTCGTGTCATAATATCCCAATGTTATCCTGTAGATCCTGTCGACTTAGGAGAAATAGCGTTATCAACGGTAAGTTTTACCATAACGATTATTTTATCTAAAGGTTAAAACACTGTTTTCCATAGCCGTATATCTGTTATTCCGTATTATCTTTCATACTTGTTATTTACTTACTCTTCTTGCCTCTTTGTACAGTCCAACTTTGCAATGGGTCGTTTCCCCAGTACTTGTCGGAAGTGTTTTATGCTTGACTTCGGGCTGGCGAGGCAGTTTACAAACTCCTGTGGAGATGTGCGGCCAGTAAGTACATTGCGCTAAGCGACAGTAATGCTTTATTACATGACATTATTACTCCTTATGTATGCTGTGTCACAATATATTATGTTGGTGTACAGTGGCAGAATTTAATTCAGACACTGTCAGTCCCTGCCCCAGTGGAGCTTATGAACCATTTTCCCCAGTGTAGGTGCACGAGTGTATATGTATGTTAATTAACCTACGTATGTGTTTTTTTTTTTTTTTAAATGATGGGATCACAGGAGCAAGTTGAGGAACACATTATATGCAGTACATACAAACTCCATACAGATGGCACAGAACAGCAAAGAAATGGCCTGTTTAGCCATACTTTAATCTTACATGTTGTTAACCAAAATGAAGATCTGGACCTTGTATGGATGGCTTCAATCTTTACCATTGTCCTCATTTAGAGCCTAATTCAGACCTGATCGCAGCAGCAACATTTTTCTCTAATGGGCAAAACCATGTGCAGTGCAGAAGGGGCAGATACTGTATAACTGTCCTACATTGCAGACTGCTAAATAAACTTGAAAGCGTGGGGGTGGATTATAAAACAGTTAAATGGATAAGAACCTGGTTGCAGGATAGGAAACAGACAGTTGTAGTTAATGGAGTCCAATCTATTAGTGGAGTACCCCAGGGATCTGTACTTGGTCCAGTTCTCTTTAATATCTTTGTTGGTGACATTGCAGATGGTATTGAAGGGAAGGTATGCCTTTTTGCAGATGATACAAAGATATGCAACAGGGTAGACACACCGGGAGGGGTCAAACAAATGATTGATGACCTAGGTAGGCTTGAGAAATGGTCAAGAACGTGGCAACTACAGTTTAATGCTAAAAAATGCTAAATCATGCACTTGGGTCTCAAAAACCCAAAGACTAAATATAGTATCAAGGGTACTATAATGGAAACTACTGAGGAGGAAAGGGATTTAGGAGTCACTATTTCAAGTGACTTGAAGGCAGGAAAGCAATGCAACAGAGCAATGAGAAAGGCAAGTCAGATGCTTGATTGCATAGGGAGAGGAATCAGTAGCAGGAAAAGAGAAGTGATAATGCCACTGTGTATAGGTCATTGGTGCGGCCCCATCTGGAATACTGTGTTCAGTTCTGGAGACCATATCTCCAGAAGGATATAAATACATTAGAGAGTGTACAAAGAAGGGCAACTAAAATGGTGCATGGCCTACATCACAAAACTTACCCGGAAAGGCTAAAAGATCTTAACATGCATAGTTTGGAGGAGAGAAGGGAAAGGGGGGTCATGATAGAAACTTTCAAATATATCAAGGGTCTTAACAAAGTTCAGGAGGGAAACATTATTCAAAGGAAGAGAAGTATTAGAACTCGAGGACATACTCTGAGACTGGAGGGGGGGAGGTTCAGGGGAAATTTTAGGAAAAATTACTTCACAGAAAGGGTAGTGGATAAGTGGAATAGCCTCCCATCAGAGGTGGTAGAGGCTAAGACTGTAGAGCAATTTAAACATGCTTGGGATAGGCATATGAATATCCTTACAAAGAATTAAGGTTCAAAAAGGGTTGAGATTGACTAAAGGATAAAAAAAGGGCAGACTAGATCGGCCAAGTGGTTCTTATCTGCCGTCAAATTCTATGTTTCTATGTAACGTGCAGACAGAGCTGGTCCTAGGCAAACTAGGCAATTGCCTAGGGCATCTGGTATGCCAAGGGACATAAGCAGCTTCTGCTGATTAAAATGATATGCGGCATGCCTATATTCTGTGTGTAGCATTTCGTATGCAGATACAGCCACAGTTGCACACAGTATATAGGCATGCCACATATCATTTTAATCAGCAGACGCTGCTTGTGCATCCTAGCCACATAGCAATGCAAATAAGATGCATTTTCATAAAAAATAGGCACCAGACGTTAGCAGAGCTGCCAGTTTACTCACGCCAGGAACTATATGTGTCATTATGTGTATAAGGGCATTAATAATGTGTAACATATGAGTAAGGGGCACTGTGTGTCATTATGTGTATAAGGGCACTAATAATGTGCGGCATATGTGTAAGGGACATTATGTGTGTCATAATGTGTATAAGGGCATTAACAATGTGTGGCATATGTGTAAGGGAAATTATGTGTATGAGGGCATTAATAAGGGTTGGCATAATGTGTAAGGCGCATTGTGTTTATAAGGACATTAATAATGTGTGTCATATGTGTAAGGGGCATTACTGTGTGGTATTATGTGTATAAATCAGAGGTTCTCAAACTGTGTGCCGTAGCTCCTTGGGGTGCCTCGGGACACTTGCAGGGGTGCCCTGGGTTGGTGGTCCAGGACCAATTCAAATTATTCATGGTCAATATAATAGGCAAAACCAGTGCTGGTGGCTGCCAGTCATAAAATATGTGGCCAAACAGAACCAAATCTTGTCCCTCACCACACAACTGACCCTAAGGATGACATATAAACGCGATCTACTTAATGTAATATTTCTTTCTAAATTTCTCAATAAGACATTTTTGGCCTAGGGGTGCCGTGTAAAAAATTCTGATACTCTAGGGCACCGTGATTCCAAAAAGTTTGGAAACCACTGGCATAAATGCATTACCAATGTGTGGCATTATATGTATAAGGTGCTGTACTGTGTGGCATAACGTATAGACAGGCCACTACTGTGTGGTCTAATGTGAAAAAAGAGCAATATGGTGTGGTGTAATGTGAATAAGGAGCAATATGGTGTGGTATAATGAGAATAAAGAGCAATATGGTGTGGTGTAATGTGAATAAGGAGCAATATGGTGTGGTGTAATGAGAATAAAGAGCAATATGATGTGGTGTAATGAGAATAAAGAGCAATATGGTGTGGTGTAATGTGAATAAGGAGCAATTCAGTACGATGATATGTGAATGAGGGGCACTACTGTGAGGAGTAACGTATATAATGTAAAGTGGTACTACTGTGTGATGTAATGTGAATAAGGGACACTATCGCATTATAAATTGTGAATAAAGTTGCAGTACTGTGAGGCATAAGTTGAATTGGGGGTACTATTGTGTGGCCATGCCCCTTGCCAGCAAAAACACATACCTTTTTGGGCTGTGCGCCAAATGTGCACACTGTTCTTATTTAAATTACAGCGGAAAGGAAAACAAAAAATAAGGACTGCTATGGGTGGGGGTGATGACGCTGGGAAAGTGGTGCAGGGTCAGAGGCGGAACTAGCGGTGGTGCTAGGGGGCGCCAGCAAAAATCTTGCCTAGGGCATCATATTGATTAGGGCTGCCTCTGTGTGCAGAGAGAGTTAGATTTGGATGGGATATTTTCAAACTGAAATCTAAATTGCAGTGTAAAAATAAAGCAGCCAGTATTTACCCCGCACAGAAACAAAATATCCCACCCAAATCTAACTCTCTGCACATGTTACATCTGCCCCACCTGCAGTGCAACATGGTTTTGCCCATTAGAGAATTTGCTACTGTGATAAGCTCCGAATTAGGCCCTTAGTACCATGGAAAATGTTGAAAAATTACATAAAGGGCCATAAAGAGTCTTAATTAGAATTGTTGTATTCCTAAGATCAGCTGGTAATGTCTTGGGCTTTTGTTCGTCAGTCCGTTTTATGTGATTTTTTGATTAATAATGAATGGTATAGATTTAATTCACCAAAATAGCATACCCTCCAGCATGACCCGCCCCACTAGGTACAAAATGCTCTGTTTCTGGGCTTCCCTCTTAATTTATTATTGCCTTCACCTGTGAAGAAACAGCTTTCTTATCATTTGATTTAACTAGTTCAACACAGGTGATGGAAATAATAAATTAAGAGGGAAGTCCAGAAACAGAGCATTTTGTACCTAGTGGGGCGGGTCATGTTGGAGGGTCTGAAGTAGTCGGTGTGATGAGCTAGCCAAATGTTATTCCGGTTAGTCTCTCCCAACACTAACAAACAGCAATTATCTCTTTCTGGCATATTTCAGGGTTAAAGAGTATTTAGGCAGCAAAGGCCGCATAAACACATTTCTCCTGTTTGAGATGAGAACGGAGAATCTGATTTGTTGCAGAAAAGATTTGCTTCAGTTGCTGACAGAGCCATAACTGGATTTGCATTCAGGCCCTTCCTTCAGCAGCCAGGTCTCTAATGATCTTAAAATTAGATTGTAGAGAAATAGAAAGAACCGTGGTGTGGGCGGAGGGGGTGCGTCTGCTCTACCCTATCCTCCCTTCAACAGTCTTGTTAAATGAAGTTGAAAATTACTAATTCAATTAGCTTTCTAGTTTCATTTTGTTCATAATTCCTTCAGCTTGGAAATTTAGCCTTGGAATAATGGTATTCCTATATTCCGACTGATTGTCTGTCTGCTTCAGTCAGAATGTGGGCAGATTAGTAAATCATGTCATCTGAAAGCTGCATCTGTTTGCTGTCATACTAAAAACATTGCGCCCTACCAATCCATTGGGTTGCCCCACTCTCTTGATCAGATCTGTCGCACTTATGGTCAAATCAGAAACGTTTGTGAGTAACTTAATTTGCCCTATAACAAGGCTCTAGTCCAGTGGTTCTCAACCTCGGTCCTCAGGACCCCACACAGTGCATGTTTTGCAGGTAACCCAGCAAGTGCACAGGTGTATTCATTACTCACTGACACATTTTAAAAGATCCACATGTGGAGCTAATTATTTCACTTGTGATCTGTGAGGAGACCTGCAAAATATGCACCGTGTGGGGTCCTGAGGACCGAGTTTGAGAACCTGTGCTCTAGTCAATGGGGCAGTTTATTAACCTGGAGAAGTGATAAAGCAGTGACAAGTGCAAGGTGATAACGCACCAGCCAATCGGCTCCAATATGTAAATTGACAGTCAGGAGCTGATTGACTTCTCCAGGCTTAATACATCTGCCCCAATGTGCCTTAAATTACTCCTGCCCGTTTATTAACCTGGTATTAATTAGTATGAAAGTATGGTGACATTTAAGTTTGGGAGGTAGCCTACTCTCACATGCAGCAGATGGTTCAAAAACATTAGGATTGATTGTAAATGGCACCGTTTGGTGGGTACGTTTGCCATTGCAGTTGAAGAAGAGCTTGCCATGTTCTGTAGCCCACTCTTATTATACTAAGGATAATTACCAAAATTTGGGCTTTTCCCTTTAAATTTGGTCCTGGAACAAATCTTTCTAATTACAAGTGTAGGGATTTTTATTGCATTCTGTGCTGTCTGTGTACGTTTCAAAACATACTGAGCCGGTATCCTTTACGGACGAGCTTGCCGTATTCAATGTGTACATGAAGGTATTTTGTCTTTGCTCTGTGCTTTGACCACTGGTTGTCGTTCTTCTATTGTGAGCAGTTAATTAAATCTACAGTAAATAATTTTCTCTAACGTCCTAAGTGGATGCTGGGGACTCCGTAAGGACCATGGGGAATAGCGGCTCCGCAGGAGACTGGGCACATCTAAAGAAAGCTTTAGGACTATCTGGTGTGCACTGGCTCCTCCCCCCATGACCCTCCTCCAAGCCTCAGTTAGATCTCTGTGCCCGAACGAGAAGGGTGCACACTAGGGGCTCTCCTGAGCTTCTTAGTGAAAGTTTTAGATTAGGTTTTTTATTTTCAGTGAGACCTGTTGGCAACAGGCTCACTGCATCGAGGGACTAAGGGGAGAAGAAGCGAACTCACCTGCGTGCAGAGTGGATTGGGCTTCTTAGGCTACTGGACATTAGCTCCAGAGGGACGATCACAGGCCCAGCTTGGATGGGTCCCAGAGCCGCGCCGCCGGCCCCCTTACAGAGCCAGAAGGCAGAAGAGGTCCGGAAAATCGGCGGCAGAAGACGTCCTGTCTTCAACAAGGTAGCGCACAGCACTGCAGCTGTGCGCCATTGCTCTCAGCACACTTCACACTTCGGTCACTGAGGGTGCAGGGCGCTGGGGGGGGGCGCCCTGAGACGCAATAAAAACACCTTGGATGGCAAAAAAAATGCATCACATATAGCTCCTGGGCTATATGGATGCATTTAACCCCTGCCAGAATCCGTAAAAAAGCAGGAGAAAAGTCCGCGAAAAAGGGGCGGAGCCTATCTCCTCAGCACACTGGCGCCATTTTCCCTCACAGCTCCGTTGGAGGGAAGCTCCCTGTCTCTCCCCTGCAGTCACTACACTACAGAAAGGGTTAAAAAAAGAGAGGGGGGCACTAATTAGGCGCAGTATTAACTATACAGCAGCTATAAGGGGAAAAACACTTATATAAGGTTATCCCTGTATATATATAGCGCTCTGGTGTGTGCTGGCAAACTCTCCCTCTGTCTCCCCAAAGGGCTAGTGGGGTCCTGTCCTCTATCAGAGCATTCCCTGTGTGTGTGCTGTATGTCGGTACTTTTGTGTCGACATGTATGAGGAGAAAAATGATGTGGAGACGGAGCAGATTGCCTGTAATAGTGATGTCACCCCCTAGGGGGTCGACACCTGAGTGGATGAACTGTTGGAAGGAATTACGTGACAGTGTCAGCTCTGTATAAAAGACAGTGGTTGACATGAGACAGCCGGCTACTCAGCTTGTGCCTGTCCAGACGTCTCATAGGCCGTCAGGGGCTCTAAAGCGCCCGTTACCTCAGATGGCAGATATAGACGCCGACACGGATACTGACTCCAGTGTCGACGGTGAAGAGACGAATGTGACTTCCAGTAGGGCCACACGTTACATGATTGAGGCAATGAAAAATGTTTTACACATTTCTGATAATACGAGTACCACCAAAAAAGGGGTATTATGTTCGGTGAGGAAAAACTACCTGTAGTTTTCCTGAATCTGAGAAATTAAATGAGGTGTGTGATGATGCGTGGGTTTCCCCCGATAACAACGGATAATTTCTAAAATGTTATTGGCATTATATCCTTTCCCGCCAGAGGTTAGGGTGCGTTGGGAAACACCCCCTAGGGGGGATAAAGCGCTCACACGCTTGTAAGGGCTCTACCTTCGCCTGAGATGGCCGCCCTTAAGGATCCTGCTGATAGAAAGCAGGAGGGTATCCTAAAAGGTATTTACACACATACTGGTGTTATACTGCGACCAGCAATCGCCTCAGCCTGGATGTGCAGTGCTGGGTTGGCGTGGTCGGATTCCCTGACTGAAAATATTGATACCCTAGATAGGGACAGTATATTTTTGCCTATAGAGCATTTAAAAGATGCATTTTTATATATGCGTGATGCACAGCGGAATATTTGCCGACTGGCATCAAGTCTAAGCGCATTGTCCATTTCTACCAGTAGAGGGTTATGGACACGTCAGTGGTCAGGTGATGCGTATTCCAAACGGCATTTGGAAGTATTGCTTTATTAAGGGAGGAGTTATTTGGGGTCGGTCTTTCAGACCTGGTGGCCACGGCAACAGCTGGGAATTCCACGTTTGTACCCCATGTCGCCTCTCAACATGAGAAGACGCCGTATTATCAGGCGCAGTCTTTTCGTGGACAAGCGGGCAAAAGGTTCCTCATTTCTGCCCCGTGACAGAGGGAGAGAAAAAAGGCTGCAGAAATCAGCCAGTTCCCAGGAACAGAAACCCTCTCCCGCCTCTGCCAAGCCCTCAGTATACGCTGGGGCTTTACAAGCAGAATCAGGCACGGTGGGGGGCCCGTCTCAATGAATTTCAGCGCGCAGTGGGCTCACTCGCAAGTAGACCCCTGGATCCTTCAGGTGATATCTCAGGGGTACAAATTAGAATTTGAGACGTCTCCCCCTCGCCGTTTCCTAAAGTCGGCTTTACCGATGTCTCCTTCTGACAGGGAGACAGTTTTGGAAGCCATTCACAAGCTGTATTCCCAGCAGGTGATAATCAAGATACCCCTCCTGCAACAGGGAACGGGGTATTATTCCACACTGTTGTGGTACCGAAGCCGGACGGCTCGGTGAGACCGATTCTAAATCTAAAATCTTTGAACACTTACGTACAGAGGTTCAAATTCAAGATTGAGTCACTCAGAGCAGTGATTGCGAACCTGGAAGAAGGGGACTACATGATGTCTCGGGACATCAAGGATGCTTACCTTCATGTCAAAATTTACCCTTCTCACCAAGGGTACCTCAGGTTTATGGTACAGAACTGTCACTATCAGTTCAGACGCTGCCGTATGGATGGTACACGGCACCCCGGGTCTTTACCAAGGTAATGGCCGAAATGATGATATTCCTTCGAAGGAAGTGAATTTTAGTTATCCCTTCCTTGGACAATTCCCTGATAAGGGTAAGATCCAGGGAACAGTTGGAGGTCGGTGTAGCACTATCTCAGGTAGTGTTGCGGCAGCACGATTGGATTCTCAATATTCCAAAATCGCACCTGGTTCCGACGACGTGTCTTCTGTTCCTAGGGATGATCCTGGACACAGTCCAGAAAAAGGTGTTTCTCCCGGAGGAGAAAGCCAGGGAGTTATCCGAGCTAGTCAGGAACCTCCTAAAACCGAGCCAAGTCTCAGTGCATCAATGCACAAGGGTTCTGGGTAAAATGGTGGCTTCCTACGAAGCAATCCCATTCGGCAGATTCCACGCAAGAACTTTCCAGTGGGACCTGCTGGACAAATGGTCCGGATCGCATCTTCAGATGCATCAGCGGATAACCCTGTCACCAAGGACAAGGGTGTCCCTCCTGTGGTGGTTGCAGAGTGCTCATCTTCTAGAGGGCCGCAGATTAGGCATTCAGGACTGGGTCCTGGTGACCACGGATGCCAGCCTGCGAGGCTGGGGAGCAGTCACACAGGGAAGGAATATCCAGGGCTTATGGTCAAGCCTGGAGACATCACTTCACATAAATATCCTGAAGCTAAGGGACATTTACAATGCTCTAAGCTTAGCAAGACCTCTGCTTCAAGGTCAGCCGGTGTTGATCCAGTCGGACAACATCACGGCAGTCACCCACGTAAACAGACAGGGTGGCACAAGAAGCAGGAGGGCAATGGCAGAAGCTGCAAGGATTCTTCGCTGGGCGGAAAATCATGTGATAGCACTGTCAGCAGTATTCATTCCGGGAGTGGACAACTGGGAAGCAGACTTCCTCAGCACGACCTCCACCCGGGAGAGTGGGGACTTCACCCAGAAGTCTTCCACATGATTAAAAACTCGACAGGTATTGCGCCAGGTCCAGGGACCCTCAGGCAATAAGCTGTAGACGCTCTGGTAACACCGTGGGTGTACCAGTCAGGGTATGTGTTCCCTCCTCTGCCTCTCATACCCAAGGTACTGAGATTGATAAGATGGAGAGGAGTAAGCACTATATTCGTGGTTCCGGATTGGCCAAGAAGGACTTGGTAACCGGAACTTCAAGAGATGCTCACGGAGGATCCGTGGCCTCTACCTCTAAGAAGGGACCTGCTCCAGCAAGGACCCTGTCTGTTCCAAGACTTACCGCGGCTGCGTTTGACGGCATGGCGGTTGAACGCCGGATCCTGAAGGAAAAAAGGCATTCCGGATGAAGTCATCCCTATCCTGATCAAAGCCAGGAAGGATGTAACCGCAAAAACATTATCACCGCAATTGGCGAAAATATGTTGCGTGGTGCGAGGCCAGTAAGGCCCGACGGAGGAAATTCAACTGGGTCGATTCCTACATTTCCTGCAAACAGGAGTGTCTATGGGCCTGAAATTGGGATCCATTAAGGTTCAAATTTCGGCCCTGTCAATTTTCTTCCAAAAAGAACTAGCTTCAGTCCCTGAAGTTCAGACGTTTGTAAAAGGGGTACTGCATATACAGCCTCCTTTTGTGCCTCCAGTGGCACTTTGGGATCTCAATGTAGTTTTGGGTTCCAAAAGTCACATTGGTTTGAACCACTTAAATCTGTGGAGTTAAAATATCTCACATGGAAAGTGGTCATGCTGTTGGCCCTGGCCTGGGCCAGGCGCGTGTCAGAATTGGCGGCTTTATCCTGAAAAAGCCCTTATCTGATTTTCCATTCGGACAGGGCGGAATTGAGGACTCGTCCTCAGTTTCTCCCCAAGGTGGTTTCAGCGTCTCACCTGAACCAACCTATTGGTGGTGCCTGCGGCTACTAGGGACTTGGAGGCCTCCAAGTTGCTAGACGTTGTCAGTGCCCTGAAAATATATGTTTCCAGGACGGCTGGAGTCAGGAAATCTGACTCGCTGTTTATCCTGTGTGCACCCAACAAGCTGGGTGCTCCTGCTTCTAAGCAGACTATTGCTCGTTGGATTTGTAGTACAATTCAGCTTGCACATTCTGTGGCAGGCCTGCCACAGCCAAAAATCTGTAAATGCCCACTCCACAAGGAAGGTGGGCTCATCTTGGGCGGCTGCCCGAGGGGTCTCGGCTTTACAACTTTGCCGAGCAGCTACTTGGTCAGGAGCAAATACGTTTGTAAAATTCTACAAAATTGATATCCTGGCTGAGGAGGACCTGGAGTTCTCTCATTTGGTGCTGCAGAGTCATCCGCACTCTCCCACCCGTTTGGGAGCTTTGGTATAATCCCCATGGTCCTTACGGAGTCCCCAGCATCCACTTAGGACGTTAGAGAAAATAAGAATTTACTTACCGATAATTCTATTTCTCATAGTCCGTAGTGGATGCTGGGCGCCCATCCCAAGTGCGGATTGTCTGCAATACTTGTACATAGTTATTGTTACAAAAATCGGGTTATTATTGTTGTGAGCCATCTTTCAGAGGCTCCTCTGTTATCATGCTGTTAACTGGGTTCAGATCACAGGTTATACGGTGTGATTGGTGTGGCTGGTATGAGTCTTACCCGGGATTCAAAATCCTTCCTTATTGTGTACGCTCGTCCGGGCACAGTATCCTAACTGAGGCTTGGAGGAGGGTCATGGGGGGAGGAGCCAGTGCACACCAGATAGTCCTAAAGCTTTCTTTAGATGTGCCCAGTCTCCTGCGGAGCCGCTATTCCCCATGGTCCTTACGGAGTCCCCAGCATCCACTACGGACTATGAGAAATAGAATTATCGGTAAGTAAATTCTTATTTTATCTTAGCAGAGAAAATATATGGCAGTGCCTGCTAATATGCAAATGACACAGGGAATAATTACAGAAAAGCTAAATTAAACTCATTGTGCATTCTTTTTGCAATGCTAGTGTTGGGTGCAGTCTTCCCCAGTGTGCTCCCTCCCATCCCATGTATAAAGATATACAAAACACAATGATTAAATAATACAATCATGTAAAATAATTTATATTGTGCATTTTAGCCCATTGCAACATTGACTGAATGAAAGAAAAAACAAACACAAAGAAAATAAAAACACTTTTGTGTAATTTTAATTATTTGTATTTTGAAGCGGCGAGTTGTTAAATGTACAGAATATAGCCATGCCCTTTGTGTTGGTTTAATACACACTGCAGCAAAGCATACCTACAGTATCATGCTGTACCTTTTTCAGCATACTCTCTCTATGTAGAAGGCCGGATGTATGCAGTCCTCTGTCATGCTGACATCATCTGGTTTGAACTAGCGCAGATAGCTTTTTACACTACGTTTTAAGTGCCGATGCCTGTACGTATAGGACTAGGCATTAAGAGGCCAGACAGAGAAAAGGAACTGCATACACCCAGACAGGTGCATACCTCCCAACATGACCCTCTCCAGGAGGGACAGAATGCTCTGCTCCTGCACTTCCCACTTACTGTATGATTGCCAGCACCTGTGCTGAAACACCTTTCTTTATTCATTTACCTGTTCAAAACAGGTGCCAGCAATCATAAATTAAGAAAAAAGTGCAGAAGCAGAGCGGGTCATGTTGGGAGGTATGCAGCTGTAGTATGGTTTGCCAGCAGCCAGGTTCCCGGCGGCCAGCACACCGGTGCCGGGATCCGCTGGCATACCGACAGCTGGGCGAGCGCAAATGAGCCCTTTTCGGGCTTGCTGCGATCGCCACGAAATCTAAATTGCAGTGTAAAAATAAAGTAGCCAGTATTTACCCTGCACAGAAACAATATAACCCACCCGATTCTAACTCTCTCTGCACATGTTACATCTGCCCCACCTGCAGTGCAACATGGTTTTGCCAATTAGAGGAAGATTTTGCATTTGCGATCAACCTTGATTTAGGCCCACTGAGTGTTAATTATCTGTGCATACCAATGGACAAATCATCTGGCATAGATTTCTGTAATGCTCTAAGCAAGCTTGGCAACATTATCAGTCATTACGATACAACTCCCAGCATGCTTTGCTAGTCTTTGGATCACTCCACAACTTACCTACAGTAAATTTATAATCTTATTAATATATGCTGCTTAATGATGGCTGAAGTTTCTTCCTGGTCTTCTTTATTTTACTTCTTGGAAACGTCTTGAAATACCATCGAGAAATGGCTGTTTATAGTATATTAGCAAATCCAATATAACCTTACACTAAATACTGCGGAAGTACAACCTGTGCTCATTTAGAAGAGTAATACAAGGCAGTGTTGATGTCTGTTCTTATTATCCTTTTTCATATTTTTTTTTTTTAATTATAAATTAACGTGCCACGCAGCTGTAGTTTCATCTCAGGCTTAATTACTGGCTGTGCCTAGCTATTTAAATCCAACTTAGCTGCTCTCATGAGATGCAGATCTGAGACTGTGTAAGAAGGAATCTTGTACCTGATTGGAGACGACTTGGAAGGTGCAGGAAGAAACCATGGAACTATTTCATACCTCCCAACATGTCCCTCTCTAGGAGGGACAGATTGCTCTGCTTCTGGACTTTTTTCTTAATTTATGATTACCAGCACCTGTGTTGAACAGGTTAATGGGTAAGAAAGGTGTTTCAGCACAGGTGATGGCAATCATAAATTAAGAGGGAAGTTCAGAGAAGAGCATTCTGTCCCTCCAGGAGAGGGTCATGTTGGGAGGTATGCTGTTTGCTTAATGGTGGATTTGAATCAAGTGTACACTGTTTTGTGAGCTGCACATATGGAATACATGTGGCTATTTAAACCATGAAGTCATAGGTTTTAAGCGCATTTTAATATATCTGACTACATGGACTATAAGCATACACATTAGCTGTGTGTTTTATGACTTTATGCAAAACAGAAGAGATGCTCTATTTTGATTTATTTCTCTGACGTCCTAGTGGATGCTGGGGACTCCGTCAGGACCATGGGGAATAGCGGCTCCGCAGGAGACAGGGCACAAAAGTAAAAGCTTTAGGATCAGGTTGTGTGCACTGGCTCCTCCCCCTATGACCCTCCTCCAAGCCTCAGTTAGATTTTTGTGCCCGGCCGAGAAGGGTGCAATCTAGGTGGCTCTCCTAAAGAGCTGCTTAGAGTAAAAGTTTTGTTAGGTTTTTTATTTTCAGTGAGTCCTGCTGGCAACAGGCTCACTGCATCGAGGGACTTAGGGGAGAGAAGTGAACTCACCTGCGTGCAGGATGGATTGGCTTCTTAGGCTACTGGACACCATTAGCTCCAGAGGGAGTCGGAACACAGGTCTCACCCTGGGGTTCGTCCCGGAGCCGCGCCGCCGACCCCCTTGCAGATGCCGAAAAGTGAAGAGGTCCAGAAACCGGCGGCAGAAGACTTTTCAGTCTTCATAAGGTAGCGCACAGCACTGCAGCTGTGCGCCATTGTTGTCAGCACACTTCATAGCAGCGGTCACTGAGGGTGCAGGGCGCTGGGGGGGGGCGCCCTGGGCAGCAATGATAGTACCTTATTCTGGCTAAAAATACATCACATATAGCCCCTGGGGGCTATATGGATGTATTTAACCCCTGCCAGGTCTCAGAAACACGGGAGAAGAAGCCCGCCGAAAAGGGGGCGGGGCCTATTCTCCTCAGCACACAGCGCCATTTTCCCTCACAGAAATGCTGGTGGGAAGGCTCCCAGGCTCTCCCCTGCACTGCACTACAGAAACAGGGTTAAAACAGAGAGGGGGGGCACTTATTTGGCGATATGACTATATATATTAAAATGCTATAAGGGAAAAACACTTATATAAAGGTTGTCCCTGTATAATTATAGCGTTTTTGGTGTGTGCTGGCAAACTCTCCCTCTGTCTCCCCAAAGGGCTAGTGGGGTCCTGTCCTCTATCAGAGCATTCCCTGTGTGTGTGCTGTGTGTCGGTACATGTGTGTCGACATGTATGAGGACGATGTTGGTGAGGAGGCGGAGCAATTGCCTGTAATGGTGATGTCACTCTCTAGGGAGTCGACACCGGAATGGATGGCTTATTTAAGGAATTACGTGATAATGTCAACACGCTGCAATGTCGGTTGACGACATGAGACGGCCGGCAAACCAATTAGTACCTGTCCAGGCGTCTCAAACACCGTCAGGGGCGTTAAAACGTCCTTTTACCTCAGTCGGTCGACACAGACACGGACACTGACTCCAGTGTCGACGGTGAAGAAACAAACGTATTTTCCTTTAGGGCCACACGTTACTTGTTAAGGGCAATGAAGGAGGTGTTACATATTTCTGATACTACAAGTACCACAAAAAAGGGTATTATGTGGAGTGTGAAAAAACTACCTGTAGTTTTTCCTGAATCAGATAAATTAAATGAAGTGTGTGATGATGCGTGGGTTTCCCCCGATAGAAAATTATTGGCGGTATACCCTTTCCCGCCAGAAGTTAGGGCGCGTTGGGAAACACCCCTTAGGGTGGATAAGGCGCTCACACGCTTATCAAAACAAGTGGCGGAACCGTCTCCAGATAGGGCCGCCCTCAAGGAGCCAGCTGATAGGAGGCTGGAAAATATCCTAAAAAGTATATACACACATACCGGTGTTATACTGCGACCAGCGATCGCCTCAGCCTGGATGTGCAGCGCTGGGGTGGCTTGGTCGGATTCCCTGACTGAAAATATTAATACCCTTGACAGGGACAGTATTTTATTGACTGTAGAGCATTTAAAGGATGCATTTCTATATATGCGAGATGCACAGAGGGATATTTGCACTCTGGCATCAAGAGTAAGTGCGATGTCCATATCTGCCAGAAGTTGTTTATGGACACGACAGTGGTCAGGTGATGCAGATTCCAAACGGCACATGGAAGTATTGCCGTATAAAGGAGAAAAAGACAACGTCTTTTCAGCCTCAGTCCTTTCGTCCCCATAAGGGCAAGCGGGCAAAAGGCCAGTCATATCTGCCATGGGATAGAGGAAAGGGAAGAAGACTGCAGCAGGCAGCCCATTCCCAGAAACAGAAGCCCTCCACCGCTTCTTCCAAGTCCTCAGCATGACGCTGGGGCCGTACAAGCGGACTCAGGTGCGGTGGGGGGGGTCGTCTCAAGAGTTTCAGCACGCAGTGGGCTCACTCGCAAGTGGACCCCTGGATCCTACAAGTAGTATCCCAGGGGTACAGATTGGAAATTCGAGACGTCTCCCCCTCGCAGGTTCCTGAAGTCTGCTTTACCAACGTCTCTCTCCGACAGGGAGGCAGTAGTGGAAACAATTCACAAGCTGTATTCCCAGCAGGTGATAATCAAAGTACCCCTCCTACAACAAGGAAAGGGGTATTATTCCACACTATATTGTGGTACTGAAGCCAGACGGCTCGGTGAGACCTATTCTAAATCTGAAATAGTTGAACACTTACATACAAAGGTTCAAATCAAGATGGAGTCACTCAGAGCAGTGATAGCGAACCAGGAAGAAGGGGACTATATGGTGTCCCGGGACATCAGGGATGCTTACCTCCATGTCCCAATTTGCCCTTCTCACCAAGGGTACCTCAGGTTCGTGGTACAGAACTGTCACTATCAGTTTCAGACGCTGCCGTTTGGATTGTCCACGGCACCCCGGGTCCTTACCAAGGTAATGGCCGAAATGATGATTCTTCTTCAAAGAAAATGGACGATCTCCTGATAGGGGCAAGGTCCAGAGAACAGTTGGAGGTCGGAGTAGCACTATCTCAAGTAGTTCTACGACAGCACGGGTGGATTCTAAATATTCCAAAACCGCAGCTGTTTCCGACGACACGTCTGCTGTTCCTAGGGATGATTCTGGACACAGTCCAGAAAAAGGTGTTTCTCCCGGAGAAGAAAGCCAGGGAGTTATCCGAGCTAGTCAGGAACCTCCTAAAACCAGGAAAAGTGTCAGTGCATCATTGCACAAGGGTCCTGGGAAAAATGGTGGCTTCTTACGAAGCGATTCCATTCGGTAGATTTCACGCAAGAACTTTTCAGTGGGATCTGCTGGAAAAATGGTCCGGATCGCATCTTCAGATGCATCAGCGGATAACCCTGTCTCCAAGGACAAGGGTGTATCTTCTGCGGTGGCTGCAGAGTGCTCATCTACTAAAGGGCCGCAGATTCGGCATTCAGGACTGGGTCCTGGTGACCACGGATGCCAGCCTGAGAGGCTGGGGAGCAGTCGCACAGGGAAAAAATTTTTTCCAGGGAGTGTGATCAAGTCTGGAGACTTCTCTCCACATAAATATACTGGAGCTAAGGGCAATTTACAATGTTCTAAGCTTAGCAAGACCTCTGCTTCAAGGTCAGCCGGTATTGATCCAGTGGGACAACATCACGGCAGTCGCCCACGTAAACAGACAGGGCGGCACAAGAAGCAGGAGGGCAATGGCAGAAACTGCAAGGATTCTTCGCTGGGCGAAAAATCATGTGATAGCACTGTCAGCAGTGTTCATTCCGGGAGTGGACAACTGGGAAGCAGACTTCCTCAGCAGGCACGACCTCCACCCGGGAGAGTGGGGACTTCATCGGGAAGTATTCCACATGATTGTGAACCGTTGGGAAAGACCAAAGGTGGACATGATGGCGTCCCGCCTGAACAAAAAACTGGACAGGTATTGCGCCAGGTCAAGAGACCCTCAAGCAATATCTGTGGACGTTCTGGTAACACCGTGGGTGTACCAGTCGGTGTATGTGTTCCCTCCTCTGCTTCTCATAACCAAGGTACTGAGAATTATAAGACGTAGAGGAGTAAGAACTATACTCGTGGCTCCGGATTGGCCAAGAAGGACGTGGCACCCGGAACTTCAAGAAATGCTCACAGAGGACTCATGGCCTCTGCCGCTAAGAAGGGACTTGCTTCAGCAAGTACCAGGTCTGTTCCAAGACTTACCGCGGCTGCGTTTGACGGCATGGCGGTGGAACGCCAGATCCTAAGGGAAAAAGGCATTCCGGAAGAGGTCATTCCTACCCTGGTCAAAGCCAGGAAGGAGGTGACCGCAAAACATTATCACCACATGTGGCGAAAATATGTTGCGTGGTGTGAGGCCAGGAAGGCCCCACGAAGAAATTTCAACTCGGTCGATTCCTGCATTTCCTGCAAACAGGAGTGTCTATGGGCCTCAAATTGGGGTCCATTAAGGTTCAAATTTCGGCCCTGTCAATTTTCTTCCAGAAAGAATTGGCTTCAGTTCCTGAAGTCCAGAAGTTTGTCAAGGGAGTATTGCATATACAACCCCCTTTTTGTGCCTCCAGTGGCACTGTGGGATCTCAACGTAGTTCTGGGATTCCTCAAATCACAATTTAAACCGCTCAAATCTGTGGATTTGAAATATCTCACATG
This sequence comes from Pseudophryne corroboree, assembly GCF_028390025.1. NCBI lineage: Eukaryota > Metazoa > Chordata > Amphibia > Anura > Myobatrachidae > Pseudophryne > Pseudophryne corroboree. The sequence goes on along the minus strand of NC_086455.1, from coordinate 75,467,801 downwards.
AAAAGTGACCATGCTGTTGGCCCTGGCCTCGGCCAGGCGAGTGTCAGAATTGGCGGCTTTGTCTCACAAAAGCCATATCTGATTGTCCATTCGGACAGGGCAGAGCTGCGGACTCGTCCCCAGTTTCTTCCTAAGGTGGTGTCAGCGTTTCACCTGAACCAGCTTATTGTGGTACCTGCGGCTACTAGGGACTTGGAGGACTCCAAGTTGCTAGATGTTGTCAGGGCCCTGAAAATATAGGTTTCCAGGACGGCTGGAGTCAGGAAAACTGACTCGCTGTTATCCTGTATGCACCCAACAAACTGGGTGCTCTTGCTTCTAAGCAGACGATTGCTCGTTGGATTTGTAGCACATTTCAACTTGCACATTCTGTGGCAGGCCTGCCACAGCCTAAATCTGTCAAGGCCCATTCCACAAGGAAGGTGGGCTCATCCTGGGCGGCTGCCTGAGGGGTCTCGGCATTACAACTCTGCCGAGCAGCTACGTGGTCGGGGGAGAACACGTTTGTAAAATTCTACAAATTTGATACCCTGGCTAAAGAGGACCTGGAGTTCTCTCATTCGGTGCTGCAGAGTCATCCGCACTCTCCCGCCCGTTTGGGAGCTTTGGTATAATCCCCATGGTCCTGACGGAGTCCCCAGCATCCACTAGGACGTCAGAGAAAATAAGATTTTACTTACCGATAAATCTATTTCTCGTAGTCCGTAGTGGATGCTGGGCGCCCATCCCAAGTGCGGATTGTCTGCAATACTTGTACATAGTTATTGTTACAAAAATCGGGTTATTATTGTTGTGAGCCATCTTTTCAGAGGCTCCGCTGTTATCATGCTGTTAACTGGGTTCAGATCACAGGTTGTACAGTGTGATTGGTGTGGCTGGTATGAGTCTTACCCGGGATTCAAAATCCTTCCTTATTGTGTACGCTCGTCCGGGCACAGTATCCTAACTGAGGCTTGGAGGAGGGTCATAGGGGGAGGAGCCAGTGCACACCACCTGATCCTAAAGCTTTTACTTTTGTGCCCTGTCTCCTGCGGAGCCGCTATTCCCCATGGTCCTGACGGAGTCCCCAGCATCCACTACGGACTACGAGAAATAGATTTATCGGTAAGTAAAATCTTATTTTTTTCTCTAACGTCCTAGTGGATGCTGGGGACTCCGTAAGGACCATGGGGAATAGACGGGCTCCGCAGGAGACTGGGCACTCTAAGAAAGATTTAGTACTACTGGTGTGCACTGGCTCCTCCCTCTATGCCCCTCCTCCAGACCTCAGTTAGAATCTGTGCCCGGACAGAGCTGGGTGCATTTTAGTGAGCTCTCCTGAGCTTGCTAATAAGAAAGTATTTTAGTTACGGTAGGTTTTTTATTTTCAGAGAGCTTCTGCTGGCTACAGACTCTCTGCTACGTGGGACTGAGGGGAGAGAAGCAAACCTACTAACTGCGGCTAGGTTGCGCTTCTTAGGCTACTGGACACCATTAGCTCCAGAGGGATCGAACACAGGAACCTAACCTTGGTCGTCCGTTCCCGGAGCCGCGCCGCCGTCCCCCTCGCAGAGCCAGAAGACAGAAGCCGGCAGGTTGAAGCAAAAAGACGTCAAAATCGGCGGCAGAAGACTCCGGTCTTCATATGAGGTAGCGCACAGCACTGCAGCTGTGCGCCATTGCGCCCACACTAACCCACACACTCCGGTCACTGTAGGGTGCAGGGCGCAGGGGGGGGGGGGCGCCCTGGGCAGCAGTTGATTACCTCCTGGCAAAAAAGCAGCATATATACAGCTGGGCACTGTAATATGCATGAGCCCCCGCCATTAATTTTACACAAAATCGCGGGACAGAAGCCCGCCGCTGAGGGGGCGGGGCCTTCTTCCTCAGCACTCACCAGCGCCATTTTCTCTCCACAGCTCCGCTGAGAGGAAGCTCCCCAGGCTCTCCCCTGCAGACTCACGGTAGAAAGAGGGTAAAAAGAGGGGGGGGGGGGGGGGCACATAAATTTTGCGCATTAATCATATATACAGCAGCACTAAGTTACTGTGTGATTCCTGGGTCATATAGCGCTGGGGTGTATGCTGGCATACTCTCTCTGTGTCTATCCAAAAGGCCTTGTGGGGGTCCTGTCCTCATATAGAGCATCCCCAGGTGTGTGTGGTGTGTCGGTACGTGTGTATCGACATGTTTGACGAGGAGGGCTATGTGGAGGCAGAGCAAGTGCAGATGAATGACGTGTCTCCGCCGACGGCGCCGACACCTGATTGGATGGATATGTGGAAGGTGTTAAATGATAATGTAAACTCCTTGCATAAAAGGTTGGATAAAGCTGACTTGGGACAGTCGGGGTCTCAGCCCATGCCTGATCCTACAGCGCAGAGGCCGTCAGGGTCTCAGAAGCGCCCACTATCCCAAATTGTTGACACAGATATCGACACGGATTCTGACTCCAGTGTCGATGACGATGATGCAAAATTGCAGCCTAAAATGGCTAAAGCCATCCGCTACATGATTATAGCAATGAAGGATGTATTGCACATATCAGAGGTAAACCCTGTCCCTGACAAGAGGGTTTATATGTATGGGGAGAAAAAGCTAGCGGTGACTTTTCCCCCTTCACATGAGTTAAATGAGTTATGTGAAAAAGCGTGGGATTCCCCCGATAGGAAAGTGCTGATTTCCAAAAGGTTACTTATGGCGTACCCTTTCCCGCCAACGGACAGGATGCGCTGGGAATCCTCCCCTAGGGTAGATAAAGCTCTTATCTAAGAAGGTGGCCCTGCCGTCACAGGATACGGCCTCCGTAAAGGATCCTGCCGATAGGAAGCAGGAAAGTATCCTGAAGTCTGTTTATACACATTCAGGTACTCTACTGAGACCGGCAATTGCGTCGGCCTGGATGTGTAGTGCTGTAGCAGCATGGACAGATAATCTGTCTGAGGAATTGGATACCTTAGACAAGGATACCATTTTACTGACCCTGGGGCATATAAAAGACGCTGTCCTATATATGAGGGATGCCCAGAGGGACATTTGCCTACTGGGCTCTAGAATAAATGCAATGTCAATTTCTGCCAGAAGGGTCCTGTGGACTCGGCAATGGACAGGTGATGCCGACTCAAAAAGGCACATGGAGGTTTTACCTTACAAGGGCGAGGAATTGTTTGGGGACGGTCTATCGGACCTAGTTTCCACAGCTACGGCTGGGAAGTCAAACTTTTTGCCATATATTCCCTCACAGCCTAAGAAAGCACCGTATTACCAAATGCAGTCCTTTCGATCACAAAGAAGCAAGAAGGTCAGAGGTGCATCCTTTCTTGCCAGAGGCAGGGGTAGAGGAAAGAAGCTGCACCATACAGCTAGTTCCCAGGAACAGAAGTCCTCCCCGGCTTCCACTAAATCCACCGCATGACGCTGGGGCTCCACAGGTGGAGCCAGGAGCGGTGGGGGCGCGTCTCCGAAATTTCAGCCACCAGTGGGTTCGCTCACAGGTGGATCCCTGGGCTATACGGATTGTGTCTCAGGGATACAAGCTGGAATTCGAAGTGATGCCCCCTCACTGTTACCTCAAATCGGCCCTGCCAGCTTCCCTCATGGAAAGGGAAGTAGTGTTAGCGGCAATTCACAAGTTATATCTCCAGCAGGTGGTGGTAAAGGTTCCCCATCTTCAACAGGGAAGGGGATACTATTCCACAATGTTTGTGGTACCGAAACCGGACGGTTCGGTCAGACCCATATTGAATTTAAAGTCCCTGAACATTTATCTGAAAAGTTTCAAGTTCAAAATGGAATCGCTCAGAGCGGTTATTGCAAGCCTGGAAGAGGGGGATTTTATGGTGTCTCTGGACATCAAGGATGCTTACTTGCATGTCCCCATTTATCCACCTCATCAGGAGTACCTCAGATTTGTGGTACAGGACTGTCATTACCAATTCCAGACGTTGCCGTTTGGGCTCTCCACGGCACCGAGAATATTTACCAAGGTAATGGCGGAAATGATGGTGATCCTGAGAAAGCAAGGAGTCACAGTTATCCCATACTTGGACGATCTCCTCATAAAGGCGAGGTCCAGAGAGCAGTTGCTGATCAGCGTAGCACACTCTCAGGAAGTGTTGCAGCAGCATGGCTAGATTCTGAATATCCCAAAGTCGCAGCTGATTCCTACGACGCGTCTGCCCTTCTGGGCATGATTCTGGACACAGACCAGAAGAAGGTGTTTCTCCCGGCGGAGAAAGCTCAGGAGCTCGTGACTCAAGTCAGAGACCTCCTCAAACCGAAACAGGTGTCGGTGCATCACTGCACGCGAGTCCTGGGAAAGATGGTGGCATCGTACGAAGCCATTCCCTTCAACAGGTTCCATGCGAGGATCTTTCGGTGGGATCTGTTGGATAAGTGGTCCGGATCGCATCTTCAGATGCATCGGCTGATTACCCTGTCCCCGAGGGCCAGGGTGTCTCTTCTGTGGTGGCTGTAGAGTGCTCACCTTCTCGAGGGCCGCAGGTTCGGCATACAGGACTGGGTCCTGGTGACCACGGATGCGAGCCTCCGAGGATGGGGGGCAGTCACTCAGGGAAGAAACTTCCAAGGGTTGTGGTCAAGTCAGGAGGCTTGTCTGCACATAAATATCCTGGAACTAAGGGCCATTTACAACGCCCTGAGTCAAGCGGAGCCTCTGCTTCGCAACCAACCGGTGCTGATTCAGTCAGACAACATCACCGCAGTGTCTCATGTAAACCGCCAGGGCGGCACAAGAAGCAGAGTGGCGATGGCGGAAGCCACCAGGATTCTTCATTGGGCGGAGAATCACGTGCAAGCACTGTCAGCAGTGTTCATTCCGGGAGTGGACAACTGGGAAGCAGACTTCCTCAGCAGGCACGACCTCCTCCCGGGAGAGTGGGGACTTCATCACGAAGTTTACATCAGATTACAAATCGATGGGAACTGCCACAGGTGGACATGATGGCATCCCGTCTCAACAAAAAGCTACAAAGGTATTGCGCCAGGTCAAGAGACCCTCAGGCGATAGCTATGGACGCACTAGTAACACCGTGGGTGTTCCAGTCGGTCTATGTGTTTCCTCCTCTTCCTCTCATACCCAAGGTGCTGAGAATCGTAAGAAAAAGAGGAGTGAGAACAATCCTCATTGTTCCCGGATTGGCCAAGAAGGACTTGGTACCCGGAACTGCAAGAGGTGCTCACAGAGGACCCATGGCCTCTGCCTCTCAGACAGGACCTGTTGCAATAGGGGCCCTGTCTGTTCCAAGACTTACCGCGGCTGCGTTTGACGGCATGGCGGTTGAACGCAGGATCCTAGCGGAAAAAGTCCAGATTTCGGCCCTATCCATTTTCTTTCAAAAGGAACTGGCTTCTCTTCCTGAAGTTCAGACGTTTGTTAAGGGAGTGCTGCATATTCAGCCCCCTTTTGTGCCACCAGTGGCACCTTGGGATCTCAACGTGGTGTTGGGTTTCCTGAAATCCCTCTGGTTTGAGCCACTTAAGACCGTGGAGCTAAAGTATCTCACGTGGAAGGTGGTCATGCTATTGGCCTTAGCTTCGGCTAGGCGTGTGTCAGAATTGGCGGCTTTGTCATGTAAAAGCCCCTATCTGGTTTTCCATATGGACAGGGCAGAATTACGGACTCGTCCGCAATTTCTGCAGAAGGTGGTGTGATCTTTTCATTTGAACCAACCCATTGTGGTGCCTGCGGCTACTCGTGACTTGGAGGATTCCAAGTTGCTTGATGTAGTCAGGGCTTTGAAGATCTATGTAGCCAGGACGGCTGGAGTTGGGAAGACTGACTCGCTGTTTATCCTGTATGCATCCAACAAGCTGGGTGCTCCTGCTTCAAAGCAAACCATTGCTCGCTGGATCTGTAACACGATTCAGCAGGCTCATTCTGCGGCTGGATTGCCGCATCCAAAATCAGTGAAAGCCCATTCCACAAGGAAAGTGGGCTCTTCTTGGGCGGCTGCCCGAGGGGTCTCGGCATTACAGCTTTGCCGAGCAGCTACTTGGTCGGGTTCAAACACATTTGCTAAGTTCTACAAGTTTGATACCCTGGCTGAGGAGGTCCTTGTGTTTGCTCATTCGGTGCTGCAGAGTCATCCGCACTCTCCCGCCCGTTTGGGAGCTTTGGTATAATCCCCATGGTCCTTACGGAGTCCCCAGCATCCACTAGGACGTTAGAGAAAATAAGATTTTACTCACCGGTAAATCTATTTCTCGTAGTCCGTAGTGGATGCTGGGCGCCCGTCCCAAGTGCGGACTTTCTGCAATACGTGCATATAGTTATTGCTAAATATAGGGTTATGTTATGTTGGCATCCATTGTTTGATGCTCTGTTGTTGTTCATACTGTTAACTGGGTATAATATCACAAGTTGTACAGTGTGATTGGTGTGGCTGGTATGAGTCTTACCCTGGATTCCAAAATCCTTTCCTTGTAATGTCAGCTCTTCCGGGCACAGTTTCCTTAACTGAGGTCTGGAGGAGGGACATAGAGGGAGGAGCCAGTGCACACCAGTAGTACTAAATCTTTCTTAGAGTGCCCAGTCTCCTGCGGAGCCCGTCTATTCCCCATGGTCCTTACGGAGTCCCCAGCATGCACCATGGACTACGAGAAATAGATTTACCGGTGAGTAAAATCTTATTTTTCGTCCTCAAAGCTGCACATTCAGATATCTTCTTTGTCACTTCACAACAATAGGAAAGGTCACTGATTATTCATATTAACATGCTGGACATTTATGAAAAAAATACCTTGCTAAAATAAATAAGACATCAATGGTTTTAAGATCACTATATATATATAACAGTGCTTGTGGGTTTCTTTTAGTTTGTGATTTGTTTGCTGACCTTTACTCATGTCATGTGAAAGCATATACATAATACAGCTAAAAGGTGCTTTAGGGGTACATTTACTAAGTAGTGATTAGAGCGGAGAAGTGAGCCAGTGGAGAAGTTGCCCATGGCAACCAATCAGCACTGAAGTAACATCTATAATTTGCATACTATAAAATGATACAGAGCTGCTGATTGGTTGATGGGGAAATTTCTCCACTGGCTCACTTCTCCACTCTTATCACTGCTTAGTAAATGCACCCCTTGGTCCTAAGATGATTTCTTTTTATGACTGAAAATTCTCAAGAAACTACTATCAAATATAGCGCCATCTTGTGGTGTGTGGAAGAGGAGCACAACATTAATGATGAAAGCCACGTTTAAATGTAGCTGTGCTTTTTTTTTTTGTTTATAGCAGTTTAGACTTGCACATTGGTCTATAAAATATAGGGGAAGATCTGTCGCAGGCCCCATCGATAGATCTTCCCCTTCCTACTGTGGTATGCATCCCTAGGAGATGCCTCTTCTGAAAGTCTCTGCCTGCTTAAAAACCACTTAACTGGCATGGTCATATTTCATGCGACTGCGCCGTCCCACCCTGTCCCCCTGTTTTTGATGAGGAGATCCATTCTGCAGATGTGCATAATATAATGTTTAAATATTTAGAAAAATACTTTTTAATGTTACTAACAGTTTTGAAGGGAAAAATGGTCAGTTAAGTGAAGCACTTATTCTACCAGTTGATATGTTGGCCAGTACTGGCACATTAGAAAAGAATACACTTTGTATAAAAAGCCGTTAAAGCACAGGCTTCCATGCTTAAATCCCTTGGCACTTTCAAAAAAGCTCACCGGGGCAAATGTGGGATGCAAAGCCAAAAATCTCTTATCCTCTTTAACTATCTAAGGGGTCTATTTACTAAGTCTTTGATGGAGATAAAGTGGAAGGAGATAAAGTACCATCCATCCATCTCCTAACTGCATGTTACAGGCTGGGTTTGAAAAATGACAGACAGGAGATGGTTGGAACTTTATCTCCGTTCACTTCACCTCCATCGAAGGTTTAGTAAATAGACCACTAAGGGGTCTATTTACTAAGCCTTGAGTGGAGATAAAGTACCAGCTAATCGGCTCCTAACTGTCATTTTTGTAACCCAGCCTGTGGCCAGGCAGATTGGCTGGTCATTTATCTCCGTCCGCTTTATCTCCATCCAAGGCTTAATAAATAGACCCCTAAGTCCCTTGCCTTCAGACTCACCAGTATCAAGTTGGAGACAAATAGAAGCGGTATCTTACTAAGGGGCAGATGTATTATTTCTGGAGAAGTGATTAAGCAGTGATAAGTGCAAGGTGATAATGCGCCAGCCAATCAGCTCCAATATGTAAATTGACAGTTTGGAGCGGACTAGCTGGTGTGTTATCACCTTGCACTTATCACTGGTTTATCATTTCTCCGGGCTTAATACATCTGCCCCAGAAGGTCCTGTGCTTGGAAGAATAGAACTGTAAGTTGTCGCTCTGTAACTGACATCCCCAGAGCCCCTATCTTGGAAGCTGCAGTCCAACAAATTCCTCTTGTCATTCACAACCCAAGACTGAAACGCAGAGAAGGTAGTGCGGCTATCTGCTGTAAGAAAAAGCTCTTAAACTTAGGGTCCACTCAGTGGAAATTACTCATTTGAGTGCATCACTGCCTGGAGTTCTGCAGAATTAGGTTTCACAGTTCTTTTCATTTATCTTTCTCCTTGAGTTGGAAGGATATTTCTACAAGAATTTGCAGATACTGTTACTGGACTAGTTCTGGAGCATCAGAGGTGGCTGATCCTTGGGGATTTTAATGTATGGGTTGATGATGAGCTCTTGCGCATTGCCCAAGACCTCCTGTGCACAATTAATGCTTCGGGCCTCACACAAGTTGTTCCTTCGGCTATAAATAAAAGTGGTCACACTTCTGATCTTGTCTTCCAGATTGGATTAGAGCACCTAAAAATAAACCCAGTCACGTGGTCAGACCACCACTCAATTTGGTTCTCAGTCTCAACCCCTCGAAAAATAACTTTGCTTATGCTATTGATCAGGTACTGTCCAGGAGAAGGGTATGACTCCCCAGGCACTTGTTGTAAACGTAGATCTTTCTGTGGTTATGGGGGCCTGTGAGGACCCTTGTTCCCTAGTCTGTTACTTTCACAGGGATGTGACAGCAACAATGGATTTAATTGCCCCTGTGAGCATACGACCCCGCATACCACACCGTCAAGCCCCTTGGTTTGACAACAGTATTAATGAACTCAAGAAAAGCGTCCGTTGAATTAAAACTAATCAAACATTCGTGAATATCAGTCAGCAATCACCCGTAAGAAAACATAGTTCATTTCAAATGAGATTAGGACAGCAAAAATAAGCCATCTCAGATATTCCGTACAGTGTCGATGCTTTGCAAACCATCATGCCTGCAGCCTGATGAAACCCTCTCCAAGTAAAGGTGCAATGAGTTTGCAAAATTCTTTATAGATAAAGTATCCTCCATCTGGGCTGGAATCCCAACAGTGCCATCTAAGGAGTGCCAAACTACCAAGCCTGACAATGTAAGCCTCCTGTTCTCATGGAACAGCTTTGACCAAATGGATGTAAAGACATTGCTGATACTACCCAAATGTTGCATCCCACCAAGTGTGATCTGGACCCTGCTTCAACCAAGCTCCTAAAAGGGTGTATGGACATAATTGGACCTGTATTTGCAAAAATATTCCAGTGCTCTTTGCAGACAGGCTTTTTTCCTGAACCACTAAACGAAACAATTGTTAGACCACTTCTTAAAAAAACGATTTTAGACCCCAACTGCATGACCAACTATAGACCGGTATCAAACCTTCCTTTTCTTGGAAAGCTTATTGAGTAAGTGGTTGCAACTCAAGCCATGATATTTATGATCTATTCCAGTCAGGATTCAGGAGAAGACATAGCACAGAAACAGCTGTGGTATGTGTCCTTAATGATCTTCTGATGGCAAGAGACAGAGGTGACTGTTCAGTCTTAGGGCCCAATTCAAACCTCATCGCAAAAGCAAAATCTTTCTCTAAGGGGCAAAACTTTGGGCCGATTGAGACCTGATCGCTGGGCTGCTAATTTTGTTGTCCTACGTTCAGATAGTCACCGCCCAAGGGAAGTGTAAATTTGCCCCGTACAAGTGTGCGGTCGCATGTGTACGCTGTGCAAAAATGTCCTTCAGTCAGTGGACAGCTGCACATCCGTTAGCAACTCATCATCCAATGGTTTTTCCAGTGTGTGCAGTCTGTGCGTAGCCCTAGACTTCCTCCTACAGTGCGAAAAGAACAGGCTGATCAGGTCTGGAGCTGACATCGCACACCCTCCCAGAAAACGCTTGGAAACGCCTACGTTTTCCCTGACACTCCCAGAATACGGCCAGTTACCACCGGTCTGAATCGGGCCCATGTGCAGTGCAGGTGAGGCAGATATATGACATGTGCAGAGAGAGTTAGATTTGGGTGGGTTATTTTGTTTGTGTGTGGGGTAAATACTGGCTGCTTTATTTTTACACTGCAATTTAGATTTCAGTTTGAACACACCCCACCCAAATCTAACTCTTTCTGCACATGTTGTATCTGCCCCACCTGCACTGCACTGCACATGGTTTTGCCCATTAGAGAAAAATGTTGCTGCTGCGATCAGGTCTGAATTAGGTCCTAAATCCTACTGGATCTCTCTGCAGCATTAGATACCGTGGACCTTGGTATTCCAATTGAGCACCTGTAAAATTTTGGTGTACTGGAAGGCACAGTCATTAGCTGGTTCAATTAATTTGTCACCAGCAGGTCACAGAGAGTTTCTTCTGGAGCATACTCATAATCACCAGTGCCACTATCGTCTCCCATGTTTTTTTCAGTATACATACTACCATTGTGAAATAATCATAAGTCATGGTCTGGTCTACCACTACTATGCTGATGTTATACAACTGTACCTGTCCTTTGCTCCAGGTACTGAGAACCCAATAACAACCCTAAAATAGCCATCTAACTGATCTCCAGGAGTGGATGAGTGCCAGTTGGCTGCAACTGAACCTTGATAAAACGGAGGTCCTTATAATAGGTCACAGAACAAGACTGCCGCATAGCCAACCAACAGTATGCTTGGGGCTTCAGAACTACAGAACTGTGAACATGTGCGGAATCTTAGTGTTATCCTGGATAGAGGCTTGACACTTAAACATCAGGTATTAACCACAATTACATTTTAATTCTTTAATTGAGGAATATAGTCAGAATCAAGCACTTAATTCCTTCAGAAGATCTACCTAAAGTCATACGTGATTTGTATCATCGCGCTTAGACTACTGTAATGCCCTCTACTTTGTTCTCCCAGCAAAAGAATTGCATTGCTTGCAGATGGTACAAAATGCAGCTGTCAGGCTATTAACCAATCAGCCCCGTTCCAGCCACATAACACCCATTTTCTACTCCCTTCATTGGCTGTGCCTGTAAGATGGCAAATCGTTTTCAAGATTGGCTTACTGACTTTCAAAGCCTTACATGGCCAGGGCCAAAGGTACTTGAAACCGTTTCTGATCCTTTACTGTCCAGTGTGATTACTGCTATCTGTTGATGAAGGACTACTAACAGTACCTAGAATCTCCCTGAATTCATCTGGGGGTTAAGATTTGAGCTTGTGGCTCCAATTCTATGGAACTCACTTCCCCGCACAGTGTGAGAAGCCTCCTCTGTAGAATCTTTCAGAAATAGACTCAAGAATTTCCTGTTCACCCACGCATTTCACTAATGTCTTTTTGTGAGGATATGGGGTCCTTCTAATCACTCAGACACAGAGCAGGGTCCACAGCAATTCTACACAGAAGTTACAGATAAACAGGTCCACACAGCAGAACTGTCACTGAGTCCCCCCAACAGTGATAGCAGATTAGTCCACAGGAGAATATTTGTATAAGTTCACGCAGGAGTAAATGCGTATAAATCCACACAGCACTGATGATGCATTCCACAAGGTACCCCTGGCAGAGAGTCACCCCTTAGCCAGAGTCCTGCGACTTAACATGAGGAGCTGACCTGCGCAACCTGTTTTAAAACCTTCCAAATGCCCATGATGCCATGCTCACCTGGGGAGGATACGCAGGTTCCTGATTGGTGGGATCCCATTTCAGGTGTCTCCCTCCTCCCTCCCATAGCTGGCCTTCTCCTGCTGACCACATGCTGGGTCAGGCTCCGAGTTGTCTGTCAGAGCCCAGGGTTTAACAGAGGAAAGTAAATAGAAGGAACAATGATAGGGAAATTGGTTTAAGTCCTGATTGTCCCCTGTGGAGGAGCATCTTCAGAGAGCGATTACCTGTCCCTCATGTTTACTTCCTGTGTGACCATATAAGGATGGACTCAATAAGCATATCAATGATAACTTGTAATCTCATGCACAGAATGGTATCCTTCTAAAATAACATAACATGACAGCCCTATGTGCCAGGTCACAGCACACATGTATTTACCCGAGTAAGATTATAGTTCAGAATATATAGGCTAATGAATGAATACGCACATGGGGAAATAGTGACACAAGCCAGAGAGACAAGGGAACTGAGGGCTAAAAAGTATATTAATCGCTACAAAGATTGAAACATCACAAATACAGTTTTACCCTCTACCTCATATCTTCACACTCTTGTTGAGCTTGTTTTGTATTTTGTGCCGTAAAGGCAAATGTAAAGCACTTTAAGTCCTATTAGGGGAAAAGTGCTGTATAATTTATTTATTATTATTATTAATAAAAAAGTGCAACCTACCTCCATTGCTTTATGACACAAACTGCACTTTAACAGATTTTTATATACAATAGTACAATGGAGTGTATACCTTTCTTGTGTTTCACTCTGCTAAGAGTATTAGCACACCCTAATTTTCTCGGGTTCTCAGTACTGGCACAGTGCTGTTTAGAATGAATATATATGTGGTATTCCTTCTCTTTAGCATCCAGTTGAGGAACATTGAATACCATTTGGGCGAGGGGGGGTGGGGCGGGGGTGTGTGTGTAAAGTGTGATGAAAGGAGATTGGCATTTTAACCACTTGCCTGGCATGGTCGCATCAGATATGACCACACCAGCAAGTGTCTTATCTGACCTGGTCGCACAGGATGCGACCAGTTAGATTAACAGTGTTGGAAGCGGCAGGGAAGAGAAACTTCCCTCTGCTGCTGCTCTCAGAGACCGGAAGGTCTCTCTGCCTCCCTGCACCCTCCCCTCCCCTCCCCTCCCCTTAGTCTTCCATAAAGAGGATTTAAACAGTGGCAGGGGACTCCTTTAGATTCAGTTTAGTTGGTATATAGTTATGTAACCGACGTTCAGGAGACCGCCGGTCACATAACCGACACCTACATCCCGCCCCCTCTAAATCCCGACAGTCGGCATGCCAACTAGCAGGGACTATTCCGTGCCTGCAAGGAGCTGCTTGTGCTCCGACCGCTGGCATTCCGCTGCCGGGATCCCGTGGAAGGTATGCTGACCGCCGAGATCCCCAGCGGTGTTCACACATACCTAACCGGTTTAGTTTCAGCTTGGTTCAATATGGCATTGTAGTGGTTGTTGGAACAATTAGCAGACGGTGTAGAATCTGACAGACCAAAATCGGATTTGATCATTCCTGTTTAGCATATTTGTGAGGTGCTGAGTATCTGGGGAATCCACTATTAATTAGTAATGTGCACCAGAAATTTTTCGGGTTTTGGATTTGGTTCTGCGGCCGTGTTTTGGATTCGGACGGGTTTTGGCAAAACCTCCCTGAAATTTTTTTGTCGGATTCGGGTGCGTTTTGGATTCGTTTTTTTTTTTTTTTTTACAAAATACCCTCAAAAACAGCTTAAATCATAGAATTTGGGGGTCATTTTGATCCCATATTATTATTAACCTCAATAACCATAATTTCCACTCATTTCCAGTCTATTCGGAACACCTCACACCTCGCAATATTATTTTTAGTCCTAAAATTTGCACCGAGGTCGCTGGATGACCAAGCTAAGCGACCCAAGTGGCCGACACAAACACCTGGCCCATCTAGGAGTGGCACTGCAGTGTCAGACAGGATGGCACTTCAATAAATAGTCCCCAAACAGCACATGATGCAAAGATAAATGAAAGAAAAAAGAGGTGTAAGATGGAATTGTCCTTGGACCCTCCCACCCACCCTTATGTTGTATAAACAGGACATGCACACTTTTACAAACCCATCATTTCAGCGACAGGGTCTGCCACACGACTGTGACTGAAATGACTGGTTGGTTTGGGCGCCCACCAAAAAAGAAGCAATCAATCTCTCCTTGCACAAACTGGCTCTACAGAGGCAAGATGTCCACCTCCTCCTCATCCTCCGATTCCTCACCCCTTTCACTGTGTACATCCCCCTCCTCACAGATTATCAATTCGTCCCCACTGGAATCCACCATCTCAGGTCCCTGTGTACTTTCTGGAGGCAATTGCTGGTGAATGTCTCGACGGAGGAATTGATTATAATTAATTTTGATGAACATCATCTTCTCCACATTTTCTGGAAGTAACCTTGTACGCCGATTGCTGACAAGGTGAGCGGCTGCACTAAACACTCTTTTGGAGTACACACTGGAGGGGGGGCAACTTAGATAAAATAAAGCCAGTTTCTGCAAGGGCCTCCAAATTGCTTCTTTTTCCTGCCAGTATACATACGGACTGTCTGACGTGCCTACTTGGATGCGGTCACTCATATAATCCTCCACCATTCTTTCAATGGTGACAGAATCATATGCAGTGACAGTAGACGAAATGTCCGTAATTGTTGGCAGTTCCTTCAGTCCGGACCAGATGTCAGCACTCGCTCCATACTGCCCTGCATCACCGCCAGCGGGTGGGCTCGGAAATTCTTAGCCTTTTCCTCGCAGCCCCAGTTGTGGGAGAATGTGAAGGAGGAGCTGTTGACGGGTCACGTTCCGCTTGACTTGACAAGTGTCTCACCAGCAGGTCTTTGAACCTCTGCAGACTTGTGTCTGCCAGAAAGAGAGATACAACGTAGGTTTTAAATCTAGGATCGAGCACGGTGGCCAAAATGTAGTGCTCTGATTTCAACAGATTGACCACCCGTGAATCCTGGTTAAGCGAATTAAGGGCTCCATCCACAAGTCCCACATGCCTAGCGGAATCGCTCTGTTTTAGCTCCTCCTTCAATCTCTCCAGCTTCTTCTGCAAAAGCCTGATGAGGGGAATGGCCTGACTCAGGCTGGCAGTGTCTGAACTGACTTCACGTGTGGCAAGTTCAAAGGGTTGTAGAACCTTGCACAACGTTGAAATCATTCTCCACTGCGCTTGAGTCAGGTGCATTCCCCCTCCTTTGCCTATATCGTGGGTAGCTGTATAGGCTTGAATGGCCTTTTGCTGCTCCTCCATCCTCTGAAGCATATAGAGGGTTGAATTCCACCTCGTTACCACCTCTTGCTTCAGATGATGACGGGGCAGGTTCAGGAGTGTTTGCTGGTGCTCCAGTCTTCGGCACGCGGTGGCTGAATACCGAAAGTGCCCGCAATTCTTCGGGCCACCGACAGCATCTCTTGCACGCCCCTGTCATTTTTTAAATAATTCTGCGCCACCAAATTCAATGTATGTGCAAAACATGGGACGTGCTGGAATTTGCCCCACATGTAATGCACGCACAATATTGGTGGCGTTGTCCGATGTCACAAATCCCCAGGAGAGTCCAATTGGGGTAAGCCATTCTGCGATTATGTTCCCCAGTTTCCGTAAGAGGTGGTCAGCTGTGTGCCTCTTATGGAAAGCGGTGATACAAAGCGTAGCCTGCCTAGGAATGAGTTGGCTTTTGCGAGATGCTGCTACTGGTGCCGCCTCTGCTGTTCTTGCTGCGGGAGGCAAAACATCTACCCAGTGGGCTGTCACAGTCATATAGTCCTGAGTCTGCCCTGCTCCACTTGTCCACATGTCCGTGGTTAAGTGGACATTGGGTACAACTGCATTTTTTAGGACACTGGTGACTCTTATTCTGAGGTCTGTGTACATTCTCGGTATCGCCTGCCTAGAGAAGTGGAACCTAGATGGTATTTGGTACCGGGGACACACTAACTCAATAAATTCTCTAATTCCCTGTGAATTAACGGTGGATACCGGACACACATTTAACACCACCCAGGCTGCCAAGGCCTGAGTTATCTGCTTTGCAGCAGGATGACTGCTGTGATATTTCATCTTCCTCGCAAAGGACTGTTGGACAGTCAATTGCTTAATGGAAGTAGTACAAGTGGTCTTCCGACTTCCCCTATGGGATGACGATCGACTCCCAGCAGCAACAACAGCAGCGCCAGCAGCAGTAGGCGTTACACTCAAGGATGCATCGGAGGAATCCCAGGCAGGAGAGGACTCGTAAGACTTGCCAGTGACATGGCCTGCAGGACTATTGGCTTTCCTGTCTAAGGAGGAAATTGACACTGAGGGAGTTGGTGGGGTGGTTTGCAGGAGCTTGGTTAGAAGAGGAAGGGATTTATTTGTCAGTGGACTGCTTCCGCTGTCACCCAAAGTTTTTGAACTTGTCAATGACTTCTGATGAATGCGCTCCAGGTGACGTATAAGGGAGGATGTTCCTAGGTGGTTATCGTCCTTGCCCCTACTTATTACAGCTTGACAAAGGCAACACACGGCTTGACAAATGTTGTCCGCATTTCTGTTAAAATAATTCCACACCGACGAGGTGATTTTTTTTGTAACTTGACCAGGCATGTCAATGGCCATATTCGTCCCACGGACAACAGGTGTCTCCCCGGGTGCCTGGCTTAAAGAAACCACCTCACCATCAGAAAAGACTCCTAGTCAATTTCCTCCTCAGCGCTAGCAACACCCATATCCTCATCCTGGTGTACTTCAACAGTGACATCTTCAATTTGACTATCAGGAACTGGACTGCGGGTGCTCCTTCCAGCACTTGCAGGGGGCGTGCAAATGGTGGAAGGCGCCACCTCTTCCTGTCCAGTGTTGGGAAGGTCAGGCATAGCAACCGACACAATTGGACTCTCCTTGGGGATTTGTGATTTAGAAGAACGCACAGTTCTTTGCTGTGCTTTTGCCAGCTTAAATCTTTTCATTTTTCTAGCGAGAGGATGAGTGCTTCCATCCTCATGTGAAGCTGATCCACTAGCCATGAACATAGGACAGGGCCTCAGCCGTACCTTGCCACTCCGTGTCGTAAATGGCATATTGTCAAGTTTACGCTTCTCATCAGACGCTTTTAATTTAGATTTTTGAGTCATTTTACTGAACTTTTGTTTTTTGGATTTTACATGCTCTCTACTATGACATTGGGCATCGGCATTGGCAGACGACGTTGATGGCATTTCATCGTCTCGGCCATGACTAGTGGCAGCAGCTTCAGCACGAGGTGGAAGTGGATCTTGATCTTTCCCTATTTTACCCTCCACATTTTTGTTCTCCATTTTTTAATGTGTGGAATTATATGCCAGTAATATATCAATAGCAATGGCCTACTGTACCGTACTGCTATATATTATATACTGGTGGTCAGCAAAATTCTGCACTGTCCTCCTACTATATATACTGCGCACAACTAAAATGCACCACAGGTATGGATGGATAGTATACTTGACGACACAGAGTTAGGTAGAGCAGTGGGCTACTGTACCGTACTGCTATATATTATAAACTGGTGGTCAGCAAAATTCTGCACTGTCCTACTATATATACTGCGCACAACTAAAATGCACCACAGGTATGGATGGATAGTATACTTGACGACACAGAGGTAGGTAGAGCAGTGGACTACTGTACCGTACTGCTATATAATACTGGTGGTCAGCAAAATTCTGCACTGTCGTCCTACTATATACTACAATGCAGCACAGATATGGAGCGTTTTTCAGGCAGAGAACGTAGATATTTTCAGCACACTGAGCACAGATATTTGCAAGCACTCTGAGCACAGATATTTGCAAGCACACTGAGCACATATATTTGCAGCACACTGAACACAGAAACTGAGAGAACGCTGCACGTCCTCTCCAATGCACGTCCTCTCTATCATCTCCAATGCACGAGTGAAAATTGCGGCGACGCGCGGCTCCTTATATAGAATACGAATCTTGCGAGAATCCGACAGCGGGATGATGACGTTCAGGCAGGCTCGGGTAAACCGAGCAAGGCAGGAGGATCCGAGTCTGCCTCGGAACCGTGTAAAATGGGTGAAGTTCGGGGGGGTTCCGTTCCCGAGGAACCGAACCCGCTCATCACTACTATTAATATGCAGGACATGCACGCTGATGTTCTATTTGGGAGTGGGATGTGTATGCCTTCAATATTCTGAGGACCTTTCTTAAGCTACAGGTTATTTTCTCTCTGTCAATGTTCCTAGCAGGGTCATAGGTACCATTCCTTTCCTCCAAACAGAAAAGCAAATAGTCAAACCTCCAGGGGTTCCAATTCTAGCAAGGGGTTCACTACGGGTGGCCGGCGGTCGGGCTCCCGGCGACCAGCATCCCGGCGCCGGGAGCCCGACCGCCGGCTTACCGACAGCTTGGCGAGCGCAAATGAGCCCCTTGCGGGCTCGCTGCGCTCGCCACGCTACGGGCACGGTGGCGCGCTACGCGCGCCACACTATTTTATTCTCCCTCTATGGGGGTCGTGGACCCCCACGAGGGAAAATAATTGTCGGCATGCCGGCTGTCGGGCTCCCGGCGCCGGTATACTGAGCGCCGGGAGCCCGACCGCCGGCAAACAGAAGACCACCCCTAGCAAGGTATCCAGTCTGACAATGCTACTGCTGCAAATTACCTAAGTCACTAAGGGGTGCCAGTAACAGCAGAATCAATGTGCTAGCTGGACTATAGTATTTTTTTACATCAAAATGGTTATTCGTGAGCTTTTCAACATGTGGTGATACTGTGACTATTGACATGATCTCATCTTTGTTGAAACACAAAGTGGAGTGCATGCGTTTCTGTTGGTCCCTTGGAGCTACAATCTGATCTGCCTGTTCCTTCCAGTAATAATAGTTTTGCAGGTGTTAAAGAAGTGAAAAATGGAGGATATCTGAGTGTTTCTAGTACTACCGATCTGTCTCAGATGGTCTTGGTACATAGACTTTCTAAACATGGCAGAGAGCATAGTGTGGCACCTGCCTCCAAGACCCAGTCTCCTAAGCCAGGACCTCTTTCATCATCGGCTAACTGTAATGCTGGTGCTCTGTAAGCCATGTTCCTTACAGTTGACGGTTTTTCTAAGTGTGCTTCAGGGCCAACAATTATTGCTTATTACTGGGATATACAAATATGCAGAGTGAGCCAATGAGATGTAGAGGTTATGGAGTTTGAACTTTGTATTAGCAGATCACTCTATAGGCCCTACTGTTCCCTAATTGGCGTAGAAAGAAGGATTGAAGTACAAAAATCTTACCTCATCTGAGGATACCAGGTCCTACTCTTAAAATGCAGCTTTCACAATGAAGTTCCACTTTATGATACAGTACTTTCCAGAGAAGATTGTTTTATGTATGTATCGCACCAGTTTACTGTTAAATCACTCCTGTTGGTAAATGAGAGTATGTAGACCACTTCAGACATGGTCTAAGTACATACCAGAACAATGTACTTAAAATACAACATCATACGGTTTCCCTTGAACTCCCGGACATATCGCGTTTATACACTGTACGATGTTGAAAAATATGAATTTATATCGTTCGTCAGTTACATCGTTTTGCGATATTGTTGGATTTACCAAAAACCAAATGACCATCTACTAGATTTCAGCAGGGGCTGGACTTCCTTCTGCTATATAAAACGTCAGCCTTTGTTTGTGCTATTGTGCTGTGTGACAAGTGAGTGAAGCTTGTGCTGAACGCTCTACATTAATTGACTGCACCGCTTTTTGTATTGGCTTGCTGAACAAAAAGTTTTATATATGATGGATACTTATCAACATCTAGTAGCAGTATCATATGCTGCAGCTCTGTTGTTGGAAGCTGAGAATATGGAGTGTGCACGGAGTAGAAGAAGAGGAGATCGTGTTGGACAAAGCAGTGGCTCCTGGAGTCTTCCCTGCACATGCCGCTGCTGGGGCTGCTTCCGAATAATTACCACCAAGACTACCGCAATTTCCTGAGAATGGACGACTCAACATTCCAGGAGTTGCTGAGCCTGGTGACGCCCCACATTGAAAGGCAGAACACCAAGTTCCGGACGGCAGTCCCTCTTGTGGGCAGGCTGGTGGCTACCCTCAGGTTCTTGGCTACCAGAAGATCCCTGCAGGATCTCAAATATGGCTCCCTGATATCCCCCCAAGCTTTGGGCCTAATAATTCCAGAGACATGTGAAGCTATCATTGCAGTACTGAAGCAGCAGTATTTGAAGGGGGTGTGGTTCATCAAATCGACAGTATCTAGGTCGACAATGTTTAGGTCGACCACTATAGGTCGACAGCCACTAGGTCGACATGGATGGAAGGTCGACAGGGTTTCTAGGTCGACATGTGCTAGGTCGACAGGTCTAAAGGTCGACATGAAGGATTTTTTTTTTTTTTTTTTGGTGTCGTTTTCTTCGTAGAGTGACCTGGATCCCAAATTAGTGCACCGCGTCCCCTCGCATGGCTCTCTTCGCTCGCCATGCTTTGGGCATGGTGCCTTCGCTCCGCTACCGCTTCGTTCGACACACTTTACCATTCCAATCGTAGTCCACGTGGATCGTTAAGTATGAAAAAATTCAAAAAAAATAAAAAAAAATTGAAAAACTCATGTCGACCTTTAGACCTGTCGACCTAGCACATGTCGACCTAGAAACCCTGTCGACCTTCCATCCATGTCGACCTATAGTGGTCGACCTAAACATTGTCGACTTAGATACTGTCGATCTTCAGACCGGATCCCATTTGAAGGTAAGTTAAAAAACATACAACACACATTTTCTGGTGCAAAATAAATATTTTTAATATAGAACATGCACCAGGGTAAAGGAAACAAATATCTAATAGTAATAATAAAAAAATTAGGCACATTAGTGCCAACAACCTTATACATTTTTATCAATTTGAAAGTGCACATTTCTTTTACAAAGGGTGTAAGAACAAGGGCCACCAGTGCTGTTCTAGAAATGTCATTTCAAACATACTTTATAAATTTTATAAATTGTGGGTCCTCCTCAGGAGTCTCGCAGTGCATAAGGTCTGAATACATGTGGCCTGAAATAGATGGCTCATTCACATGCGGGAATGGGGGTGGCGGGGGTATGGGGGGATACAATGAGGCGCTAGCCGTCATAGTGCTTGAGGGGTGGGGTTGGACGTATGGGTGGGGGTGAACAGATGAGTGGGGTGTGCCTGGATGGGTTGGAGGGAGCATTAGATTGAGTTTTAATGGACTGGGCTGGTTAGTCATATAACCCCGTATTTGGGGTTAGCGTGTTCCTCCTAGCCCTATTCAGCAGCTTGTTACAAATGCACTCAAATTTTAGCTGCTGAAGCTCTGAGGACAGCCTCAGCGTACCCGCCATGTAGAACCCTTACAAGGCTTAGCGATCTGAACATATCATGAAGCTGTTTCCACAGAGGGGCCTCAGCAAAGAAAAAATGATATACAATTACAGGCTATCCCGTGCGTGCAGGATTGTGGAGAATGCCTTTAGGGTCCTTTCCAACCAGTTTCGCATATTCCACTCGGCCATACACCTGCGTGCCGACGAAATCGACTAGGCCATGTTCGCTTGCTGCATTCGCTATAACTTTCTAAAGCAAAATAAATAGCCACCAGCGACCAGTGTGTGCAGCAACCACAGATGATCCAGACCATCCTGAGAATAATGAAGATTTGGCTTCTGTAGCAACAACACGGGATCTCCAAACAGCCTCTGCACAGGCTCCAAAAGTGAGGGAGGACTACATAAGTTACTTTAACAGGGTGGTAGCTGTGCATTGGCAGGAGGACAGTATTAAATAAAATGACCTTTTCAAATTTGGCAAGTGTTTAGTTGTGAAAAGTTAGAATGTTGTGTATGTGTGGTGCCAGCAACCTACCAAATCCACATTTGAACTTTCACCCACATCTCCTGTTGGCTCCATTAGGACTGTCTCCATGCTGTGCCGTGAATTCCGCTGTGACTCCTGCTCGACAGTAAACAGGGCAAGTGGTAATACAACAAGCTGGGCTTATGGCGCTCATCTGCCCCCTGCTCCCGAGGCTAGCGTCTTTGCCTTTTTATTCTCTTTTAAAAAGACGGTCCTCATGTTTTGAATTTTTTTTTTTTTTTTTGCCACTCAGGGCCGGACTCAGGGTATTGCCCTTGCTATATACAACCAATTCATCCAGGGGCAGCATTTCTTTTTGTTAGGATAATCTGGTGACCTCACCCGCCACAAACATTGCTTTTCGCTGTAAAGCTCAATAAATCCAGTCCAAACATCGTGATCCATGTCTGTAAAATACACATACAAATGTTGTCAGCATGTCGTGAGGGGGATTATATTATTATGTAACATTTTTCATGTTATTATTGTCTGGATTAAACATTTTTCCATCATTATCCAGTTTTGTTGTAAATTATAAAAAAAAAAATGAAGTGTGAAACTACACATGCCAGCAAGCTCTGCCACAGTATTTGCTTTCCCTGATAGCACATGTGTGGCAGGGCATGCTGGGACTTGTAGTTTCATAACAGCTGGATAGGCTTGCCAGAGGTGGTCAGTGATCAGCACCATGACTCAGTATTATAAACAGAAATCCAGTGGTGGGCAGCAGCAATACACATGGTTTTAAACTTTTCATACATACAGTCAGAGGCGTCGGAACTGGGGGGGCAAGGGGACAGCTCGCCCCCCCCTCCCAAAACAGGAGAGGCGCCGCCGATATACAGGAGGAGCGATGTGCGGTCTTTCAGCTGACCGCACATCGCTCCTCCTTGCAGGGACTGAGCACCAGCGGCAGGATGCGGCTGTGTGCAGACCCTCCTCCTCCTCCCAGACTCAGTTCAACGGGGCTGCCCTCTCACCCCCTCCCCAAGGCTGGCTCACAGCACAGAGAAGTGCCACGACCCCCCTGGAGGGTGAATAGATAGCGTAGCGCGCCACCGTGCCAGCAAGGGGCTCTTTTGCATTTGCCCAGCTGTCGGTATGCCGGCGGTCGGGATTCTGGCTCCGGTATGCTGGCCGCCGGGAGCCCGGCCGCCAGCATACCATACTACACCACCCTCTCCCTGTACCTACATCCCTGCTGTCACATTCCCTGAATTGTGTCTCATTCCGTGTGGCATAATGTGAATTTTGGCTCTTACCGTGTGCTATAATGTGAATTTCGTCTCATACCTGTGATATAATGTGAATTTCGGCTCATACTGTGTGGTATAATGTGAATTTCGGCTCATACCGTGTGCTACAATGTGAATTTCGGCTCATACCATGTGCTGTAATGTGAATTTCAGCTCATACCGTGTGCTATAATGTGAATTTCGGCTCATACTGTGTGCTATAATGTGAATTTCAGCTCATACCGTATGCTATAATGTGAATTTCAGCTCATACCGTGTGCTATAATGTGAATTTTGGCTCATACTGTGTGCTATAATGTGAATTTCGGCTCATACTGTGGTGTAATATAAATTTCGGCTCATACTCTGTGTTGTAATGTGAATTTTGGCTATTACTAATGCCTCATAAAATATATATGTGTGTATATATATATATATATATATATATATATATAAAAATAGTATATTACAGTGTATATATATATATATATATATATATATAATAAGATTTTACTTACCGATAAATCTATTTCTCGTAGTCCGTAGTGGATGCTGGGACTCCGTCAGGACCATGGGGAATAGCGGCTCCGCAGGAGACAGGGCACAAAATTTAAAAGTTTGACCACTAGGTGGTGTGTACTGGCTCCTCCCCCTATGACCCTCCTCCAAGCCTCAGTTAGGATACTGTGCCCGGACGAGCGTACACAATAAGGAAGGATTTTGAATCCCGGGTAAGACTCATACCAGCCACACCAATCACACCGTACAACTTGTGATCTGAACCCAGTTAACAGTATGACAAACGTAGGAGCCTCTGAACAGACGGCTCACAACAATAACAACCCGATTTTTTTGTAACAATAACTATGTACAAGTATTGCAGACAATCCGCACTTGGGATGGGCGCCCAGCATCCACTACGGACTACGAAAAATAGATTTATCGGTAAGTAAAATCTTATTTTCTCTATCGTCCTAGTGGATGCTGGGGTTCCTGAAAGGACCATGGGGAATAGCGGCTCCGCAGGAGACAGGGCACAAAAAGTAAAGCTTTAAGATCAGGTGGTGTGTACTGGCTCCTCCCCCTATGACCCTCCTCCAAGCCTCAGTTAGGTTTTTGTGCCCGTCCGAGAAGGGTGCAATCTAGGTGGCTCTCCTAAAGATCTGCTTAGAAAAGTTTAGCTTAGGTTTTTTATTTTACAGTGAGTCCTGCTGGCAACAGGATCACTGCAACGAGGGACTTAGGGGAGAAGAAGTGAACTCACCTGCGTGCAGGATGGATTGGCTTCTTTGGCTACTGGACATTAGCTCCAGAGGGACGATCACAGGTACAGCCTGGATGGTCACCGGAGCCTCGCCGCCGGCCCCCTTGCAGATGCTGAAAAGAGAAGAAGGTCCAGAATCGGCGGCAGAAGACTCCTCAGTCTTCTTAAGGTAGCGCACAGCACTGCAGCTGTGCGCCATTGCTCTCAGCACACTTCACACGGCAGTCACTGAGGGTGCAGGGCGCTGGGGGGGGGCGCCCTGGGAAGCAATGTAAACCTATTTTTTGGCATAAAATACCTCACATATAGCCTCCGGGGGCTATATGGAGATATTTAACCCCTGCCAGAATCCGTTAAAGAGCGGGAGACGAGCCCGCCGAAAAAGGGGCGGGGCCTATCTCCTCAGCACACAGCGCCATTTTCCTCACACAGCTCCGCTGGTCAGGAAGGCTCCCAGGCTCTCCCCTGCACTGCACTACAGAAACAGGGTAAAACAAGAGAGGGGGGGCAAAATTGTGGCAAAATTATATATATATTAAAGCAGCTATATAGGGAGCACTTATTATAAGGCTATCCCTGTCATATATAGCGCTTTTGGTGTGTGCTGGCAAACTCTCCCTCTGTCTCCCCAAAGGGCTAGTGGGGTCCTGTCTTCTTTAAGAGCATTCCCTGTGTGTCTGCTGTGTGTCGGTACGTGTGTGTCGACATGTATGAGGACGATATTGGTGTGGAGGCGGAGCAATTGCCAAATATGGGGATGTCACCCCCTAGGGAGTCGACACCAGAATGGATGGCTTTATTTATGGAATTACGGGATAGTGTCAACACGCTAAAGCAGTCGTTTGACGACATGAGACGGCCGGACAATCAATCAGCACCTGTCCAGGCGCCTCAAACACCGTCAGGGGCTGTAAAACGCCCGTTACCTCAGTCGGTCGACACGGACCCAGACACAGGCACTGATTCCAGTGGCGACGGTGACGAATCAACCGTATTTTCCAGTAGGGCCACACGTTATATGATTTTGGCAATGAAGGAGGCGTTACATATTGCTGATACTACAGGTACCACAAAACAGGGTATTATGTGGGGTGTGAAAAAACTACCTATAGTTTTTCCTGAATCAGATGAATTAAATGAGGTGTGTGATGAAGCGTGGGTTGCCCCCGATAAAAAACTGCTAATTTCAAAGAAGTTATTGGCTTTATACCCTTTCCCGCCAGAGGTTAGGGCGCGCTGGGAAACACCTCCTAGGGTGGACAAGGCGCTCACACGCTTATCAAAACAAGTGGCGTTACCCTCTCCTGAGACGGCCGCACTTAAAGATCCAGCAGATAGGAGGATGGAAAATATCCAAAAAAGTATATACACACATACAGGTGTTATACTACGACCAGCTATAGCGACAGCCTGGATGTGCAGTGCTGGGGTAGCTTGGTCAGAGTCCCTGATTGAAAATATTGATACCCTGGATAGGGACAATGTTTTACTGTCTTTAGAGCAAATAAAGGATGCGTTTCTTTATATGCGTGATGCACAGAGGGATATTTGCACACTGGCATCACGGGTAAGTGCTATGTCCATTTCGGCCAGAAGAAGTTTATGGACGCGACAGTGGTCAGGTGATGCGGACTCAAAACGGCATATGGAAGTTTTGCCGTATAAAGGGGAGGAGTTATTTGGTGTTGGTCTATCGGATTTGGTGGCCACGGCTACAGCCGGGAAATCCACCTTTTTACCTCAAGTCACTCCCCAACAGAAAAAGACACCGACTTTTCAGCCGCAGCCCTTTCGTTCCTTTAAAAACAAGAGAGCAAAGGGATATTCATATCTGCCACGAGGCAGAGGAAAGGGGAAGAGACTGCAACAGGCAGCTCCTTCCCAGGAACAGAAGCCCTCCCCCGCTTCTACAAAAGCCTCAGCATGACGCTGGGGCTTCTCAAGCGGACTCGGGGGCGGTGGGGGGTCGTCTCAAGAATTTCAGCGCGCAGTGGGCTCACTCGCAGGTGGATCCCTGGATCCTGCAGATAATATCTCAGGGTTACAGGTTGGAACTAGAGACGTCTCCACCTCGCCGTTTCCTGAAGTCTGCTTTACCAACGTCCCCCTCCGACAGGGTGACGGTCTTGGAAGCCATTCACAAGCTGTACTCTCAGCAGGTGATAGTCAAGGTACCCCTTTTACAACAAGGAAAGGGGTATTATTCCACTCTATTGTGGTACCGAAGCCGGATGGCTCGGTAAGACCTATTCTAAATCTGAAATCCTTGAACCTGTACATAAAAAAGTTCAAGTTCAAGATGGAGTCACTCAGAGCGGTGATAGCGAACCTGGAAGAAGGGGACTTTATGGTATCCTTGGACATCAAGGATGCGTATCTCCACGTTCCAATTTACCCCTCACACCAGGGGTACCTCAGGTTCGTCGTACAGAACTGTCACTATCAGTTTCAGACGCTGCCGTTTGGATTGTCCACGGCACCTCGGGTCTTTACCAAGGTAATGGCCGAGATGATGATTCTTCTTCGAAGAAAAGGCGTATTAATTATCCCATACTTGGACGATCTCCTAATAAGGGCAAGGTCCAGAGAACAGCTAGAGATGGGACTAGCACTGTCTCAAGAAGTGCTAAAGCAGCACGGGTGGATTCTGAATATTCCAAAATCCCAGTTAATTCCGACAACACGTCTGCTGTTCTTAGGGATGATTCTGGACACGGTTCAGAAAAAGGTTTTTCTCCCGGAGGAAAAAGCCAAGGAGTTATCCGAACTTGTCAGGAACCTCCTAAAACCAGGAAAGGTGTCTGTACATCAATGCACAAGAGTCCTGGGAAAAATGGTGGCTTCTTACGAAGCAATTCCATTCGGCAGATTCCACGCAAGAGTTTTCCAGAGGGATCTGCTGGACAAATGGTCAGGGTCGCATCTTCAGATGCACCAGCGGATAACCCTGTCTCCAAGGACAAGGGTATCTTTTCTGTGGTGGTTGCAGAGTGCTCATCTATTGGAGGGCCGCAGATTCGGCATACAGGATTGGATCCTGGTGACCACGGACGCCAGCCTGAGAGGCTGGGGAGCAGTCACACAAGGAAGAAACTTCCAGGGCGTGTGGTCGAGCCTGGAAACGTCTCTTCACATAAACATTCTGGAACTAAGAGCAATCTACAATGCTCTAAGCCAGGCAGAACCTCTGCTTCAAGGAAAACCGGTGTTGATCCAGTCGGACAACATCACGGCAGTCGCCCATGTAAACAGACAGGGCGGCACAAGAAGCAGGAGTGCAATGGCAGAAGCTGCAAGGATTCTTCGCTGGGCGGAGAATCATGTGATAGCACTGTCAGCAGTGTTCATCCCGGGAGTGGACAACTGGGAAGCAGACTTCCTCAGCAGACACGACCTTCACCCGGGAGAGTGGGGACTTCATCCAGAAGTTTTCCACATGCTTGTAACCCGTTGGGAAAGACCAATGGTGGACATGATGGCGTCTCGCCTCAACAAAAAACTGGACAGGTATTGCGCCAGGTCAAGAGATCCGCAGGCAATAGCTGTGGATGCGCTGGTAACGCCTTGGGTGTACCAGTCGGTGTATGTGTTTCCTCCTCTGCCTCTCATACCAAAAGTATTGAGAATTATACGGCAAAGAGGCGTAAGAACGATACTAGTGGCTCCGGATTGGCCAAGAAGGACTTGGTACCCGGAACTTCAAGAGATGATCACGGAGGATCCGTGGCCTCTACCTCTGAGAAGGGACCTGCTTCAGCAGGGTCCCTGTCTGTTTCAAGACTTACCGCGGCTGCGTTTGACGGCATGGCGGTTGAACGCCGGATCCTAAAGGGAAAAGGCATTCCGGAAGAAGTCATTCCTACCTTGATTAAAGCAAGGAAGGAAGTAACCGCGCAACATTATCACCGCATTTGGCGAAAATATGTTGCGTGGTGCGAGGATCGGAGTGCTCCGACAGAGGAATTTCAACTGGGTCGATTCCTACATTTCCTGCAATCAGGATTGTCTATGGGTCTCAAATTGGGATCTATTAAGGTTCAAATTTCGGCCCTGTCGATTTTCTTCCAGAAAGAATTGGCTTCAGTTCCTGAAGTCCAGACCTTTGTTAAGGGAGTACTGCATATACAGCCCCCTGTGGTGCCTCCAGTGGCACCGTGGGATCTCAATGTTGTTTTGGACTTTCTCAAATCTCATTGGTTTGAACCACTAAAAAATGTGGATTTGAAATATCTCACATGGAAAGTGACCATGCTACTAGCCCTGGCTTCGGCCAGGAGAGTGTCAGAACTGGCAGCTTTATCTTACAAAAGCCCATATCTGATTTTCCATTCGGACAGGGCAGAACTGCGGACTCGTCTGCATTTTCTCCCTAAGGTGGTGTCAGCATTTCATCTGAACCAGCCTATTTAGTGCCTGCGGCTACAAGCGACTTGGAGGACTCCAAGTTGTTGGACGTTGTCAGAGCTTTAAAAATATACATTTCAAGGACAGCTGGAGTCAGGAAATCTGACTCACTGTTTATACTATATGCTCCCAACAAGTTGGGCGCTCCTGCGTCTAAGCAGACTATTGCGCGCTGGATTTGTAGTACGATTCAGCTTGCACATTCTGTGGCAGGCCTGCCACAGCCAAAATCGGTAAATGCCCACTCCACAAGGAAGGTGGGTTCTTCTTGGGCGGCTGCCCGAGGGGTCTCGGCATTACAACTCTGCCGAGCGGCTACGTGGTCGGGGGAGAACACGTTTGTAAAATTCTACAAATTTGATACCCTGGCTAAGGAGGACCTGGAGTTCTCTCATTCGGTGCTGCAGAGTCATCCGCACTCTCCCGCCCGTTTGGGAGCTTTGGTATAATCCCCATGGTCCTTTCAGGAACCCCAGCATCCACTAGGACGATAGAGAAAATAAGAATTTACTTACCGATAATTCTATTTCTCGGAGTCCGTAGTGGATGCTGGGCGCCCATCCCAAGTGCGGATTATCTGCAATAATTGTACATAGTTATTGTTACCTAAATCGGGTTATTGTTGTAGGGAGCCATCTTTCAGAGGCTCCTCTGTTATCATACTGTTAACTGGGTTTAGATCACAGGTTGTACGGTGTGATTGGTGTGGCTGGTATGAGTCTTACCCGGGATTTATAAATCCTTCCTTATTGTGTACGCTCGTCCGGGCACAGTATCCTAACTGAGGCTTGGAGGAGGGTCATAGGGGGAGGAGCCAGTACACACCACCTGATCATAAAGCTTTACTTTTTGTGCCCTGTCTCCTGCGGAGCCGCTATTCCCCATGGTCCTTTCAGGAACCCCAGCATCCACTACGGACTCCGAGAAATAGAATTATCGGTAAGTAAATTCTTATTTTCTCTGACGTCCTAGTGGATGCTGGGACTCCGTCAGGACCATGGGGATTATACCAAAGCTCCCAAACGGGCGGGAGAGTGCGGATGACTCTGCAGCACCGAATGAGAGAACTCCAGGTCCTCCTTAGCCAGGGTATCAAATTTGTAGAATTTTACAAACGTGTTCTCCCCTGACCACGTAGCTGCTCGGCAGAGTTGTAATGCCGAGACCCCTCGGGCAGCCGCCCAAGATGAGCCCACCTTCCTTGTGGAATGGGCCTTGACAGATTTAGGCTGTGGCAGGCCTGCCACAGAATGTGCAAGTTGAATTGTGCTACAAATCCAACGAGCAATCGTCTGCTTAGAAGCAGGAGCACCCAGCTTGTTGGGTGCATACAGTATAAACAGCGAGTCAGATTTTCTGACTCCAGCCGTCCTTGAAATATATATTTTCAATGCTCTGACAACGTCCAGCAACTTGGAATCCTCCAAATCGCTAGTAGCCGCAGGCACCACAATAGGCTGGTTCAGGTGAAACGCTGAAACCACCTTAGGCAGAAAGTGAGGACGCGTCCGCAGTTCTGCCCTGTCCGAATGGAAAATCAGATATGGGCTTTTATACGATAAAGCCGCCAATTCTGACACTCTCCTGGCTGAAGCCAGGGCCAGTAGCATGGTTACTTTCCATGTAAGATATTTCAAATCCACCGATTTGAGTGGCTCAAACCAATGGGATTTGAGAAAATCCAAAACTACATTAAGATCCCACGGTGCCACTGGGGGCACAACCGGGGGCTGTATATGTAGTACTCCTTTTACAAAAGTCTGGACTTCAGGAACTGAAGCCAATTCTTTCTGGAAGAAAATCGACAGGGCCGAAATTTGAACCTTAATGGACCCTAATTTGAGGCCCATAGACAATCCTGTTTGCAGGAAATGTAGGAATCGACCCAGTTGAAATTCCTCCGTCGGGGCCTTCCTAGCCTCACACCACGCAACATATTTTCTCCAAATGCGGTGATAATGTTGTGCAGTCACCTCCTTCCTGGCTTTTACCAGGGTAGGGATGACCTCTTCCGGAATGCCTTTTTCCCTTAGGATTCGGCGTTCAACCGCCATGCCGTCAAACGCAGCCGCGGTAAGTCTTGGAATAGACACGGTCCCTGCTGAAGCAGGTCCCGTCTTAGAGGTAGAGGCCACGGATCTTCCGTGAGCATCTCCTGAAGTTCCGGGTACCAAGTTCTTCTTGGCCAATCCGGAGCCACGAGTATCATTCTTACTCCCCTTTGCCGTATAATTCTCAGTACTTTTGGTATGAGAGGCAGAGGAGGAAACACATACACTGACTGGTACACCCATGGTGTTACCAGAGCGTCTACAGCTATTGCCTGAGGGTCTCTTGACCTGGCGCAATACCTGTCCAGTTTTTTGTTGAGGCGGGACGCCATCATGTCCACCATTGGTCTTTCCCAATGGACCACAATCATGTGGAAAACTTCTGGATGAAGTCCCCACTCTCCCGGGTGCAGATCGTGTCTGCTGAGGAAGTCTGCGTCCCAGTTGTCCACTCCCGGGATGAACACAGCTGACAGTGCTAACACATGATTTTCTGCCCAGCGGAGAATCCTTGCAGCTTCTGCCATTGCCCTCCTGCTTCTTGTGCCGCCCTGTCTGTTTACGTGGGCGACTGCCGTGATGTTGTCCGACTGAATCAACACCGGCTGACCCTGAAGCAGAGGTTTTGCCAGGCTTAGAGCATTGTAGATTGCTCTTAGCTCCAGTATATTTATGTGAAGAGACGTCTCCAGGCTTGACCACACGCCCTGGAAGTTTCTTCCCTGTGTGACCGCTCCCCAGCCTCTCAGGTTGGCATCCGTGGTCACTAGGACCCAGTTCTGTATGCCGAATCTGCGGCCCTCTAACAGATGAGCACTCTGCAACCACCATAGCAGAGACACTCTTGTCCTTGTGGACAATTTTATCCGCTGATGCATCTGCAGATGCGATCCGGACCATTTGTCCAGCAGATCCCACTGAAAAGTTCGTGCATGGAATCTGCCGAATGGAATCGCTTCGTAAGAAGCTACCATTTTTCCCAGGACTCTTGTGCATTGATGCACAGATACTTTTCCTGGTTTTAGGAGGTTCCTGACTAGATCGGATAACTCCCTGGCTTTCTCCTCCGGAAGAAATACCTTTTTCTGAACAGTGTCCAGAATCATCCCTAGGAACAACAGACGTGTCGTCGGGATCAGTTGGGATTTTGGAAAATTCAGAATCCACCCGTGTTGTTGGAGCACTACTTGGGTTAGTGCTACTCCGACCTCCAGCTGTTCTCTGGATCTTGCCCTTATCAGGAGATCGTCCAAGTAAGGGATAATTAAGACGCCTTCTCTTCGAAGAAGGATCATCATTTCGGCCATTACCTTGGTAAAGACCCGGGGTGCCGTGGACAATCCAAACGGCAGCGTCTGAAACTGATAATGACAGTTTTGGACCACGAACCTGAGGTACCCTTGGTGTGAAGGACAAATTGGAACATGAAGGTAAGCATCCTTGATGTCCAAGGACACCATAAAATCCCCTTCTTCCAGATTCGCTATCACTGCTCTGAGTGACTCCATCTTGAACTTGAATTTTTGTATGTACAGGTTCAGAGATTTTAGATTTAGAATCGGTCTTACCGAGCCGTCCGGCTTCGGTACCACAAATAGCGTGGAGTAATACCCCTGTCCCTGTTGTAGGAGGGGTACCTTGACTATCACCTGCTGAGAATACAGCTTGTGAATGGCCTCCAATACCGTCGCCCTGTCGGAGGGAGACGTTGGCAAAGCAGACTTTAGGAAACGGCGAGGAGGGGACTTCTCGAATTCCAACCTGTAACCCTGAGATACTACCTGCAGGATCCAGGGGTCCACCTGCGAGTGAGCCCACTGTGCGCTGAAATGTTTGAGGCGACCCCCCACCGCCCCTGAGTCTTTCTGGCAGATATGGACATCGCACTTACTCTTGATGCCAGAGTGCAAATATCTCTCTGTGCATCTCGCATATAAAGAAATGCATCCTTTAACTGCTCTATAGTCAGTAAAATACTGTCCCTATCCAGGGTATCAATATTTTCAGACAGTGACTCCGACCAAGCCACGCCAGCACTGCACATCCAGGCTGAGGCGATTGCTGGTCTCAGTATAACACCCGTATGTGTGTATATACTTTTTAATGTATTCTCCAGCCTCCTATCAGCTGGATCCTTGAGGGCGGCCGTATCAGGAGACGGTAACGCCACTTGCTTTGATAAGCGTGTGAGCGCCTTATCCACCCTAGGAGGTGTTTCCCAGCGCGCCCTAACCTCTGGCGGGAAAGGGTATAATGCCAATAACTTCTTTGAAATTAGCAGTTTTCTATCTGGGGTAACCCACGCTTCATCACACACTTCATTCAGTTCCTCTGATTCAGGAAAAACTATCGGTAGTTTTTTCACACCCCACATAATACCCCTTTTTGTGGTACTTGCAGTATCAGAGATATGCAAAGCCTCCTTCATTGCCGTGATCATATAACGTGTGGCCCTACTGGAAAATACGTTTGTTTCTTCACCGTCGACACTGGATTCAGTGTCAGTGTCTGGGTCTGTGTCGACCGACTGAGGTAAAGGGCGTTTTACAGCCCCTGACGGTGTCTGAGACGCCTGGACAGGTACTAACTGGTTTGCCGGCTGTCTCATGTCGTCAACCGACTTTTGTAGCGTGCTGACACTATCCCGTAATTCCATAAACAAAGCCATCCATTCTGGTGTCGACTCCCTAGGGGGTGACATCACCATTACAGGCAATTGCTCCGCCTCCACGCCAACATCGTCCTCATACATGTCGACACACACGTACCGACACACAGCAGACACACAGGGAATGCTCTGATAGAAGACAGGACCCCACTAGCCCTTTGGGGAGACAGAGGGAGAGTTTGCCAGCACACACCCAAGCGCTATAAATATATATAGGGACAACCTTAATAAGTGTGTTCCCTTTATAGCAGCTCAATATTATAAATATCGCCAATAAGTGCCCCCCCTCTCTGTTTTTACCCTGTTTCTGTAGTGCAGTGCAGGGGAGAGTCCTGGGAGCCTTCCTCGCAGCGGAGCTGGGCAGGAAAATGGCGCTGTGTGCTGAGGAGAATAGGCCCCGCCCCCTTTTCGGCGGGCTTCTTCTCCCGGTTTTTTTGGAACCTGGCAGGGGTTAAATACATCCATATAGCCCCAGGGGCTATATGTGATATATTTTAGCCAGAATAGGTATATTACATTGCTGCCCAGGGCGCCCCCCCCAGCGCCCTGCACCCTCAGTGACCGCTGGTGTGAAGTGTGCGGAGAGCAATGGCGCACAGCTGCAGTGCTGTGCGCTACCTCATGAAGACTGAGACGTCTTCTGCCGCCGGTTTCTGGACCTCTTCTCTATTCGGCATCTGCAAGGGGGTCGGCGGCGCGGCTCCGGTGACCCATCCAGGCTGTACCTGTGATCGTCCCTCTGGAGCTAGTGTCCAGTAGCCTAAGAAGCAAATCCATCCTGCACGCAGGTGAGTTCACTTCTTCTCCCCTAAGTCCCTCGTTGCAGTGAGCCTGTTGCCAGCAGGTCTCACTGAAAATAAAAAACCTAACAAATTTTTTCTAAGCAGCTCTTTAGGAGAGCCACCTAGATTGCACCCTGCTCGGACGGGCACAAAAACCTAACTGAGGCTTGGAGGAGGGTCATAGGGGGAGGAGCCAGTACACACCACCTAGTGGTCAAACTTTTAAATTTTGTGCCCTGTCTCCTGCGGAGCCGCTATTCCCCATGGTCCTGACGGAGTCCCAGCATCCACTAGGACGTCAGAGAAATATATATATATATATATATATATATATATGTAAAAAAATAATAATATGGCCTCCATAGACCGGCAGCAAGACCCCCCTTCCTCCGCTCCAGGGACTGATAGCACACAGGCACCACAACCACCACCCCACCACATAGACAGTACACAGGCTGGCACCATGATCATTCCTCACTATTCCCCCGCCACGTTCCCTGCACCGGCGCCCACCCGCCCCTGCCATGGACACATCACCTTGCTGCTCTGAAGTCAGTGCTGTGGCAGGGAGTGAAGATATGGAAGACTGCACCACTACCATGCGCCAGGCTCTCACCTCGCAAGCTCCACCATGGGAGATCAGCCTGAGAGGAGTCCCCCGACCCTACATGTCATGATCGGTGGCCAGGGGAGCTATTAGGTACTCAGATCCCCCCTGCGTGCATGTATGCTTGCTCTCCCTAACACTCTCTCTCCTCTTGCACCTCTCTCCCTGACACTCTGTCTCTTGCTCCTCTCTCGCCGACACACTCTTTGTTTCTCTCTCACTCCCCTGCTCTCCTAAGGGGAATTGTAGAGGCAGTGGATGGGGATGTATGGTGTCGAGGTGGGGAAGGGGGCCAATAGATATCTGGGTACTGGGCCCCAATATTTCTGTTGCCGTCCCTGCCTGCTCCCGGGGGCCAGCCTCACCTACACAATGGTGCTTGCTAGCGCAATGCTGCAGTCCCAGGCTCCTCCTTTCCCCTTCGCAGCACCTCCGTCAGTGGGACACCCTGCCTCCATCTACATGGTGCGGCCTCCTGCCCACCATGGTGCTTCCTCCTTTTCATCCTCATAGTATCGCCTCCAACCCCAGGGGCGCCAAAATGAGGATCTATCTTGCCCCCCCCAACCTATAAATGTTCTGACTCCCCTGCATACAGGGGCAGATGTATTAAGCTTGGAGAAGTGATAAAGCAGTGATGATAAGTGGAAGGTGATAACGCCCCAGCCAATCAGCTCCTAACAGTCAATTTACATATTGGAGCTGATTGGCTGGTGCGTTATCACCTTGTACTTTATCACTTCTCCAGGCTAAATACATCTGCCCCACAGTAC
Source organism: Pseudophryne corroboree (assembly GCF_028390025.1). Classification (NCBI taxonomy): domain Eukaryota; kingdom Metazoa; phylum Chordata; class Amphibia; order Anura; family Myobatrachidae; genus Pseudophryne; species Pseudophryne corroboree. The sequence goes on along the minus strand of NC_086455.1, from coordinate 75,432,146 downwards.
CTAATCAAAACTCTGTCAATATTCCTGTATGCTTCCTTGTTTTGATGTTGCTGCTGCTCCTCACTCTGCAAACGCCGTCAGAAACGCAACATGGAGGAGGATCCAGGCTGACATCGCCATCGTCCATGTTGTCGTCTGGTCGTATATACACACTAAACGATATTCTATAGTGTTCAGTATCACCCCATCAAGCCTGCATGCAGGTCTGACTGTGGATGACGCAGGGGTCACACGGGAGCACACATCAGATGCCATATCTGGTGTACACACTAGACTATATTGTATGTAATCACACAATATCAGCCGGATCGCATGCGATATCACCTAATGTGTATGCACAATAAGTGGGTGTTTCAGTTAGCTGCAAGGTTTTGTAGTAGCATTCTGTGTTATGTTTATGCAAACAAATGGGCAATTACCATCATTAAAATAGAAGGTGTGAGCAAAAATAAGTGAAGATCATTAAGCAAAACATAATGCGTGATGCTACTACCAGGTCCTTGGGTCTGATTGAGTTAGTCCCCAAAAGTATAAGAAGCTTGATGGCTGCTACCGCTGTGCTTTGAGATGGATCACGTTCTTTAGCCTTTAAATGAAGTTACAGATGTCTTACAGTTTTTGTATAAATGTGGCCAGCTTGGAGTTTTCAGTTGAGCACTCCCAAAGCTTAGTTGGGATCAAACATATAAAAACAGTCTGCTACAGTGTGTGTGTGTTTTTTTTTTTTTTTTTTTCAACACTTGGTAATTTCTGGCATCCATAAATGCTGTACTAGACATGGACCTGTATTACCACGTATGTATGTGATATGTGCATCTGTATTACCATGGCTGTATGTGATATGTGCACCTGTATTACCAAGGCTGTATGTGATACATGCACCTGTATTACCAAGGCTGTATGTGATACGTGCACCCGTAGTACCAATGCTGTGTGTAATACGTGCACCTGTAGTACCAAGGCTGTATGTGATACGTGCACCTGTATTACCAAGGGTGTATGTGATATGTGCACCTGTATTACCAATGGTGTATGTGATACGTGCACCTGTATTACCAAGGCTGTGTGTGATACGTGCACCTGTAGTACCAAGGCTGTATGTGATACGTGCACCTGTATTACCAAGGCTGTGTGTGATACGTGCAACTGTAGTACCAAGGCTGTATGTGATACGTGCACCTGTATTACCAAGGCTGTGTGTGATACGTGCACCTGTATTACCAAGGCTGTATGCGATATGTGCACCTGTATTACCAAGGCTGTATGTGATACGTGCAACTGTAGTACCAAGGCTGTATGTGATACGTGCACCTGTATTACCAAGGGTGTATGTGATATGTGCACCTGTATTACCAATGGTGTATGTGATACGTGCACCTGTATTACCAAGGCTGTGTGTGATACGTGCAACTGTATTACCAAGGCTGTGTGTAATACGTGCACCTGTAGTACCAAGGCTGTGTGTAATACGTGCACCTGTAGTACCAAGGCTGTATGTGATACGTGCACCTGTATTACCAATGGTGTATGTGATACGTGCACCTGTATTACCAAGGCTGTGTGTAATACGTGCACCTGTATTACCAAGGCTGTATGTGATACGTGCACCTGTATTACCAATGGTGTATGTGATACGTGCACCTGTATTACCAATGGTGTATGTGATACGTGCACCTGTATTACCAAGGCTGTGTGTGATACGTGCAACTGTAGTACCAAGGGTTTATGTGACTACATTGCCATGACTTTTGTGCATAGATTTGTCTTATACGTTACTAGTGATGTGTTCTTTCATTCTCACGTGAAGTAATGTGTACATTCTGATGATTCATGTTTATTTTCTGGCATAGCCCCGTGCTGTAGCTGGATTTCGTGGAACAGTAAGGTACGCTTCTGTCAACGCGCACAGGAACAGGGTGAGTATAAGACATTTATTTGGAAGTCATCCATTTAATACAAGTGCCAACAGTGACGTTGTTATTTACTAATATAATAATGAGAGATACAATTGGACTCAGCTGGGAAATTTGATTTTATATCAGTTATTATAAACCATTGTAGTCATACGCAGGTAGACCTTCTGGAGGTGGTTGATATATAGGCAGTTAAAAGGTCAACAGTCAATGAGTTAACACTATAGGTTCAAAAGGGTAGAAAGGATGACAATTTTTTTTTTCCGGACTTTTCATGTTTTTACAACTTTTGCTGCATTTGCTATCCATGTCACAAGCCATTACCCTTAGTAACCTTGTGGCGAGCGTATCGAGCCACCGCGCCCGAAGCTTCATGCATATAAGGCTTTTCTGTGGATGACAGTTGTTATGGCTTAGATTCAAGTACACTTGTGCCCCCCAGTGAACTCTTTGGATATCCATTAATCAAGTTAAGTTAGTTGATTAGCAAAGGCAAACGCAAATGTACATTTATGAAAAGGCAATAAAAGATAAAGGGGTCTATTTACTAAGCCTTGGATGGAGATAAAGTACCAGCCAATCAGCTCCTAACTGTCATTTTTCAAACACAGCAGTTAGGAGCTAATTGGCTGGTACTTTATCTCCATGCACTTGGGGGTCATTCCGAGTTGATCGCTCGTGAGCAGTTTTTAGCAGCCGCGCAAACGCATTGTCGCCGGCCACCGGGGAGTGTATTTTCCGCTTTGCAGGAGTGTGAACGCTTGTGCAGCAGAGCGCCTGCAAAATCTTTTTGTGCAAAACAAGACCAGCCCTGTAGTTACTCTTCGTGTGTGTTGATTCTAACGACGGAGGGTTGGCTTTTGACATCACACCCCCGCCCAGCCACGCATGCGTTTTTTCAGCCACGCCTGCGTTTTACCAAACACTCCCTGAAAACGGTCAGTTGCCACCCAGAAACGCCCATTTCATGTCAATCTTCCTGCGTTCGGCCGTGCGAGTGGATTGTTCGTTAGACTCTGTGCAAACCCACGATGCTCATTGTACCTGTACGACGCGCCTGCGAATTGCGGTGCATGCGCAGAAATGCCGATTTTTAGCCTGATCGCTGCGCTGCAAACAACGGCAGCTAGTGATATACTCGGAATGACCCCCTTTATCTCCATCCAAGGCTTAGTAAATAGACCCCAAAGAGTCTTGAAATTAAACTAGTTACCAGCCCGTCTAAATGACGGAATAACATAACAGTAATGTCAGCGCCGGCGGCTCTGTGCGCCCGAACAGAGCAACACTTGAATTGTTACGTCGGGCGCCATCTAGTGGCTGCTGGTGCACAAAACACTTGAATTCCCCCCACAGAGGTGAGGAGCAGCGTTAGCCTTTTATTTCAAGTTGAAAGTTAATATTTGTTAAAAAGGAGAATGTAGAGTACAAAAGTTCAGTTAACCTACTTTAAACTCTTATTGACCTTAACTTCTGAAGCAGCAACAATTGGGAGTGCAGTGTACTGTACTCAGCAAAGACATTGTGCTTTGTGGCACTTGGGGCCTGATTCTGAGTCGCGTGCAGTGCTGTTTGTGTCTTCGTCTCCTGCTGGTCACACATCTGCGACTATGCAAATGTTGCTACAAGCCTGGACACAAACTTCAGTTGTACCATCCAACTTACACCAGCTGCATCCTACGTGCAGATTCTCCATCAGAGTATAGCCTCCTATGGGAACAATGAGGCCGCAACACTCCCATAACACGCCATCTCCTTGCATCTGCTTAGCCATTTACCTGTCACCAGCCAGGAACCCCAACACATTTTCAAGACATTTCTGAGACCATGTGTCTCAATCAGAACTGCGACTGTATGCACTGAGGCATGCGCAGTGCGCCTTAGAGGCACACAGAGAAGAAAAAAATTGCTCAGTTGCATCCGACACCACCAGTGCATGGGACTTATATTCAACCCCTTGCTGAGCAGCTAAGCATTCCTGCAACTGTTATACTGCATTGGTAAGCGTGCTATCTGCAATCCCAGAGCAGTGGTCATGTTATCAGAGGACATGGTGGTGAGATGTAATATTTAGGACTAAAGTCAAGTTTTAAAATAAGGCACATATGTAAAAATCATGTTTCATTTGATTTTTTTTTTCTTCAAGAATCTTTATTAGCATTTGTAATGTATTTACAAAATAATTGTTTTTGGCACTTTCACTTCCACACCATTATTATTATTTTTTTTAACCTATTTCTGGCATAATCTGTATCACCACACTACAAACTGCACTGCATTTGTTAGGAGGCTTTAGACATTGATTAGCCATAGTTCCCATATACACTTTGTATCTGTGCAGGAGATGGGCCGACATGACGATCTATGGTCCCTTTTCTACATGCTGGTTGAGTTTGTGGTTGGACAGCTTCCATGGAGGAAGATAAAAGATAAGGTAAACCTTGTTCGAGTCTCAATTTATTTAAGAAATTCAGAGTTGTCCACTCCTGTTGCAGTAAATACGGATTCTGACAATGAGTACCTATGAATGGTTTACATCCAGTTGGTTTCTCTTCACTATATAGCTATCTCCAACCCCTTCATCACTTACTTCTATCCTCAATCTCCTATTTGTATTTCTGTTTTATGTAATCAGATTCAAATGGTATTATTGGCTGATGTCACACACAAGGTTTTTATAATGGCTATGAAAACATTACAGATTATGAAGTTTTATTTGTTATGTTTTACTGGAATTATTTCATGGCAAAGACCAGTGTTTGATCCTTCCTGGGAGGGCACAGGCTGATGTGTAACCCAGATCTAGATTAAGGTGTTGGTGGGCCCGGGACTTTTAAGACTTGAGGGGCCCTAAAGACCAACATTTGGGATACAGGGATCGGGTCATAGTGCACCAGCCTTAATGGGTCATTATCTTGAAGCCTGCTTGCTCTAACCACTGCTTTTTCTTATAGGAACAAGTTGGTTCCATTAAGGAACGATATGAACATCGGCTTATGTTGAAACATCTTCCTCCAGAGTTCCATGTGTTTCTTGACCACATAAGTGGCTTGGACTACTTAACAAAGCCAGATTATCCGGTATGCATATTCTAAGAATTGGGAATAATGGTCATTTGTCATAACAAGACCCATCGTGGCATTCATAGCATATGGGGTTTGAATGGTTTTAACAACATGCATCTGACTGTACTGTCTGAAAAGGATTGAACTTTAAAAAAATGGTCTCATACTCGCTGTTAAATACAAAGTCCTGCCAACACTAGAGGCCTGATTCGGAGATGTACTGTACATAAACCTGATGGTTTACGTACATCTTAGATGGTGGGGAGTCTGAGTAGGACCCATTCTGTGCATGTGCAGAGTGGGTCCTTCGTCCTGAATGCAGTTCCTCCTGAGCTTTTGGGGGTGGAGGGTGGTTGGAGCTTTCCACCATTCCCGAAAATGGGGGTGTATCGCTCCTGTTATCTGGAAGTGATGAGTCTGTGGTCTGCCCCATCAGGCTCAGATTACCTGGCCTCTGCATTGAGAACAGCCAGGCCATCCTGCATAACCTGAAGGTCACCCAGATGGCCAGTGATCACACAAGTGATCTGATGCTGTATCTTCGGACACAGCAATGGATCACACAAGCAGGCAAGAGGTGTCTATTTACACGTGACTCCTCCTGCTGCTTTTGCATAATTTTGTACAGCAGCTGTATCCAAAGGCGCATCTGCTGTATGAGTTGCATTCGTCTCTGGATCAGGTCCTAGGGTTTTAGTACAAAAGATAACGACCTTAGGAAGTATTCAGCTACCCCCTGACTTATCCCAAAATACTTTCACAGTCACATCTAATCAGTTACTATAGACCAGACAATTCCCTGCATTACTGTAAAATGAAAAACTATGCGTATTAAACATCTGAATCCATTAATAACACATTATTAAATGCGATTTTAATGTGGCACAAAGTCATAATATTAAGTGAACAAGATAACGATAACAAATGAACATCTAGTATGAATGCAAAACCATTTATCAAAATAAAATGGAAATAAAACGCAGAAACAGGTCTATACTTACTGACGCAGGTGGTTGGGAGAATTTCTCAGTGCGATACCCAATATACGGATTATTTCCCAAATAATTTCACTACTATTCAAACCTACTACTTTCTCTAGCATCCATAAGGGATATTGGGGACACATTTGTATGATGGGTATAGACGGGGTCCAAAGGAGCCAGTGCACTTTAAATTTCTTCAACTGGATGTGCTGGCTCCTCCCCTCTATGCCCCTTCCCACAAGCAGTTTAGAAAAACGTGCCCTCAGGAGAGGATGCACACTCTGCAAACTCCAGAGTTTTTCTTCATTTTATTTTAATCTTTTGTTTATTTCAGTATGCTGTTTGGGCAACAGCATACCTGCGCCATGGGAGTTATGGGGGAGGGGGGCGGTCACTGGCCTTGCGAGGTGCAGAGCCGCTTACCCGCTGCAGGACCACCGTCCTGAGGGGTTGTTAGTTCAGACGTTGTCGTTTGGGCTTTCCACGGCCCCGAGGATTTTCACCAAGGTAATGGCGGAAATGATGGTGCTCCTGCGCAAGCAGGGTGTCACAGTTATCCCGTACTTGGACGATCTCCTGATAAAAGCGAGATCGAGAGAACAGTTGCTGAACAGCGTATCACTGTCCCTGAGGGTGTTGGAACAGCACGGCTGGATTCTCAATATCCCGAAGTCAAAGTTGATTCCAACGACTCGTTTGCCCTTCTTAGGCATGATTCTTGATACGGACCAGAAACGAGTTTATCTTCCGATGGAAAAGGCCCAAGAACTCATGTCTTTGGTCAGGGACCTATTGAAGCCAACACGGGTGTCGGTGCATCACTGCACTCGAGTTCTGGGAAAGATGGTGGCGACTTACGAGGCCATTCCATTCGGCAGGTTCCATGCGAGAACTTTTCAATGGGACCTTCTGGACAAGTGGTCCGGGTCACATCTACAGATTCATCAGATGATCACCCTGTCCCCCAGGCCCAGGGTATCTCTCCTGTGGTGGCTGCAGAGTGCTCACCTTCTGGAGGGTCGCAGGTTCGGCATTCTGGACTGGGTTATGGTAACCACGGACGCGAGCCTCCGAGGTTGGGGTGCAGACACACAGGGAAGAAACTTCCAGGGTCTCTGGTCAAGCCAGGAGGCTTATTTTCACATCAACGTACTGGAGTTGAGGGCAACGCCCTTCGACAAGCGGAAAATTTGCTTCGCGAACTACCGGTTCTGATCCAGTCAGACAACATCACTGCAGTGGCGCATGTAAACCGCCAAGGCGGAACAAAGAGCAGAGTGGCAATGGCGGAAGCCACCAGGATTCTTCGCTGGGCGGAAAATCATGTAAGCGCCCTGACAGCAGTCTTCATTCCGGGAGTCGACAACTGGGAAGCGGACTTCCTCAGCAGACACGATCTACATACAAGAGAGTGGGGACTTCATCAGGAAGTCTTCGCAGAGATTGCAAGTCGGTGGGGACTGCCTCAGATAGACATGATGGCGTCACGCCACAACAAGAAACTACCGAAGTATTGCGCCAGGTCGAGGGACCCTCAGGCATTGGCGGTGGACGCCCTGGTGACACCATGGGTGTTTCAGTCGGTCTTTGTGTTTCCTCCTCTTCCGCTCATCTCAAAGATATTGAGAATCATAAGACAAAGAGGAGTACAGACAATTCTCGTTGTTCCAGATTGGCCGCGAAGGGCCTGGTATCCGGATCTGCAGGAAATGCTCACAGAAGATCCGTGGCCTCTTCCTCTCAGAGAGAACCTGTTACAACGGGGGCCCTGTCTGTTCCATGACTTACCGCGGCTGCGTTTGACGGCATGGCGGTTGAACGCCGGATACTAGCGGAAAAGGGCATTCCGAATGAGGTCATTCCTACTTTGATAAAGGCTAGGAAAGACGTGACTGCGAAACATTATCACCGTATATGGAGAAAGTACGTATCTTGGTGTGAGTCCAGGAATGCTCCTCCGGAAGAATTCCATTTGGGCCGTTTCCTTCACTTCCTACAAACGGGAGTGAATTTGGGCCTGAAATTAGGCTCCATTAAGGTTCAGATTTCGGCCCTATCCATTTTCTTTCAGAAGGAATCGGCTTCTCTCCCAGAAGTCCAGACTTTTGTGAAGGGACTGCTGCATATCCAGCCTCCTTTTGTACCTCCAGTGACACCCTGGGACCATAACGTGGTGTTGCGGTTCCTTAAATCGCACTGGTTTGAACCACTTAAAACGGTGGAATTAAAATGTCTCACTTGGAAAGTGGTCATGTTGTTAGCCTTGGCATCGGCTAGGCGAGTGTCAGAGTTGGCGGCTTTATCACACAAAAGCCCCTATCTGATTTTCCATGTGGATAGAGCAGAGTTGCGGACTCGTCCTCAATTTTTGCCCAAGGTGGTTTCTTCTTTTCATATAAACCAACCTATTGTGGTACCTGTGGCTACACGGGACTTGGAGGATTCCGAGTCCCTTGATGTGGTCAGGGCATTGAAAATTTATGTGGCCAGAACGGCCCGGGTTAGGAAAACAGAGACACTGTTCGTCCTGTATGCAGCCGACAAGGTTGGCTCTCCTGCATCGAAGCAGACTATTGCTCGCTGGATCTGTAACACGATTCAGCAGGCTCATTATACGGCTGGATTGCCGTTACCAAATTCTGTTAAGGCTCATTCCACTAGGAAGGTCGGCTCTTCTTGGGCGGCTGCCCGAGGTGTCTCGGCTTTACAGCTGTGCCGAGCTGCTACTTGGTCGGGTTCAAACACCTTTGCGAAGTTTTACAAGTTTGATACCCTGGCTGATGAGGACCTCATGTTTGCTCAATCGGTGCTGCAGAGTCATCCGCACTCTCCCGCCCGTTTTGGAGCTTTGGTATAATCCCCATGGTCCTTACGGAGTCCCCAGCATCCTCTAGGATGTAAGAGAAAATAAGGTTTTAAACCTACCGGTAAATCTTTTTCTCGTAGTCCGTAGAGGATGCTGGGCGCCCGTCCCAGTGCGGACTACATCTGCAAGACTTGCGGGGCCGTTTCTTGGGGCAGGCGAGCAGTGCAACCGCACTGGGCGCCCGCCGCGGCACTAACTGTGGCTCCCTGCTTCCCCCTCCTATTTCTCCCTGAGTAACCCGCTCGGGGGGCGGAGTTTCACGGAATGACGCTGTTGCGTCGTTACGTCACGATGCAACCCCGTCACTCCGCGAAACTCCCACCCCCGAGCGGTGTACAGAGGGGGATCCAAGTTAGGAAGAGGGAAAGGCCGGCGTGAGGAGCGACTGGTGAGGCAGGCCGAAGAGCGGTAATCGCCTCTGTAAATATTCTCTCTCTCAATGTGTAAAATGGGGACACCTGCCGTAATGTGTGAAATGGGGACTCTTGCCTGCCGTAGTGTGGGGATTTAATGTATCAAGGGCATTGCAGTGTGTGGCATAATATGGTGCAGGGGGCATTACTGTGTGGGGCTTAATATGGTAGATTTTTTTTTTCCTGTGGTGGTCGTGATCTGTTGGAGCAGGGTCAAAAACTGGATTGTGAGGTCTTTTCAGACGAGGCCACGCCCATTTAAATTAGGCCACGCCCATTTATTAGACCACGTCCCCTTGCCGGGTGCGCGCACAAGTTTTTTTCTTTTCTAGGTTGTGGGGGGGGGGGGGGACGCATTTTTAAATCTCGCACTGGGAGCCAAATTGGCTAGAAACAGCCCTGAAGACTTGTATATAGTTTTTGCGTACTTAAGGGTTATGTTACAGTTTTGATCAGTCTAGGGCTGATGCTGTTTGGTTTCATGCTGTTAACTGGTTCGTATATTCCATGTTATATGGTGTGGGCTGGTATGAATCTTGCCCTTAGATTAACAATAATCCTTTCCTCGTACTGTCCGTCTCCTCTGGGCACAGTTTCTCTAACTGAGGTCTGGAGGAGGGGCATAGAGGGAGGGGCCAGTGCACACCCATATCTAAAGTTCTTTTTTAGTGCCCATGTCTCCTGCGGAGCCTGTCTATTCCCCGTGGTCCTTACGGAGTCCCCAGCATCCTCTACGGACTAGGAGAAAAAGATTTACCGGTAGGTTTAAAATCTTATTTTTAGCTATAAGGGATGTGCAAAAGCTCCCCCTAGAGGATGCTGCAAATCGTTTTTCCTCCCTCAAGACAAACTGACTGTCACATTTCCTGATTCTAAAGAAAAGCCTAGAAAAATCCAGATAACAAATATCAGGTGTCAGAACGGTTTTTGCATGCATTCCCCTTTGCCCCTGAGGGCAGAAAGTTCTGGGAAGGATCTCCGGCTGTAGACGTCTCAGTCTCTCACCTCTCTAAGAAGGCGGTACTCCCGGTACTGGGATAGAAAAATTGAGACCACACTGAAATCTATCTACATTGCTGTAGTTATATCTCAAAGACCGGTCATTGCAGGTCGCTGGATGACACATGCAATTCATTCCTGGGCTACTCAATTTCAGGAGAGTCTTTCGGGTGACATGAGCCTGGTTACTACGGTAACTTTCCTAAAATACATTCTGGACATGGCAAGAGTCCTCTGTGACTCCCTAAAAGGGATTGGCAATATTAATGCTAGGACCACTGCTATGGCTTTGTCAGCACACAGAGCCATATGGTTGCGTCAGTGATTTGCAGATGCTGACTCCAATTGCAATGTGGAATCTCTTCCCTTTACAGTTGAATGGCTCTTCGGAGGCGAATTGGACGCATGGATCTCCAAAGTTACTGCTGGGAAATCTACGTTTCTTCCCTCGGGGGCTCCGCCTGCTAGACATACCTACCCGGGACAGTCTACTCAGTCCTTTCGGTCCACCAGATTTCGATCTAGGGCCAGAGGTGCATCCAATGCAGCTAGAGGCACCAGAGGTAAACCTAAGAAACCAGCCGTTGCCGACTCTCAGGAACAGAGCATCAGTTCAGCTTCCACAAAAACCTCAGCATGACGGTGCCCGCCCACCCCAGGAGGAACTCAAGGTGGGAACTCTGTTACGTCACTTCAGCCACATCTGGGAAAGTTCCTGTCAGGACGCCTCGGTAGGGGACCTTATTTCTCAGGGTAACAAGATGTTCGACGGCCCTCCTCTCCAACAATTTTTAAAATCAAGCTTACCAGGTTTGTAAAATATGCGTGTTACGCTACTACTGGCCATCACAAAGTTGGTCCAGTCCCAAGTCATTGTTCCAGTACCCCTGCAAAAGCAAGGAAAAGGTTACTACTCCAGTCTGTTTGTAGTGCCAAAACCAGACGGGTCTGTGAGGCCAATTTTAAATCTGAAGTCCTTGAATCCTTACCTAAAGGTTTTCAAATTCAAGATGTAATCTTTGAGAGCAGTGATCGCAGGCCTGAAACAGGGATTCCTAGTGTCCCTGGATATCAAGGATGCCTATCTCCATATCCCAAGTTGGCCTCCTCATCAGGCCTATCTGAGGTTCGCCCTGCTGAACGATCACTACCAGTTCCAGGCGTTACCCTTCAGCCTGTCTACAGCTCCGAGGGTGTTCACGAAGGTGATGGCGGAAATGATGTTCCAGCTCAGAGTCCAGGAGGTCAACATGGTCCCTTACCTGGACAGTTTCCTGATAAAAGCAAGTTCCAGGGAGCTTCTACTGCTCCATATAGATCGCACTATTCACCTTCTGTCACACCATGGGTGGATCCTCAATCTACAGAAGTCCCACCTGGAGCCATCTCAGCGGCTCCTGTTTCTGGGAATGCTACTGGATACTGTAGCGCAGAAAGTGTTCCTCCCAGAGGACAAAATGAGAACTCTCCAGGAAATGGTTTGCATGGTTCTCCGACCGACTCGAGTATCCATTCATCTTTGCATAAGATTGTTGGGAAAGATGGTAGCCTCGTATGAGGCCATTCAGTATGGAAGGTTCCATGCCAGACCCTTTCAGTTGGACATCCTGAACAAGTGGTCCGATTCCCATCTTCAGATTCACCGGATGATTCAACTGTCACCCCAGGCCAGGATTTCACTCCTGTGCTGGCTGCAGTCTTCCAATCTTCGGGAAGGTCGATGCTTCGGGATTCAGGATTGGAGCCTCCTCACGACGGATGCGAGTCTGAGAGGATGGGGAGCTGTCACACAAGGGGTGCAGTTCCAGGGCAGGTGTTCCGCCCAAGAGGCCCTACTTCAACATCCTTGAACTTCGGGCTATCTACAGTGCTCTGATTCAGGCCTCCCTTCTGCTCCGGGATAAGGCAATTCAGGTACAGTCGGACAACGCTACGGCTGTGGCTTACATGAATCGACAAGAAGGGGCATAAAGCCAGGCCTGCATGCGAGAAGTATTAAGAATACTCCTCTGGTTGGAAAGACATGCAAGAGCACTGTCCGCAATCTTCATTCCGGGAGTGGACAATGGGGAAGCAGACTTCCTGAGTCGCCATGATCTCCACCTAGGGGAGTGGGACCTACATTCTCAGGTGTTTCAACAGATCATCGATAGGTAGGGTTGCCCCCAGATCGACATGATGGCGTCTCGCTTCAACAAGAAACTTCGCTGCTGTTGAACCAGAGATCCTCAGGCGTGCGCAGTAAATGCACTGACGTCGCCTTGGCCTTACCAACTGGTCTACGTATTTGCTCCGATTCCGTTGCTCCGGAGAGCGTGGTACGCGGATCTTCTGGGCATGTCCATAGAAGACCCTTGGCCTCTGCCAGTAAGAAAAGATCTTTTTCAGCAAGGTCCGTTTGTCTACCCGGACTTACGGCGGCTTCGTTTGACGGCATGGAAGTTGAGCGAACATCCTAGCTCACAAGGGACTTTCCAAAAAGGTATTATGGTGCAAGCCAGGAAACCTGTGACGTCAAAACACTCTCATCATATCTGGCGGAGATATGTCTCTTGGTGCGAGGAACGCACATTTCCATTTGCCGAATTCCGCTTGGGTAGATTCCTTAATTTCCTGCAGGCTGGAGTGGATAAAGGCTTACGTCTGGGATCCATTAAGGTCCAGATGATCTCTTTCAATCTTCTTCCAAAAGAAGTTGGCTATGCTGCCTGAAGTTCAGACCTTCTTGCAAGGGGTGCTTCACATACAACCTCCGTTTGTGCCGCCTACGGCACATTTGGATGTGGTGTTAAGATTTCTGCAGTCCTCCTGGTTTGAACAGCTGATGACTGTGGAAGACAAGTACCTCACGTGGAAGACTTTGATGTTACTGGCCCTGGCTTCGGCTAGGCATGTCTTGGAATTGGGAGCCTTATTGTGTAAGAGTCCTTACTTGGTCTTTTACGAGAACAGAGCGTAGCTAAGGACTAGACCAGTTCCTGCCGAAGGTAGTCTCCACGTTTAATTTAAATCAACCTATTGTGATCCTGTCCAGTTCTGGCACTTTTGCCCCTCCGGGGGCATTAGATGTGGTGCGAGCCTTGAAGATCTATGTCAGGAGGATGGCTCGGATCAGAAAGACGGATTCCTTGTTCGTGCTGTATGATGCACAGAAAAAGGGCTGCCCTGCTTCAAAGCAGTCCATTGCTCGTTGGCTTCGGCTTATTGTCCATCAGGCTTATGTGTCGGCAGCCTTACCTGTTCCACAGTCTCTGAAGGCCCACTCTACAAGATCGGTGGGGTCTTCCTGGGCGGCTTGTCATGGAGTCTCGGCCTTGCAACTGTGCCGAGGGGCTACCTGGTCAGGGAAGAACATCTTTGTGAAGTTCTACAAGTTTGATACCCTGGCCAAAGAAGATACTCCGTTTGGGCAGGCGGCGCTGCAGATGTCTCTGCACGTTCCCGCCCGTTCTGGAAGCTTTGGGAGATCCCCATCGTACTATTGTGTCCCCAATATCCCTTATGGATGCTAGAGAAAATAGGATTTTAAATACCTACCGGTAAATCCTTTTCTTGTAGTCCATAAGGGATTTTGGGCGCCCGCCTCTGTGCGGTGACTTACTGCAGGTTCTCTTGTTATGTGTTACCTGTTCAGCTGTTGCTGTTTATGTTGCCAGTTGTTGCTGGCCCGATTATGTTATGGTGTGCTGGTGTATACATCTCACCACACTTATTGTTGTTATGTTCCTTCTCTCAAGTATGTCATTCTCCTTCGGGCACTGTTTTATCTATAACTGCCTGTGGGAGGGGGCATAGAGGGGAGGAGCCAGCACACCCAGTTGAAGAAATTTAAAGTGCACTGGCTCCTTTGGACCCCGTCTATACCCCATTGTACTAATGTGTCCCCAATATCCCTTATGGACTACGAGAAAAGGATTTACCGGTCGGTATTTAAAATCCTATTTTCTGCTCTCTAGCTCATCTGCATTCACCTCTCACTACATGAACATCAGTCAATCTATGCAATTTGTGACAGTGTGTTTACTGACAATGCTGTAAGTGCCAAACAATTGCAGTAATGTAGGTTATAGTGCAGAAATGATACTTCTATTAAGTAAAGCAAGTTACAGGTAGACAACCAGGAGCACTTCTGCGTCCGCCTTGGACAGCCCTTCAGCCTTCAAAAGGGCCGCACTTTGCCCTCCCTTTCAGTATTAACTTAAAACATTACGGCCCAGATTTACTATGCCTTGGAGAGGAATAAATTGCAAGCCAATCCGCTCCTAACTGTCATTTTTCAAACACAGCCTGTAACATGGCAGTTAGGAGCTGGTTGGTTGGCGAGTTATCACCGTGCTATTTATTACGCTGCAAGACTTGATAAATCTGGGCTTACATGTGATCCATGTAGAAACAGAAGACAGAAACTCTCTTTTTTTGGGGGGCACTTTTGTATAGTTTAAAATGTAACTTTTAATGGTATTGAATTAAAATAGAAATGTACTAGGACCACATACGACAAACATCACATAAAACATAAATTTAGAATAGATAGGTTTAAATACCTATCAGTAGTAATTGCTTAAAATAAGCCGTACAAAGTAACTGATAATTCAGAGAGCTAAGCGTAATATAGACAGAAATTAGTCACTGGCGTGAAATGTTAATGATAATATGGATATGTATCCAAATAGAGATGTACCCGTGTTCACAGTACAGATATTGTATATACAACCAGCGCAGACCCAGGGTATTATGAGCTGGTTATCGCTCCTATATCTCTGTTTGAGGACACAAGAGGAGTAATATATGTAAATTCTAAATCTTATGTTTGCAAAAATCCACTTGACTCTCATTTGATTTCTGGACATTGTTAAATCATGCTAGAATGGTGTCATATGACTGCATGGGTATTGATGATCATAGCAGTTCGATTCAAGGATGATACATACAGTTGCAATAATAATGAAGGTAAACCCCTTGCGTGTAAGGTGTAGTAATGGACAGTCCTGTAAAGGCACTCACAGGGCAGCGCTGCTCACTGTGTGCTCTGCATTTATACAGCAAGAGAGTGTGTCCTGCAGGGCCACAGGACTGAGAAGTGGTGCTTCTACTGTTGCTATCCCTTATCTGGGTCCCCTGTTGTAATCAGCGCAGGGGACTTAGTCAGATAATAGATCACAATGAGAGAGCCCGAAAATATGAAATCAGAATAGTGTCAGAAAGTAGGTATTAGGACACACGGGCTGCCCTCAGTTTATGATGCTTTCGCTGCACGTACCTATGTTATTGGTGCAGGGTGAGTGATCCACTATCCTGTGTGTGAGACAATAGAGTAGCACCCCAATGGGATGGTGGCCTTGGTGCCTAATGGTATTGCAGGGCCATTCACCGCATTGTAAAGTGCTTCATGTGTGGCTTTAGTAGAGCAAGGGGGTACTTGTGCGGTGTGTGGAGGTCTCAGCGGCGTATGGTGTCTGGCTGCTCTGGTGGTGTGGTGACCTGCTAGTGCACTGGCGGGCACTGGCTTAGACAGCTGTTTCACTATCCCGCTTAGTCAGTGAGCTTCCTTACATTTGATCCATAAGAGATGTGATTACATATCGTAAGGTGTTTCAGAAAGGTGTTACAAGCTGTTAGAGATAAATCTTGAAGGCGCTGGGGGCCACAGGGGAAAGCTTGGAGGGCCATGTTGCTGTACTAGAGGCGTCTTTTCCTGTAATTGCAAGTTCGGCAATTTCTTTGCCATTCTTCCACCTTATTTAGTATTTTTTGTCTTCCCTGCAGCTTCTTATATCCGTCTTTGATAACAGCATGAAGACCTACGGCGTGGTGGACAGTGATCCCTTTGACTGGGAGAAGAGTGGCATGGACGGCTCATTAACTACCACAACAACATCCACTACCCCTCAGCTTCACACTCGCCTGACTCCTGCTGCTATTGGGTATGACAGGGTACTAGTAGGCAGGGGATCGGTATGGGATCCCAGCGTACGGAATACCAGCTGTCACTACACAGACAGCGGCATCCTGTCCCCCACAGTACCGGCAACCGGCGCAAGCGTATCAAGGCCCCTTACGGACTCACTGTGCTTGCCACGCTGAGTGTCGTGGACACCAATAGTGGGAGAATCACCTACCTCGCTGGTATTCCGACGTCGAAATTGTACCCCTGTCGGGATTTCGTCGCCGTTAGTGCGACCACCGGAATCCTGTTGGTCGGTATTTTAAATGCATACCGTAGGCAGACATTTAAAGATCCCACAATTGTTTTGGGACTGAACTTGAATTTTTTTTTTTCCTCTAACGTCCTAGTGGATGCTGGGGACTCCGTAAGGACCATGGGGAATAGACGGGCTCCGCAGGAGACAGGGCACTCTAAGAAAGAATTAGGAATACTGGTGTGCACTGGCTCCTCCCTCTATGTCCCTCCTCCAGACCTCAGTTAGAATCTGTGCCCGGACAGAGCTGGGTGCACTTTAGTGAGCTCTCCTGAGCTTGCTAATAAGAAAGTATTTTGTTAGGATTTTTTATTTTCAGAGAGATCTGCTGGCAACAGACTCTCTGCTACGTGGGACTGAGGGGAGAGAAGCAGACCTACTAACTGCGGATAGGTCGTGCTTCTTAGGCTACTGGACACCATTAGCTCCAGAGGGATCGAACACAGGAACGCACCCTTGGTCGTCCGATCCCAGAGCCGCGCCGCCGTCCCCCTCGCAGAGCCAGAAGCCGGCGTGAGAAGCAAGAAGACTTTGAAAGCGGCGGCAGAAGACTCCAGTCTTCATATGAGGTAGCGCACAGCACTGCAGCTGTGCGCCATTGCTCCCACATTACACCCACACACTCCGGTCACTGTAGGGTGCAGGGCGCAGGGGCCCTGGGCAGCAATTAGAGACCTCTTGGCAAAGTGGGCATATATACAGTTGGGCACTGTATATATGCATGAGCCCCCGCCATTATTTTACACAAAATCGCGGGACAGAAGCCTGCCGCTGAGGGGGCGGTGCTTCTTCCTCAGCACTCACCAGCGCCATTTTCTCTCCACAACTCCGCTGAGAGGAAGCTCCCCAGGCTCTCCCCTGCAGAAGCACGATAGAAGAGGGTGTAAAAGAGAGGGGGGGCACATAAATTTGGCGTAAAAACAATGTATACAGCAGCTACTGGGTTAACACTACGTTACTGTGTGATTCCTGGGTCATATAGCGCTGGGGTGTGTGCTGGCATACTCTCTCTGTCTCTCCAAAGGGCCTTGTGGGGGAACGGTCTTCAAATTGAGCATCCCCTGTGTGTGTGGTGTGTCGGTACGTGTGTGTCGACATGTCTGAGGTAAAAGGCTCCCCTAAGGAGGAGATGGAGCTAATATGTGTGTGAGAGGGTGTCTCCGTCGACAACGCCGACACCTGTTTGGATATGTGTAAGTGCTAAGGTGAATTTATTGCACAAAAGATTAGAGAACAGACAGGAAATCTACCCATGTCTGTCCCTATGGCGCAGAGACCTTTAGAGTCTCACAATGCGCACTATCCAAAATAATAGACACTGATATCGACAAGGAGTTTGACTCCTGTGTCGACTACGATAATGCAAAGTTACAGCCAAAATGGCAGAAAAGTATTCAATATATGATTATTGTAATAAAGATGATTTGCATATCACTGATGACTCATCTGTCCCTGACACAAGGGTACACAAGTTTAAGGGGAAGAAAGCTGAGGTAAATTTCCCTCCTCTCATGATGAAAAAGAGCGGGAATCTCCAGACTAGAGACTGCAGCTTCCCACAAAGAATTCTCAGGCAGTATCCTTTCCCCACTAGGGCCAGGATGTGATGGGAATCTTCCCCTAGGGTGTCACGTTTGCCCAAAAGGTAGCCCTAGCTATTCTCAGGGATCCTGCAGATAGCGTGCACATTTTGGTACACTACTCAGACCGGCGATTGTGTCGGCATGGGTTTATAGCGCTGTGGCGGCGTGGACAGGTACCTTATCAGCAGAAATTGAAACCCTAGTATGTATATATATATATATATATATATATATGTGTAGATATAGATATATAGATATATATATATATATAGATATATGTGTGTGTGTGTATATATATATATATATATATATATATATATTAAAGATGCTGTCTTAAAAGATATATATCACTAAACATGCCCAAAGAGACATGAGTATACTGGGTCCTAGAGGCAAAGCTATGTCGATTTCTGCTTGACATATCCTGTAGAATATGCAATGGACAGATGATGCCAACTTAAGTGGCATATGGAAGGCTGAGGATTGTGTGGAGAAGGGTTCTGGGACCTGGTCTCCACAGCTATAGCTGGTAATTCTGATATTTTGCCTTATATTCCTGCACAGCCTAGGAAAGCGCGTCATTATCAAATGCAGCCTTTCGAACAAAGAAACAAGAAAGTCCGAGGTGCGTCCTTTCTTGCCAGAGGCGGGGGCAGAGGAAACCAGCTGCACAACACAGCTAGTTCCCAGGAACAGAAGTCCTCCCCGGCCTCGATGAAAATCCACCGCATGTCGCTGGGGCTCCACAAGCGGAGCTAGGCTTGGTGGGGGCACGCTTTCGTAAGTTCAGCCACAAGTGGGTTCACTCCCTGTTAGATCCCTGGGCAATAGATATTGTGTCTCAGGGATACAAGCTGGACTTTGAGAAGATGCCTCCTCACTGACGGCCCTGCCGGCTTCCCCCCCCCCCCGAGAGGGAAACAAGGTTAACTGCAATTCACAAATTGTATCTTCAACAGGTGGTGGTCAAGGTTCCCCTCCTTCAACAAGGAGGGGGTTATTATTCGACTATGTTGTAGTCCCGAAACCAGATGGTTCGGTCAGACCCATATTGAATTTAAAATCCCTGAACATATACCTGAAAAGGTTCAAGTTCAAGATGGAATCGCTCAGAGCGGTCATCGCAAGGGAGGGGGATTTTATGGTGTCTCTGGACATAAAGGATGCTTACCGTCATGTCCCCGTTTATCCACCTCATCAGGAGTACCTCAGATTTGTGGTACAGGATTGTCATTAACAATTCCAGACGTTGCCGTTTGGTCTGTCCACGGCACCGAGAATATTTACCAAGGTAATGGCAGTAATGATGGTGCTCCTGCGAAAGCAAGGAGTCACAGTTATCCCATACTTGGACGATCTCCTCATAAAGGCGAGGTCCAGAGAGCAGTTGCTGATTAGTGTAGCACGCTCTCGGGAAGTGTTACAACAGCACGGCTGGATTCTGAATATTCCAAAGTCGCAGCTGATTCCTACGACGCCTCTGCCCTTCCTGGGCATGATTCTGGACACAGACCAGAAGAAGGTTTCTCTCCCGACGGAGAAGGCTCAGGAACTCATGACACTGGTCAGAGACCTCTTAAAACCAAAACAGGTGTCGGTGCATCACTGCACGAGAGTCCTGGGAAAGATGGTGGCGTCATACGAGGCCATTCCCTTCGGCAGGTTCCATGCGAGGACCTTTTCAATGGGATCTGTTGGGACAAGTGGTCCGGATCGCATCTACAGATGCATCGGCTGATCACCCTATCCCCCAGGGCCAGGGTGTCTCTTCTGTGGTGGCTACAGAGTACTCACCTTCTCGAGGGCCGTAGGTTCGGCAGTCAGGACTGGGTCCTGGTGACCACGGATGCAAGCCTCCGAGGGTGGGGGGCAGTCACTCAGGGAAGAAGTTTCCAAGGGCTGTGGTCAAGTCAGGAGACTTGCCTTCACATCAATATCCTGGAACTAAGGGCCATATACAACGCCCTAAGTCATGCGGAGACCCTGCTTCGCAACCAATCGGTGCTGATTCAATCAGACAACATCACCGCAGGGCTCATGTAAACCGCCAAGGCGGCACAAGGAGCAGGGTGGCGATAGCGGAACCCACCAGAATTCTTCGATGGGCGGAGAATCACGTACGAGCACTGTCAGCAGTGTTCATTCCGGGAGTGGACAACTGGGAAGCAGACTTCCTCAGCAGGCACGACCTCCACCCGGGAGAGTGGGGACTTCATCAAGAAGTCTTCGCGCAGATTGTAGGTCGGTGGGAGCTGTAGACGCACTGGTGACACCGTGGATGTTCCAGTCGGTTTTATGTGTTTCCTCCTCTTCCTCTCATACCCAAGGTGCTGAGAAACGTAAGAAAAAGAGGAGTGAGAACAATACTCATTGTTCCGGATTGGCCAAGAAGGACTTGGTATCCAGAGCTGCAAGAAATACTCGCAGAGGACCCATGGCCTCTGCCTCTAGGGCAGGATCTGTTGCAGCAGGGACCTTGTCTGTTCCAAGACTTACCGCGGCTGCGTTTGACGGCATGGCGGTTGTACGCCGGATCCTAGTAGAAAAAGGGATTCCGGATGAGGTTATTCCTACGCTACTAAAGGCTAGGAAGGCCGTGACGGCTAAACATTATCACTGTATACGGCAAAAATATGTTGCTTGGTGTGAGGCCTGGAATGCCCCTACAGAGGAATTCCAGCTGGGCCGTTTCCTTCACTTCCTACTGTCGGGAGTGACTTTGGGCCTAAAATTGGGGTCCATTAAGGTCCAGATTTCGGCCCTATCCATTTTCTTTAAAAAAAAAAAAAAAAAAGAACTAGCTTCTCTACCTGAAGTTCAGACGTCTGTAAAGGGAGTGCTGCATATTCAGCCCCCGTTTGTGCCTCCAGTGGCACCTTGGGATCTTTACGTGGTGTTGAGTTTCCTGAAATCACACTGGTTTGAGCCGCTTAAAACCGTGGAGTTAAAATATCTCACGTGGAAGGTGGTCATGCTATTAGCCTTGGCTTCGGCTAGGCGTGGGCGTGTGTCAGAATTGGCGGCTTTGTCACATAAAAGCCCCTATTTGGTTTTCCATATGGACAGGGCAGAATTGCAGACTTGTCCGCAATTTCTGCCAAATGTGGTGTCATCTTTTCTTATGAACCAACCTATTGTGGTGCCTGTGGCTACTCGTGACTTGGAGGATTCCGAGTTACTGGATGTAGTCAGGGCTTTGAAGGTTTATGTAGCCAGAACGGCTAGAGTTAGGAAAACTGAGTCGCTGTTTATCCTGTATGCATCCAACAAGCTGGGTGCTCCTGCTTCAAAGCAAACTATTGCTCGCTGGATCTGTAACACGATTCAGCAGGCTCATTCTGCGGCTGGATTGCCGCATCCAAAATCAGTAAAAGCCCATTCCACAAGGAAGGTGGGCTCTTCTTGGGCGGCTGCCCGAGGGGTCTCGGCATTACCGCTTTGCCGAGCGGCTACTTGGTCGGGTTCAAACACCTTTGCAAAGTTCTACAAGTTTGATACCCTGGCTGAGGAGGACCTTGTGTTTGCTCATTCGGTGCTGCAGAGTCATCCGCACTCTCCCGCCCGTTTGGGAGCTTTGGTATAATCCCCATGGTCCTTACGGAGTCCCCAGCATCCACTAGGACGTTAGAGAAAATAAGATTTTACTCACCGGTAAATCTATTTCTCGTAGTCCGTAGTGGATGCTGGGCGCCCGTCCCAAGTGCGGACTTTTTCTGCAATACTTGTATATAGTTATTGCTTAAATAAGGGTTATGTTATGGTTACATCAGGTTTGGCTGATGTTCTGTTGTTCATACTATTAACTGGGTAAGTTTATCACGAGTTATACGGTGTGATTGGTGTGGCTGGTATGAGTCTTACCCTGGATTCCAAATCCTTTCCTTGTACTGTCAGCTCTTCCGGGCACAGTTTCCTTAACTGAGGTCTGGAGGAGGGACATAGAGGGAGGAGCCAGTGCACACCGGTATTCCTAATTCTTTCTTAGAGTGCCCTGTCTCCTGCGGAGCCCGTCTATTCCCCATGGTCCTTACGGAGTCCCCAGCATCCACTACGGACTACGAGAAATAGATTTACCGGTAAGTAAAATCTTTTTTTTTTTTTTTACTGCTTAACTGGTTCTTTATCTACGGATCCATTTTACTTTTATCACACACATTTTCATATCCAGTAAAAATTACAGATGATCTTGTTCAGGGGTGTCATGTGACAGAGTCGGCGAATGCTGATTCTGTTACAGACAACAAAATAAATTAGTTTAGTCAAAAGCTCTAAATAGAAGACTCGCTTCTTTTCTCAGAAGCTCTAACAGTGTATGGTGGGTTATGTATGGTCACAGTGAAGTGAGCAGTGTAGAGGTTTCTATAACAACTTATTAATCCTTCTTATCTGCCGTCCTATTCTATGAGGGCGATTCAGATGTTGTTTTGGTACCCACCTCTAGATGGCGTTCGCCGGCAGCAATACAATTGTGCTGTCGTAATGGCCCGCAAGCTGCAGTGCTGACGTTTCTGCTCTCAGCCTCCCGAGAAATGTGTGAATTTTTTTCCAAATGGCATGTTTCGTGCCCCAGCCAGGACTTTAGTCGGGTTTAGCTGCTATGTCTTGTGAGGGAGTTTATAATATTGTAGCTGGTAAAGGTGGAAGGGAGGGGGTGGGGGGGGGGGTCCAGATGCGAGCAAGGAAACAGTCAGTTGGTCAATTCAGAATGCAGACGAGGTACCAACAAGCAAGGTGAACATAGGTTATTGTAATAGACAAGAGAGAGAAAATGAAAACTGGAAGAGAGAGGCTTAATAATGTGACAGGTTATTTCCTGACCACCTTGGAGTATCTCGAAAAAAGATGAAGTCTCTTTAAACAAGAGGCAGAACTTATGTAAGTTATCAGCTCTGGACAACATAGTCATCAGTGGAAAATCCATGTTAATTCAATCTAGACAAACATTTTGCAATGGTAAGCGGGGCTATTGTTATATAATTTTATTTAGTTACCCCCTTTTTTCTCTGACGTCCTAATGGATGCTGGGAACTCCGTAAGGACCATGGGGAATAGCGGCTCCGCAGGAGACTGGGCACAACTAAAGAAAGCTTTAGGACTACCTGGTGTGCACTGGCTCCTCCCTCTATGACCCTCCTCCAGACCTCGGTTAGAATTTTGTGCCCGGCTGAGCTGGATGCACACTAGGGGCTCTCCTGAGCTCCTAGAAAAGAAAGTATATTTTAGTTTTTTTATATTCAGTGAGATCTGCTGGCAACAGACTCACTGCTACGAGGGACTTAGGGGAGAGAAGCGGACCTACCTGCTTGCAGCTAGCTTGGGCTTCTTAGGCTACTAGACACCATTAGCTCCAGAGGGATCGAACACAGGCCCAGCCTCGGTCGTCCGGAGCCGCGCCGCCGTCCCCCTTGCAGAGCCAGAAGCAAGAAGAACGTCCAGGAAATCGGCGGCAGAAGACTCCGGTCTTCATTAAGGTAGCGCACAGCACTGCAGCTGTGCGCCATTGCTCCCTGTGCACACCACATACTCCGGTCACTGATGGGTGCAGGGCGCTGGGGGGGGGGGCGCCCTGGGCAGCAATTAGAGTACCTTAAGAGAGGCAAATCACACATAATAAAGCCTAATAAGCTATATATGTGTAAAATACCCCTGCCACATTATGATTATAAGAGCGGGAGAAGTCCGCCGAAAAAGGGGCGGGGCTATCTCCCTCAGCACACTGGCGCCATTTTCTCTTCACAGTACAGCTGGAAGACAGCTCCCCAGGCTCTCCCCTGTAATTTTCAGGCTCAAAGGGTTAAAAAGAGAGGGGGGGCACTAAATTTAGGAGCAAATCTGTGTATTATAGCAGCTATAAGGGAAAAATCACTGTGGGTAGTGTGAATCCCTGCATTATATAGCGCTCTGGTGTGTGCTGGCATACTCTCTCTCTGTCTCCCCAAAGGACTTTGTGGGGTCCTGTCCTCAGTCATAGCATTCCCTGTGTGTGTGCGGTGTGTCGGTACGGCTGTGTCGACATGTTTGATGAGGAGGCTTATGTGGAGGCGGAGCAGATGCCGATAAATGTGATGTCACCCCCTGCGGGGTCGACACCTGAGTGGATGGACATGTGGAAGGAATTACGTGATAGTGTCAACTCCTTACATGAAAGGTTTGACGACATAGCAGATGTGGGACAGCCGGCTTCTCAGCCCGTGCCTGCCCAGGCGTCTCAAAAGCCATCAGGGGCCCTAAAACGCCCACTACCTCAGATGGCAGACACAGATGTCGACACGGATACTGACTCCAGTGTCGTCGACGATGAGACTACTGTACATTCCAATAGAGCCACCCGTTACATGATTACGGCAATAAAAAATGTGTTGCACATTTCTGATATTACCCCAGGTACCACAAAAAAGGGTATTATGTTTGGGGAGAAAAAAGCTTCCAGTGGTTTTTCCCCCATCTGATGAACTAAATGTGTGAAGAAGCGTGACTTTCCCCCGATAAGAAACTGGTCATTTCTAAAAGGTTACTAATGACGTACCCTTTCCCGCCAGAGGATAGGTCACGTTGGGAGACATCCCCTAGGGTGGATAAAGCGCTTACACGTCTGTCAAAGAAGGTGGCACTACCATCTCAGCCTGCAGATAGAATGCAGGAGGCTATCCTGAAGTCTGTATATACACACTCAGGCATTATGCTGAGACCAGCTATTGCTTCAACATGAATGTGCAGTGCTGCAGCTGCGTGGTCAGATTCTCTGTACCTTAGACAAGGACATTATAGTGCTAACCATAGAGCATATTAAAGACGCAGTCTTATACATGAGATGCACAGAGGGATAATTGCCGACTGGCATCTAAAATAAACGCAATGTCCATTTCTGCCAGGAACTCGGCAGTGGACAGGTGATGCTGATTCTAAAAGGCACATGGAAGTTTTGCCTTACAAGGGTGAGGAGTTGTTTGGGGATGGTCTCACGGATCTCGTTTCCACAGCGACAGCTGGGAAGTCAGCATTTTTACCCCATGTTCCCTCACAGCCAAAGAAAGCACCGTATTATCAGGTACAGTCCTTTCGGCCCCAGAAAGGCAAGCGGGTTAGAGGCGCGTCCTTTCTGCCCAGAGGTAGAGGGAAAAAGCTACAACATACAGCCAGTTCCCAGGAACAAAAGTCCTCCCCCGCTTCCTCTAAGTCCACCGCATGACGCTGGGGCTCCACAGGCGGAGCCAGGTATGGTGGGGGCCCGTCTCAAGAACTTCAGCGACCAGTGGGCTCGCTCACGGGTGGATCCCTGGATTCTACAAGTAGTATCTCAGGGGTACAAGCTGGAATTCGAGACGTCTCCCCCTCGCCGTTTCCTCAAATCTGCCTTGCCGACAGCTCCCCCGGACAGGGAGGCAGTGCTGGAGGCGATTCACAAGCTCTATTCTCAGCACGTGATAATCAAGGTACCCCTCCTTCAACAAGGACGGGGTTACTATTCCACAATGTTTGTGGTACCGAAACCGGACGGTTCGGTGAGACCCATTTTAAATTTAAAATCCTTGAACACTTATATAAGAAGGTTCAAGTTCAAGATGGAATCGCTCAGGGCGGGGATTGCAAGCCTGGACGAGGGGGATTACATGGTATCACTGGACATCAAGGATGCTTACCTGCATGTCCCCATTTACCCTCCTCACCAGGAGTACCTCAGATTTGTGGTACAGGATTGTCATTACCAATTCCAGACGTTGCCGTTTGGTCTGTCCACGGCACCGCGGGTATTTACCAAGGTAATGGCCGAAATGATGATACTCCTTCGGAGAAAGGGAGTTTTAATTATCCCGTACTTGGACGATCTCCTTATAAAGGCGAGGTCCAGGGAACAGTTGTTGATCGGTGTAGCACTAGCTCGGGAAATGCTACAACAGCACGGCTGGATCCTGAATATTCCAAAGTCGCAGCTGGTTCCTACAACGCGTCTACTATTCCTGGGGATGGTTCTGGACACAGAACAGAGAAAAAAGTGTTTCTCCCGGAGGAGAAGGCCAAGGAGTTGTCATCTCTAGTCAGAGACCTCCTATAACCAAAACAGGTGTCGGTGCACCACTGCACGCGAGTCCTGGGAAAGATGGTGGCTTCTTACAAAGCAATTCCATTCGGAAGGTTCCATGCAAGGATCTTTCAGTGGGATCTGTTGGACAAGTGGTCCGGATCGCATCTTCAGATGCATCGGCTGATAACCCTGTCTCCAAGAACCAGGGTGTCGCTGTTTTGGTGGCTGCAGAGTGCTCATCTTCAAGAGGGCCGCAGATTCGGCATACAGGACTGGATCCTGGTGACCACGGATGCCAGCCTTCGAGGTTGGGGGGCAGTCACACAGGGAAGAAACTTCCAAGGACTATGGACATGTCAGGAGGCTTCCCTACACATAAATATTCTGGAACTAAGGGCCATTTACAATGCCCTAAGTCAGGCAAGACCCCTGCTTCAACGCCAGCCGGTGCTGATCCAGTCAGACAACATCACGGCGGTCGCCCATGTAAACCGTCAGGGCGGCACAAGAAGCAGGATGGCGATGGCAGAAGCCACAAGGATTCTCCGATGGGTGGAAAATCATGTGTTAGCACTGTCAGCAGTGTTCATTCCCGGAGTGGACAACTGGGAAGCAGACTTTCTCAGCAGACACGACCTCCACCGGGGAGAGTGGGGACTTCATCCAGAAGTCTTCCAAATGGTTGTACACCGGTGGGAAAGGCCACAGGTGGACATGATGGCGTCCCGCCTCAACAAAAAGCTAAAATGTTATTGCGCCAGGTCAAGGGACCCTCAGGCGATAGCTGTGGACGCTCTGGTAACACCGTGGGTGTACCAGTCGGTGTATGTGTTCCTTCCTCTGCCTCTCATACCCAAGGTACTGAGAATAATAAGAAGGAGAGGAGTAAGAACTATACTCGTGGTTCCGGATTGGCCAAGAAGTTCTTGGTACCCAGGACTTCAAGAAATGATCTCAGAGGACCCATGGTCTCTGCCGCTCAGACAGGACCTGCTGCAGCAGGGGCCCTGTCTGTTCCAAGACTTACCGCGGCTGCGTTTGACGGCATGGCGGTTGAACGCCGGATCCTGAAGGAAAAGGGCATTCCGGAGGAAGTTATCCCTACGCTAATTAAAGCTAGGAAAGAAGTGACCGCAAAACATTATCACCGCATATGGCGGAAATATGTTGCGTGGTGTGAGGCAAGGAAGGCCCCAACGGAGGAATTTCAGCTAGGTCGATTTCTGCACTTCCTACAGTCAGGGGTGACTATGGGCCTAAAATTGGGTTCCATTAAGGTCCAGATTTCGGGTCTATCGATTTTCTTCCAAAAAGAATTGGCTTCACTACCTGAAGTTCAGACATTTGTTAAGGGAGTGCTGCATATTCAGCCCCCTTTTGTGCCCCCAGTGGCACCTTGGGATCTCAACGTGGTGTTGGATTTCCTAAAGTCGCATTGGTGAACCACTTAAAACCGTGGAACTAAATTATCTCACGTGGAAAGTGGTCATGCTGTTGGCCTTGGCTTCGGCCAGGCGTGTGTCAGAATTGGCGGCTTTGTCTTGTAAAAGCCCTTATCTGATTTTCCATATGGATAGGGCGGAATTGAGGACTCGTCCCCAATTTCTCCCTAAGGTGGTTTCAGCGTTTCATTTGATCCAGCCTATTGTGGTGCCTGCTGCTACTCGTGACTTGGAGGACTTCAAGTTGCTGGACGTAGTCCAGGCCCTAAAAATCTATGTTTCCAGTACAGCTGGAGTCAGAAAGACTGACTCGCCAATTATCCTGCATGCGCCCAACAAGTTGGGTGCGCCTGCTTCAAAGCAGACTATTGCTCGCTGGATCTGTAGCACGATTCAACTTGCACATTCTGCGGCTGGACTGCCGCATCCTAAATCTGTAAAGGCCCATTCCACGAGGAAGATGGGCTCTTCTTGGGCGGCTGCCCGAGGGGTATCGGCTTTATAACTTTGCCGAGCAGCTACTTGGTCGGGGTCAAACACATTTGCTAAATTCTACAAGTTTGATACCCTGGCTGAGGAGGACCTAGAGTTCGCTCATTCGGTGCTGCAGAGTCATCCGCACTCTCCCGCCCGTTTGGGAGCTTTGGTATAATCCCCATGGTCCTTACGGAGTTCCCAGCATCCACTAGGACGTCAGAGAAAATAAGATTTTACTCACCGGTAAATCTATTTCTCGTAGTCCGTAGTGGATGCTGGGCGCCCGTCCCAAGTGCGGATTGTCTGCAATACTTGTATATAGTTATTGTTTAACTAAAGGGTTATTGTTGAGCCATCTGTTGAGAGGCTCAGTTATATTTCATACTGTTAACTGGGTATAGTATCACGAGTTATACGGTGTGATTGGTGTGGCTGGTATGAGTCTTACCCGGGATTCAAAATCCTTTCCTTATTGCGTCAGCTCTTCCGGGCACAGTATCCTAACTGAGGTCTGGAGGAGGGTCATAGAGGGAGGAGCCAGTGCACACCAGGTAGTCCTAAAGCTTTCTTTAGTTGTGCCCAGTATCCTGCGGAGCCGCTATTCCTCATGGTCCTTACGGAGTTCCCAGCATCCACTACGGACTACGAGAAATAGATTTACCGGTGAGTTAAAATCTTATTTTTCTAGTGGTGGGGTGGGGGATTGTTGTGGACTTTTATGATTTCTTCTTTTTCTATTTTTTTTTGTTTTTATATTTCTGATTGTTTTTGTTTTCTCTGTCCAGAATTGCAAATGCCACGCCTATACCTGGAGACTTGCTGCGTGAGAACACAGATGAAGTCTTTCCCGATGAGCAACTTAGTGATGGGGAGAATGGGATCCCAATTATGGTTTCTCCTGAGAAGATACCGGGATCACCTAGTCATCCGCATCCTCAGGAGAAAGATGTTTGGGAAGAGATGGATGCCAACAGGAATAAAATTAAAATGGGAATGTGCAAGGTATCTAGACATACTCCGATTATTGCTCTTGATTTTGTAGAGATCCCAGTCATAGGTATTCTTTATGCTAAAAATCAGTTTGGAGGGAAGACTATGGACAGCTCCAGGTAACAAACTAATTCCCTCACCATGGATCATATTTGTAAAGCTGCTCACAGGCACACTAATGGGCGCAATAAGCAGCATTAATTGAATATCGCCCCTGTGATCTCACATCACTTTAGACAGGAGATCGGCATTGATAACAATTGACTTCCCCCCTTAGAGTGAAGTGACGTAAATAATAAAAAAATGAAGCAAAGATAACTCAGGAGCAGAAGCCCAACCCCACATGGTCAGTCAGAACTCGAGCAAAGGTACAGACGCATCGGAGGACTGCAGACACCTAAACCATTTGTGGGCAAATTTAGACATAATGGGCCAGAAGTTATGAAGTCTGAGTTGGACGGAAGTGCGGGTTCCTGGCCAAACTCAGATTATTATTTTTTTAAAGTGGCAATCATGTACGAGGCAAAACCATGCCTTGTAAATGTTTGCCGGTTTAAAAAAATCGAGTTTGTCTCTGCAGTTGCATCTCCGGCCATCTTGGACTTCATTACATCCAGCCCTATATTTCTACCTAAACACACATATTTCTCTTACGTCCTTGGGGATACTGGGAATCCATTTAGTACCATGGGGTATAGATGGGTTCACTAGGAGCCTTGGGCACTTTAAGAATTTGATAGTGTGTGCTGGCTTCTCTCTATGCCCCTCCTAACAGACTCAGTTTAGAAAATGTGCCCAGAGGAGCCAGTCACATCGCTGGAAGCTCCTGAAAAGTGTTCTGCATTTATTTTATCTGTTATTTTCAGACAGGACCGGTTGGCAGCGGCCTGCCTGCTTCGTAGGACTTGGGGGGGGGGGGGGGGGGGGGGTGGAATAGCCCAACCTCTTAAAGGGTTAATGGTCACTAGCTCCTGAGGGAACTTTTCGCAAGCCCCACCATGGCGAGTGTACATTCCCGCAGCACGCCGCAACCCCTAACAGAGCCAGAAGAAAGAAGAGTGGTGAGTACTAAGCCGGCGTCACGGTTAGCGGGTCGCCGGCCATTATGGCAGCATGAGGGTACGGAGACGCCCGGCTTCTACATGGGACAGCTGGGTCTCCAGATTTAGTACACAGTCCAGACGCACAGCTTCTGAGGGGGAGAGGAGTCTCCGTAAACTATATGTGTACACAGTCCCCAGACTGGCATTGCAGACTTAAAAGGGGACTGGCTCCATTTTAGGCACAAAATTACCTCAGCCAGTATAAAAAACAGCAGTAAGACCGCGCACCATTGAAGGGTCTGGGCTTCACTATGAGCGGATCCAGCAGCTCACCAGCACCATTTTCCCTCTGCAGTGGACACAGACGCTGACTGACAGGTACGTCGCAGCTCCTCCGAAGAGACTCCAGATTACCTCAGCGGTACCCGGGGGGCGTAGCAGGGTGGGAGCGATTATTAATGTACTGAGTCCATAATCTAGGTACTTAGTCTGCAACCCGGCTAAGCTTGGCATTAGCAGTAAGAGTGCTGTGTGCTTGCTCCAGGCTATCTCTGTGTCTCTCTCTGGAAGGGCTCTTTGTGGGTTAATTGTACATTTAACCTTTTCCTGTGTGTGCACGCTGTCACAGTATGTCAGGCAAAGAGTGTGTTCCTCTTCTCCAGGGGTTTCACTACTATGTATGCCGTGTAGTGTACCTTCCCAGGTTAATGGGACAGAGCCAGCTTGGCTGGACTCCATTAAGGGAATAATTTCCAATATTTCTAGTAAATTGTCTCGCAATGAGAAAGAGACACAATACCGAAGCCAATTGATGACTGAGTTTATCAAAAGAGACTCAGTACCCAAACCAGCGTCTCAGTCCCCTGTCATTTGTCCGCAAAAATGTCCTATGGCCCATATCCTGCAGTCTGACTCTGATGATGAAGGGCCAGACATGGTGAAGGGGGAGGTGGACTCAGAGGTGGGGGAGGCTACTCTGTCACAGGGAATAGAGGCTCTCATAGAGGCTATCAGAGAAGTTCTGCATATCCCTGATAAGGTGACAGGGGAGAGTGAGGAATTTTATTTTAATATAAAAGAGAAATCCTCAGCCACTTTTCCTGTGTCAACGGAATTAAATACCATGGCCCTCATTCCGAGTTGATCGGTCGCAAGGCGAATTTAGCAGAGTTACACACGCTAAGCCGCCGCCTACTGGGAGTGAATCTTAGCTTCTTAAAATTGCGACCGATGTATGCGCAATATTGCGATTACTAACTACTTAGCAGTTTCTGAGTAGCTCCAGACTTACTCTGCCTGTGCGATCAGTTCAGTGCTTGTCGTTCCTGGTTGACGTCACAAACACACCCAGCGTTCGCCCAGGCACTCCCACCGTTTCCCCGGCCACTCCTGCGTTTTTTCCGGAAACGGTAGCGTTTTCAGCCACACGCCCCTGAAACGCCGTGTTTCCGCCCAGTAACACCCATTTCCTGTCAATCACATTACGATCGCCGGAGCGAAGAAAAAGCCGTGAGTAAAAATACTTTCTTCATAGTAAAGTTACTTGGCGCAGTCGCAGTGCGAACATTGCGCATGCGTACTAAGCGGATTTTCACTGCGATGCGATGAAAAATACCGAGCGAACAACTCGGAATGAGGGCCCATGTTTGAAGAACAGTGGGTTAATCCTGATAGGAATTTTTAAATCCCTGAAAGGTTGCCATCATCTTTTCCTTTTCCTCCTGAGGATAGGAAAAAAATAGGAAAATCCACCGATAGTGAATGTATCAGTATCCAGACTCTCAGGAAAAATTGTATTGCCTGTCCCGGGTGCAGCCTCCCTAAAAGACACGGCTGATCATAGAATGGAGACTACACTCAAATCCTTGTATACAGCTGCGGGGGTGGCCCAGAGACCCACTATAGCAGGGGTGGCCAACCAGTCAGAGACAAAGAGCCCAAAAATCTTGTTAGGTACGTCAAAGAGCCGACATCAAGCCGAAGGCGAGTGTGCAAAAATGGGGTGTGGAATTGCAAACTCCCAGAGGAAGGCCAGACCCGGCTGATACGCGTTGGAGGACACCAAGGAAAGCAACTACATCAAAGTGGTCAGTGGATGCAAGAGGAACCTCGGAGCACCGACGACGAGCTTGCAGTAACAGCGCAGCAAGACGGGTAAGTTAGTGCAGGCGGACGGGCGGCGAGGAGGAAGACTGCAGGTGCTGCTCGACAAGTGGACTGGTGTGCCTCGCTGTGGATTCCTGGACAGGTTCCACAGCGGCGCACCCTCTCCACGGACACAGGATCGGCACGGTGAAGGCAGCAGGCTCACGGTGAATCCGTACAAGGACGAACCGAGCGAGCAATTGCTGACCGCTGTCAGCTGACCGGTCCAGAGCCCTTCCAGAATCCCGGCGCAGACCCGCACCTGGACTCCTCACGAACACGGCCGCAACGGTAAGGACTTTAATCCACTAGACCTCAACAGAGACACGGGACGCCGGTCTCTGTTACTTCATTAAGGATCAAAGACTGTCAATTCAATGTGAACTATTACTAGGAAAAGGACGTTTTGAAGTTACTACTCCTTGCATCAAAAAGGGCACTTTCAGTAATAGAAAGAGCTTGTTGGACTTTCACTTAAGAGAAGGACGGCATTTGGACTTTGTTTGGAACGCATACCGTGTCCAATTAGCAATCAATAAAACACCTTTTAGTTATACTTTTCCACTCACTGGTATTATTGATCTCAAGCTAAGAAACAGCACAGATATTCCCGATATAAACAGATTGAGGCATATGAACATCAGGGGTAGAGCGCAGTTAAATTTCTCACATTGTGTTCTCGCATTGTGTACCTGTACTTTAAGACTGTATCAATAGGGACTGGACATCCCCTGAACTTGCAGCACACCCCGACGCAGCTGACACCTAACACCTCAGTGCGCAGATTACCATCACCTGTTCTAAAAATGGGGTGTGACCTTGTGCCTGCTAGGCCACACCCCAAGTATAATAGACAGTGAAAATGCCAGATCCACATAAAATACATTTTAAAGCCAGAATCAACATAAAATACATTGAAAAAAGACACTTCCACATAAAATAATTTAAAAATCCAGATCCACATAAAATATATTGAAAAAGCCATATTCACATAATACACTTCAGCTCCTCCATGTGTCACTCCAGCCAGCACCCTCCTGTGTCACTCCAGCCAGCTCCCCATTGTGTCACTCCAGCCCACCCTCATATGTCACTACAGCCCAGTATCTGGCTCCCCAGTTTTCAGTCAGCGTAGTGCTGCTGTGTGTCTGGTTGGAGTGCACCAGTTTCCAGGATCTGTTGTGGTCAGGTGACTGAGTGTCGGGAGCCACATTTGAATAAAGAAAGAGCCGTATGTGGCTCAAGAGCCACAGGTTGGCCATGGCTGCACTATAGCATGTGGGTGGATTACTAAGACCATTGCCAAATGGTCGGGTAACCTAATTGACGGGTTAGATACCTTGCCTCAAGGGGAGATTATTTTACTCCTGCAACGTATACAGTACTCTGTGAACTTGGAAGCCATAAAAGAAATAGGCTTGCTTAATGCACGCATCACTGCTATGGCAGTGTCAGCATGCAGAGGCTTATGGCTACACCAGTGGACTGCTGACGCGGACTCCTGGAAAGGCGTGGAAGGCCTACCCTTCACAGGAGAGGCCTTATTTGGAGAAAAACTAGACAAATGGATCTCCAAAGCTACTGCGGGTAAGTCCACATATCTTCCTTCTGCAGCTCCCTCCAGCCAGGAAGATTTACTCAGGTTCAAATTTACAGTCGTTTCGGACTGCCAGGTTTAAGGGCAAAACCAGAGGTTCTTCTACAGCCACCAGAGGCGCTAGAGGTAAACCACACAAACCAGCAACTGCCAGTTCTCAAGAACAGAGCTCAAGCTCTGCTTCCTCAAAGCCTTCAGCATGGCAGTGGACCACGATGCCTGGAAGACTAGCGGGTGGGAGCCCAACTAAAATGTTTTAGTCACTTCTGGACAGGTTCGTGCGAGGATCCCTGAGTCATAGATCTTATTACCCAGGGCTACAGACTGGAGTTTCAGGAGCTCCCATCTCACAGATTCTTCAAAATCAGGCTTACCAGTTTTGCAAGAGGCAAGTATAACTTCACAGGACGCCATTCAAAAACTGGTACAGACTCAGGTCATTGTTCCAGTTCCACCTCGTCTGCAAAACAAGGGGTAAAATTCCAACTTGTTTGTAGTACCAAAACCAGATGGTTCGGTGAGACCGATTTTAAACCTCAAGTCGTTGAACCCGTACTTATGAGTGTTCAAATTCAAGATAAAGTTTGAGAGTTCCAGGCCCATCCATTTGGTCTCTCCGCAGCACCGAGGGTGTTCACCAAAGTGATGGCAGAGATGATGTTTCTACTCCGCAAACAGGGAGTGAACATAATTCTGTACCTGGACGATCTTCTGATAAAGGCACCGTCCAGGGAGCGGTTGTTGGACATCATTGGCCTTTCAACCAGACAACTCCTGGATCACGGGTGGATTCTGAACTTTCCAAAATCTCACCTGGAACCGACTAAAGGGCTTCCTTTCCTGGGATTGATACTGGGCACAGAGTCTCAGAAAGTGTTCCTTCCCTTGCAGAAGGCTATGGTAATCTAGTCGATGGCTCAGGCTGTTCGGAAGCCAACCCGGATCTCGGTGCATCTGTGCATTCGCCTTCTGGGGAAAAAGGTGGCCTCTTATGAGGCGCTCCAGTATGAAAGGTTTCATGCGAGGTCCTTCCAGCTGGATCTGTTGGACAAATGGTCCGGATCGCATCTTCACATGCACCAGAGGATCTGTCTGTCACCAAGAGCCAGGATCTCCCTTCTGTGGTGGCTACAGATTTCTCACCTGGTCGAGGGTCGGAGGTTTGGGATTCATAATTGTATTCTGTTAACCATGAACGCAAACCTCAGAGGTTGGGGAGCAGTCACCCAGGGGGTACAGTTTTAAGGAAGATGGTCAAGTCAGGAAGTCGTACTTCCAATCAACATTCTGGTACTCAGGGCCATATACAACACCCTTCTGCAGGCCTCATATCTTCTTCACGATCGGGCCATTTAGGTCCAGTCGGACAATGTGACAGCAGTGACGTACATAAACTGACAAGGCGGAACGAAAAGTAGAGCAGCGATGTCAGAGGTGTCAAGAATTCTCCTCTGGGCAGAAAAAAAACGCTGTGGCTTTGTCAGTGGTCTTCATTCCGGGAGTAGTCATCTGAGAAGCAGACTTCCTCAGCAGACATGACCTGCACCCGGAAGAGTGGGGCCTTCACAGGAAATGTTCAGGTGCTTGTCAAGTCGTTGGCGATATTCACAGATCAACATGATGGCCTCTCGGCTCAACAAGAAGCTCAAGCGATATTGTTCCAGGTCGAGAGACCCACAGGCGGTGGCGGTAGACGCCTTGACGACTTCATGGGTCTATCAGATGGTGTACATGTTTCCTCCACTTCCTCTGATCCCAAGAATTCTGAAGAGAATAAAAAGGGAAAAGGTTCAAGCAATTTCTCATTGCTCCGGACTGGCCAAGAAGGGCCTGGTATG
This sequence comes from Pseudophryne corroboree, assembly GCF_028390025.1. Taxonomy (NCBI): domain Eukaryota; kingdom Metazoa; phylum Chordata; class Amphibia; order Anura; family Myobatrachidae; genus Pseudophryne; species Pseudophryne corroboree. The sequence continues at coordinate 75,396,569 of NC_086455.1, read as the reverse complement.
CGGACTTTCTGGAGATGCTCCTCGAAGATCAGTGGCCTCTACCTGTTTGCGAGTATCTTCTGCAACATGGCCCGTTCGTCTATCAGGACTTACCGTGGCTACGTTTGATGGCATGGAAGTTGAATGGCTGATTCTAGCCAGGAGAGTGATCCGTAACAAGGTTATCCCGACTATGATCCATCGTATTTGGAAGAAATACGTCTCTTGGTGTGAGAGCAGAAATTATTCTGCGATGGAATTTCATCTGGGACGTTTCCTGCTTTTTCTGCAGGCAGGTGTGGATGTGGGCCTGCGTCTGGGCTCCTTAAAAGTCCAGATTTCGGCTTTGTCCATTTTCTTTCAGAAACAATTGGCTTCTCTCCCTGAGGTCCAGACGTTCTTGAAAGGTGTTCTGGACATTCAACCTCCCTTTGTGCCTCCCACGGCACCTTGGGATCTCAACGTGGTGCTGCAGTTCCTCCAATCGGACTGGTTTGAACCGTTACAGGAGGTGGACGTAAAATATCTTACGTGGAAGACCGTCACACAGTTGGCCTTGTCTTCAGCAAGGCGTGTGTCGGAGTTGGGGGCTTTGTCTCACAAAAGTCCCTATTTAATTTCCCATGAGGACAGAGCTGAACTCAGAACTCGTCAGCAATTTCTTCCTAAAGTGGTGTCTGCGTTTCCCATCAACCAACCTATTGTGGTTCCGGTTGTCACCGACACTTCTGATACTTCAAAGTCTTTGGATGTTGTGAGGGCTTTGAAGGTGTATGTGAAGAGAACAGCTCGTCACAGAAAAACGTACTAGCTGTTTGTTCTTTATGATCCCAATAAAATTGGGTGTTCTGCTTCAGAGCAGACAATTGCACGCTGGATCAGACTTACTATCTAGCATGCTTATTCCACGCAGGCTTGCCATGTCCAAAATCTGTACAGGCCCACTCTACTAGGTCGGTGGCTTCTTCCTGGGTGGCTGCCCGGGGTGTCTCGGCTTTACACCTCTGCCGAGCAGCTACTTGGTCAGGTTCGAACACGTTTGCTAAGTTTTACAAGTACAATACTTTGGCCTCTGAAGACCTTCAGTTTGGTCAATCAGTTCTGCAGGAACCTTAGCACTCTCCCACCTGGTTTGGGAGCTTTGGTACATCCCCATGGTACTAAATGGACCCCAGTATCCTCTAGGACTTAAGAGAAAATAGGATTTTAATTACCTACCGGTAAATCCTTTTCTGGTAGTCCGTAGAGGATACTGGGTGCTCGCCTGGTGCTTTGTTCTTCCTGCCATGTTACTTGGTTAAGTAATGTTGGTTCAGCTGTTGCTGTTCCTGTTTCAAGTTTGGTTAGCTTGGCTTTCCTCTTGTTTGTGTGTGCTGGTTCGGAATCTCACCACTATCCTTATCTATCCTTTCTCTCAAAGTATGTCCGTTTCCTCGGGCACAGTTTCCTAGACTGAGTCTGGTAGGAGGGGCATAGAGGGAGGAGCCAGCCCACACTATCAAATTCTTAAAGTGCCCATGGCTCCTAGTGGACCCGTGTATACCCCATGGTACTAAATGGACCCCAGTATCCTCTACGGACTACGAGAAAAGGTAATTCAAATCCTATTTTTGGCACCATACTGTCATTGTGTGTGATTCACCAGGGACCAACTCGCAACACGCTAAGGTGTCTCAACTCAAAGTTTGAGAAGCGCTGGCCTAGTAAATCTTTTGCAGAGTTTTTTGCCCAGCACACTCAATGAGTGTGCACTTGATTTTAATAAGTACATTGCACTGAGTATCCTCTTTACTGTGTTGTTAACTCTGCAGAGTCATATTAATTTTATTGTATTTATTACCAGTAACTTCTATATTAAGATGTAGTTACTGAGACTTATACCGCACAGCCGCTGAGGCTTCCGGAGGCACTCGCGGGTAATTGGATTCCCTCCATAGTGAGTGTAAGTTGATGATAGCGCTGCTATTGTTGTCTCCTGTTAATTCTTACACTAGCACACTCTATGAAAATGTTACCATTCAGCCTTTGGTATGGACTGTTAGATTTGTGGGATTATTTTTACTTTGATGTTTATGTCTACATGTTCTTGTTCTTAGGCCGCCACAGAAGAAGAGCATAGTAATGGCCATGCAAATGGACATCATAATGTTCCAAGCCTCGGTTCTCCTGTGAGGGTTCGGTCAGAGACCACCCAACTAGATCGTGATGTACCCCTTCTACGCAAGTTACGCACTATACATAGCTTCGAGCTGGAGAAGCGACTAGCTTTGGAGTCCAAGCCTGATGCTGACAAATTTTTAGAGAACTGGTAAGAACTTTGCTGTTTTAGTTTCTAGTTTGGAACTTCCTTAACAGTTGTTATTGGCAACAAATACCTAAACATGTGGAAAAGAAAAATTGTTTAAGCCTTACTTTCAACGGGTTCGGTATGGGATTTATCTGTCAGTATACCGACAGCAGCATCGCGTCTGCTGGAATGACGGCAGCAAGGCAGGGAGTCCTTTTGTGGGCTGCTGCGCTCGCCACGCTTCAGGCCAAGTTATATTCCCACCTCAGTTGGTGGCTTGGAAATAACCTGTGGAGGTCAGGATTCTGTCGTCAGTCTCATGAACGCCGGGATCCCAACAGCTGCTATTTTAACGGCATCCTCTTTCAACAGTGCTGAACCATTTTAGTTCCTAAATGTTTTTTTTATTTCTCTATCGTCCTAAGTGGATGCTGGGGTTCCTGAAAGGACCATGGGGAATAGCGGCTCCGCAGGAGACAGGGCACAAAAAAGTAAAGCTTTACTAGGTCAGGTGGTGTGCACTGGCTCCTCCCCCTATGACCCTCCTCCAGACTCCAGTTAGATTTTGTGCCCGAACGAGAAGGGTGCAATCTAGGTGGCTCTCCTAAAGAGCTGCTTAGAGAAAGTTTAGTTTAGGTTTTTTTCTTTACAGTGAGTCCTGCTGGCAACAGGATCACTGCAACGTGGGACTTAGGGGGAAAGTAGTAAACTCACCTGCATGCAGAGTGGATTTGCTGCTTGGCTACTGGACACCATTAGCTCCAGAGGGATCGAACACAGGCCCAGCCGTGGAGTCCGGTCCCGGAGCCGCGCCGCCGACCCCCTTGCAGATGCTGAAGCGTGAAGAGGTCCGGAAACCGGCGGCTGAAGACTCCTCAGTCTTCATAAGGTAGCGCACAGCACTGCAGCTGTGCGCCATTTTCCTCTCAGCACACTTCACTGGGCAGTCACTGAGGGTGCAGAGCGCTGGGGGGGGGCGCTCTGAGAGGCAAATATAAACCTTATACAAGGCTAAAAATACCTCACATATAGCCCATAGGGGCTATATGGAGATATTTAACCCCTGCCTGACTGGAAAAATAGCGGGAGAAGAACCCGCCGAAAAAGGGGCGGGGCCTATCTCCTCAGCACACGGCGCCATTTTCTGTCACAGCTCCGCTGGTCAGAACGGCTCCCAGGTCTCTCCCCTGCACTGCACTACAGAAACAGGGTAAAACAGAGAGGGGGGGCACATTAATGGCTATATATATATATATTAAAGCAGCTATAAGGGAGCACTTAATATAAGGATATCCCTTGTATATATAGCGCTTTGTGGTGTGTGCTGGCAGACTCTCCCTCTGTCTCCCCAAAAGGGCTAGTGGGTCCTGTCTTCATTAGAGCATTCCCTGTGAGTTTGCGGTGTGTGTCGGTACGTGGTGTCGACATGTATGAGGACGATATTGGTGTGGAGGCGGAGCAATTGCCAAATATGCAGATGTCACCCCCCAGGGGGTCGACACCAGAATGGATGCCTTTATTTGTGGAATTACGTGATGGTTTATCTTCCCTTAAACAGTCAGTTGAGGACATGAGGCGGCCGGACAATCAATTAATGCCTGTCCAGGCGCCTCAAACACCGTCAGGGGCTGTAAAACGCCCTTTGCCTCAGTCGGTCGACACAGACCCAGACACGGGCACTGATTCCAGTGACGACGGTAGAAATTCAAACGTATTTTCCAGTAGGGCCACACGTTATATGATTTTGGCAATGAAGGAGACGTTACATTTAGCTGATACTACAGATACCGTAAAACAGGGTATTATGTATGGTGTGAAAAAACTACAAACAGTTTTTCCTGAATCAGAAGAATTAAATGACGTGTGTGATGAAGCGTGGGTTGCTCCTGATAAAAAGTTGATAATTTCAAAAAAGTTATTGGCATTATACCCTTTCCCGCCAGAGGTTAGGGCGCGCTGGGAAACACCCCCTAAGGTGGACAAGGCGCTCACACGCTTATCCAAACAAGTGGCGTTACCCTCTCCTGAGACGGCCGCACTTAAGGATCCATCAGATAGAAAGATGGAAGTTATTCAAAAGAATATATACACACATGCAGGTGTTATACTACGACCAGCTATAGCAACTGCCTGGATGTGCAGTGCTGGAGTAGTTTGGTCAGAATCCCTGATTGAAAATATTGATACCCTAGATAGGGACAATGTTTTACTGTCGTTAGAACAAATAAAGGATGCATTTATCTATATGCGTGATGCACAGAGGGATATTTGCACACTGGCATCTCGGGTGAGTGCTATGTCCATTTCAGCCAGAAGAGCCTTATGGACACGACAGTGGACAGGCGATGCGGATTCAAAACGTCACATGGAGGTTTTGCCGTATAAAGGGGAGGAGTTATTTGGAGTTGGTCTATCAGACTTGGTGGCCACGGCTACTGCCGGGAAATCCACTTTTTTACCTCAAGTCACTCCCCAACAGAGAAAGGCACCGACCTTTCAACCGCAGCCTTTTCGCTCCTACAAAAATAAGAGAGCAAAGGGCTTGTCGTACCTGCCACGAGGCAGAGGAAGAGGGAAGAGACACCAACAGGCAGCTCCTTCCCAGGAACAGAAGCCCTCCCCGGCTCCTGCAAAAACCTCAGCATGACGCTGGGGCCTCTCAAGCGGACTCGGGGACAGTGGGGGGCCGTCTCAAAAATTACAGCGCGCAGTGGGCTCACTCGCAGGTAGACCCCTGGATCCTGCAGATAATATCTCAGGGGTACAGGTTGGAATTAGAGACGGATCCTCCTCATCGTTTCCTGAAGTCTGCCTTACCAACCGTCTCTTCCGAAAGGGAGAGGGTGTTGGAAGCCATTCACAAGCTGTACGCTCAGCAGGTGATAGTCAAAGTACCCCTATTACAACAAGGAAAGGGGTATTATTCCACTCTATTTGTGGTACCGAAGCCGGATGGCTCGGTAAGGCCTATTCTAAATCTGAAGTCCTTGAACCTCTACATAAAAAAGTTCAAGTTCAAGATGGAGTCACTCAGAGCAGTGATAGCGAACCTGGAAGAAGGGGACTTTATGGTATCCTTGGACATCAAGGATGCGTATCTACACGTTCCGATTTACCCCGCACACCAGGGGTACCTCAGGTTCATTGTTCAAAACTGTCACTATCAGTTTCAGACGCTGCCGTTCGGATTGTCCACGGCGCCTCGGGTCTTTACCAAGGTAATGGCCGAGATGATGATTCTTCTTCGAAGAAAAGGCGTATTAGTTATCCCATACTTGGACGATCTCCTAATAAGGGCAAGGTCCAGAGAACAGCTGGAGACAGCTTTAGCACTATCTCAAGAGGTGCTAAGACAACACGGGTGGATTCTGAATATTCCAAAATCCCATTTAATCCCGACAACTCGTCTGCTGTTCCTAGGAATGATTCTGGACACGGTTCAGAAAAAGGTTTTCCTTCCAGAGGAAAAAGCCAAGGAGTTATCCGATCTGGTCAGGAACCTCCTAAAACCAGGGAAAGTGTCAGTACATCAATGCACAAGAGTCCTGGGAAAAATGGTGGCTTCTTACGAAGCAATTCCATTCGGCAGATTCCATGCAAGAATATTCCAAAGGGATCTGTTGGACAAATGGTCAGGGTCGCATCTGCAGATGCACCTGCGAATAACCCTGTCACCAAAGACAAGGGTGTCACTTCTGTGGTGGTTGCAGAAGGCTCACCTATTAGAAGGCCGCAGATTCGGCATTCAGGATTGGATCCTGGTGACCACGGACGCCAGCCTGAGAGGCTGGGGAGCAGTCACACAAGGAAGAAACTTCCAGGGAGTATGGACGAGTCTGGAAAAATCTCTTCACATAAACATTCTGGAACTAAGAGCAATCTACAATGCTCTAAGCCAGGCGGAACTTCTCCTGCAAGGAAAGCCGGTGTTGATTCAGTCGGACAACATCACGGCGGTCGCCCATGTAAACAGGCAGGGCGGCACAAGAAGCAGGAGTGCAATGGCAGAAGCTGCCAAGATTCTTCGCTGGGCGGAGAATCACGTGATAGCACTGTCAGCAGTGTTCATCCCGGGCGTGGACAACTGGGAAGCAGACTTCCTCAGCAGACACGATCTTCATCCGGGAGAGTGGGGTCTACATCCAGAAGTCTTCAACATGTTAATAGACCGTTGGGAAAGACCAATTGTAGACATGATGGCGTCTCGCCTCAACAAGAAACTGGACAAATATTGCGCCAGGTCAAGAGATCCACAGGCAATAGCTGTGGACGCACTGGTAACTCCTTGGGTGTACCAGTCAGTGTATGTGTTTCCTCCTCTGCCGCTCATACCAAAGGTATTGAAGATCATACGGCAAAGAAGAGTAAGAACAATACTAGTGGTTCCGGATTGGCCGAGAAGGACTTGGTATCCGGAACTTCAAGAGATGCTCACGGACGAACCGTGGCCTCTACCTCTGAGAAGGGACCTGCTACAGCAGGGTCCCTGTCTTTTTCAAGACTTACCGCGGCTGCGTTTGACGGCATGGCGGTTGAACGCCAGATCCTAAAAGGGAAAGGCATTCCAGAAGAAGTCATTCCTACCTTGATTAAGGCACGGAAGGAAGTCACCGTGAAACATTATCACCGCATTTGGCGAAAATATGTAGCGTGGTGCGAGGATCGGAGGGTTCCGACGGAGGAATTCCAACTGGGTCGTTTCCTACATTTCCTGCAATCAGGATTATCTATGGGTCTCAAATTGGGATCCATTAAGGTTCAAATTTCGGCCCTGTCAATATTCTTCCAAAAAGAATTGGCCTCTGTCCCTGAGGTCCAGACTTTTGTCAAGGGAGTACTGCATATACAGCCTCCTGTGGTGCCTCCGGTGGCACCGTGGGATCTAAATGTAGTTTTTAGATTTCCTCAAATCCCATTGGTTTGAACCATTGAAAAAGGTGGATTTGAAATATCTCACATTGAAAGTGACTATGTTACTAGCCCTGGCCTCTGCCAGGAGAGTATCTGAATTGGCGGCTTTATCTTATAAAAGTCCTTATCTAATCTTCCATTCGGATAGGGCAGAACTGCGGACTCGTCCGCATTTTCTCCCTAAAGTGGTATCAGCATTTCATCTGAACCAACCTATTGTGGTGCCTGCGGCCACTAGCGACTTGGAGGACTCCAAGTTGTTGGACGTTGTCAGAGCCTTAAAAATATACATTGCAAGGACGGCTGGAGTCAGAAAATCTGACTCGCTGTTTATATTGTATGCACCCAACAAGTTGGGCGCACCTGCTTCTAAGCAGTCGATTGCTCGTTGGATTTGTAACACAATTCAACTTGCACATTCTGTGGCAGGCCTGCCACAGCCTAAAACTGTAAAAGCCCACTCCACAAGGAAGGTGGGCTCATCTTGGGCGGCTGCCCGAGGGGTCTCGGCATTACAACTCTGCCGAGCAGCTACGTGGTCGGGGGAGAACACGTTTGTAAAATTTTACAAATTTGATACCCTGGCAAAGGAGGACCTGGAGTTCTCTCATTCGGTGCTGCAGAGTCATCCGCACTCTCCCGCCCGTTTGGGAGCTTTGGTATAATCCCCATGGTCCTTTCAGGAACCCCAGCATCCACTTAGGACGATAGAGAAAATAAGAATTTACTTACCGATAATTCTATTTCTCGGAGTCCGTAGTGGATGCTGGGCGCCCATCCCAAGTGCGGATTATCTGCAATACTTGTACATAGTTATTGTTAACTAATTCGGGTTATTGTTAAGGAGCCATCTTTAAGAGGCCCTTTCTGTTGTCATACTGTTAACTGGGTTTAGATCACAAGTTGTACGGTGTGATTGGTGTGGCTGGTATGAGTCTTACCCGGGATTCAAAATGCCTCCCTTATTGTGTATGCTCGTCCGGGCACAGTACCTAACTGGAGTCTGGAGGAGGGTCATAGGGGGAGGAGCCAGTGCACACCACCTGACCTAGTAAAGCTTTACTTTTTTGTGCCCTGTCTCCTGCGGAGCCGCTATTCCCCATGGTCCTTTCAGGAACCCCAGCATCCACTACGGACTCCGAGAAATAGAATTATCGGTAAGTAAATTCTTATTTTTTTTTATCTCTGTTACTGGCATTCACAGATCAGGGGTGGGAAGTAATGCCGCCCGAGTTCGGCTGACGTGCAGGTTTCCGTCCGAACTTGGATGTTTTTTTTTAAAGGCACAATCACTTACAAGGCAAAACCATGCCGTTATAAGTTATTGCCCCTTTAAAACGTCTGAGTTCGGCCAAAATCCTGCACATCTGCCAATCTCAGGTGGTATTACGTCTCGCCCAATATTTTCACTAGATTGGAGTATCTACCTATCGATTGATCTATCTTAATACAGATATAAAAATGTGCATAGTAGTTTAAGGCTGTTAATGTGTTTTTTTTTTTTTTTCTTGACTTGCAAAGTGTTGAGAAAATTCAGAAGGATACAAACTTGAAAGACAATCCAGTTGCCGAAGAATCTTCACCTTCCCCCTCCTCTCGACCCCGAAAGACCATGGTTGCTCCTACCACCGCCCACGCTGACCATGCCTGGCATTATGATGATGAATATGTGCCAGAAGGTTGTAAACCAGGGTCAGCCAGCTCCCCTGAAAACTTGGATGGTGTCGTTAGCAATGGGTTTGTAGCTGTGAATCTAAGCTCCTGCCGGCTGGAGGTTGATTCTAAAGAATGGGTCATTGTGGACAAAGAACGGGATTTAAATGATTTTGGGTCAAATGGAAATCTCTGTCAGAAGGTAACAGGAAGTCCATCAGAAGAGGAGCCAGAGGTGCTTCAAGTGCTGGAGGAATCTCCTCTAGATGGTCCACCAAAACTGGGCTCGTGGACAGACAATGATGTTCATAAGAAATCTGATGCAGGCCTAGGACTTGATATCATGGTTTCATCAGGCCCTTGTGTTGATAGGCTGGATCCCCTGTCAGGAGCTGCTGGACAGCTGCTTCCAGCAACACCTACAAGTCCAATGGAAGCTCAAGCTGAAGGAGCTAACACTCCGGTAATTACATTTTGTTTTATTATTGATTCTTTTGCTATGCAGATTTATTGTTTTTTAATCACGTGGTGGACCATGCATAATATTGCTTTCAAGATGATGAGCTTGTATTTTGCAGGATGCTGCCTAATATTTGATAAAGAGGAGTTTGCTTTCATCGAACACTATTTTTTTAATATTTATTTTTTTATAACAATATAAATGTATCTTTTTCTAATTTGTTCCTTAAACCCTCCTATTTCAGTCACCTATGTCTAGTCAACAATGTTTATTTTTTTGACCGAGAAGATTCACCAACCCTTATTATGTTTTATTTGTAGAGCACTTACATATTACGCAGCACTATATATTGAGGTGGGAACGACACAATAAATGACATAAAAAGGCATAAAGCAGAAAGTAAAGATGGCCTGTACGAAACGAGCTTACGGTCTAAGGGGGGAGAATAGTTGGTATATAAGGTAACAGGGATAACAATGGGTTAGGTACGGAACCCGGCGGTCAGAATATAGACGCCGGGACCCTGACTGCCAGAATGCTGGCAGGGGGGCAAGCACAGTGAAGCCCCTTGCATGCTCTCCACGCTGCAAGCTTGCCACATGTTCTGTTCCCACTCCATGGGTGTCGTGGATATCTTCTGGTGGTTGGGATCCCGGCGTCTGTATTCTGACTGCCGACATCCTGACTACATCCCCAATTAACTGCCTATTTAGGAAAGTGCATGTTCTGTATTTAGGCAGCCGCATTATCAGACAGCAATAACAAAACCACCACTAGCAACCGGTATTTATGTGCAGCTTTCTAGTGGATCATCGCTATTGGAAGGAGAGGAGGCAGGAGAAAATAAAAGTTAAGCCGGGTACTCTCTAGACAATGTTTTTACCGGCAAAATCAGCGACGACTGGACCTGGCGGGGTGCCGACATCAGCAAGTGCATACACATTTGGCAATGTTGGCTACGACGGAGCTGCGGCGGAGGGAGGAGCTGGTCTATACTGCGTTGCAAAGACTGTGGCTCACCAAATGGGGCTGTGCGTCATGATTTGAGGATAGGTGTATGTGAACACATCTGTAATTGACCCGTGGTTGCTGCTTTGCTTGGCGCACAACAGATTTCTATTTAACAATGAGCGGTTTGTGTCACTTAACACTTGTTATGTAGTAAAAATCTTGCCATGTGACCATGAAAGCAGGTGATAATGTTACCTACAATGCTCTGCTGTGGCTCCAAGGCTAGCTGAGGAAGCCGACAAACTATGAGGTGGTGTGAAAAACTGTCTTGTAAACTGCAACAATAATGTAATAATTACGTTTATATATGTCAATTATTGCTGGAAAAAAGTATGCGTACGTACGTACGTACGTACGTACGTACTGTACATACATACATACATATAAAAAGTATATATTTTTCTCTTACATCCTAGAGTATACTGGGGTCCATTTAGTACCATGGGTATAGACTGTTCCGCTAGGAGTCATGGGCACTTTAAGAATTTGATAGTGTGGGCTGGCTCCTCCCTCTATGACCGTCCTACCAGACTCCGTTTTGAAAATGTGCCCGGAGGAGTCGGTCACAGCTAGAGGAGATCCATAGGAGTTCTTTTAGTTTTATTTTTTTTTGTGTGTGTGTGTGCTGTCACATTTACATTATGTCAGGTAAAGAGTGTGTCACTTGTACCGCAGAGTGTTCCTCTTCACCAGGGGGCTCACTACTGGGTACTTAGGGTTCACAGACTAGCGGGCTGAACCGGAATGGGTTAATTCTCTCTCAACTCTTTCTACAAAATTGTCCCGAAATGAGAAAGAGACGCAATACTTAAAACAGACTGTGGACGAGTTTATGAAACAGAGTCTCAATCCCCTCCCATTTGTCCGCAAAAGCAATCTCTGACCCATATCCTGCAGTCTGACTCTGACAGGTCAAACATGGAGGACGGGGAGGTGGACTCAGAGGGGAGGGATACAGCTCTGTCACAGGGAATAGAGGCTATAAGAGATGTTCTGCATATTCCTGATAAGGTGTCAGAGGAGTGTGAGGAATCTTATTTTAATGTGAAAAAGAAGTCCTCCGTTACTTTTCCTGTGTCAAAGGAATTGAATACCCTGTTTGAAGAACCATGGGTTAATCCTGATAAGAAGTTTCAGATCCCTAAAAGTTTACTTTCATCTTTTCCTTTCCCTCTGGAGGATAGGAAAAAAATGGGAAAATCCACCGATAGTGGATGCTTCAGTCTCTAGGCTGTCACGTAAAATTGTATTGCCTGTTCCTGGTGCAGCCTCCCTGAAAGACACGGCTTATCGTAAAATTGAGACTACACTCAAATCATTGTACACAGCCGCTGGGGTGGCCCAGAGACCCACTATTGCATGTGCATGGATCACTAAAGCCATTGCTAAATGGTCGGGTAACCTAATTGAAGGGTTAGATTCCTTATCTAGGGGGGGATGTTGTCTTACTCCTGCAGCATATACAGGACTCTGCGAACTTTATGGTGGAAGCCATAAAGGAAATAGGCGTACTTTTCGCATGCACCACTCCTATGGCAGTGTCGGCACGCAGGGGCTTATGGCTACGCCAGGATTATCTCAGGTTTGCACTGCAGGACTGTCACTACCAGTTCCAGGCCCTGCCCTTTGGTCTCTCCACGGCACCGAGGGTGTTAACCAAGGTGATGGCAGAGATGATGTTTCTACTCCACAAGCAGTTAGTGAACATAATTCCGTACCTGGACGATCTCCTGATAAAAGCGCCGTCAAGGGAAAGGTTGCTGGACAGCATTGCTTTCTCAACCAAACTCCTCCAGGATCACAGGTGGATTCTGAACCTTCCGAAATCTCACCTAGAGCCAACACGGAGGCTCCCATTCCTGGGAATGATACTGGACACTGAGTCAAAAGGTGTTCCTTCCATTGGAAAAGGCATTGGTAATCCAGTCGGTGGTTCGGGATGTCCTGAAGCCAACCTGGGTGTCGGTGCATCTGTTCATTCACCTTCTGGGGAAAATGGTGGCCTCTTACGAGGCACTTCAATATGGAAGGTTCCACGCAAGATCCTTCAAGCTGGATCTGTTGGACAAATGGCCCGAATCGCATCTTCACATGCACCAGAGGATCAGTCTGTCGCCAAAGGCCAGGGTCTCCCTTCTGAGGTGGCTACAATCTTCTCACCTCATCGCAGTACGGAGGGTCGGAATTCAGAACTGGATTCTGTTAACGATAGACGCAAGCCTCAGAGGTTGGGGAGCAGTCACTCGGGTGCAGTTTCAGGGAAGATGGTCAAGTCAGGAAGTCATCCTACCAATCAATATTCTGGAACTCAGGGCCATATACAACGCCCTTCAGCAGGCCTCACGTCTTCTTCAAGATCGGGCAGTTCAGGTCCAGTCGGACAATGTGACGGCAGTAACATACATAAATCAACAGGGCGGAACGAAAAGCAGAGCAGCAATGTCAGGTGTCAAGAATTCTCCTCTGGGCAGAAAGAAATGCTGTGGCGTTGTCAGCGGTCTTCATTCTGGGAGTAGACAACTGGGAAGCAAACTTCCTCAGCAGACATGACCTGCACCCTAGGGAGTGGGGACTTCACCTGGAAGTGTTCAGGTGCTTGGCAAGTTGATAGGGATACCCACAGATTTACATGATGGCCTCTCATCTCAACAAGAAGCTCAAGCGATATTGTTCCAGGTCGAGAGACCCACAGGTGGTGGCGATAGACGCCCTGACAACTCCATGGGTCTATCAGATGGTGGAGATGCTCCTCGAAGATCCGTGGCCTCTACCTCTTAGCGAGGATCTTCTGCAACAGGACCCGTTCGTCTATCAGGACTTACCGTGGCTACTTTTGACGGCATGGAAGTTGAACGGCTGATTCTAGCCAGGAGAGGGATCCCTAACAAGGTTATACCGACTATGATCCAAGCCAGGAAGGGCGTAACGTCTAAGCATTACCATCGTATTTGGAAAAAATACGTCTCTTGGTGTGAGAGCAGAAATTATTCTGCTGTGGAATTTCATCTGGGATGTTTTCTGCTTTTTCTGCAGTGTGGCGTGGATGTGGGCCTGCGTCTGGGCTCCATAAAAGTCTAGATTTCGGCCTTGTCCATTTTCTTTCAGAAACAATTGGCTTCTCTCCCTGAGTTCCAGACATTCTTCAAAGGTGTTCTGCACATCCAATCTCCCTTGGTGCCTCCTACGGCACCTTGGGATCTCAATGTGGTGCTGCAGTTCCTCCAAGTTGGGCCTTTACAGAAGGTGGTTGTAAAATATCTTACGTGGAAGACTTCATACTGTTGGCCTTGGCTTCAGCAAGAAGTGTGTCGGAGCTGGGGGCTTTGTCTCACAAAAGTCCCTATTTAATTTTCCATGAGGACAGAACTGAACTCAGAACTCGTCAGCAATTTCTTCCTAAAGTGGTGTCCGCATTTCACATCAACCAACCTATTGTGGTTTCGGTTGTCGCCGACACCTCTGCTACTTCAAAGTCTTTGGCTGTTGTGAGGGCTTTGAAGGTGTATGTGAACAGAACAGCTTGTCACAGAAAGACGGACTCGCTGTTTGTTCTGTGTGATCCCAATAAGATTGGGTGTCCTGCTTCAAAGCAGACAATTCCATGCTGGATCAGACTTACTATCCAGCATGCTTATTCCACGGCAAGATTGCCGTGTACAAAATCTGTACAGGCCCACTCTACTAGGTCGGTGGGTTTTTCTTGGGTGGCTGCCCGGGGTGTCTCGGCTTTACAGCTCTGCCGAGCAGCTACTTGGTCAGGTTCGAACACGTTTGCTAAGTTCTACAAGTTCGATACTTTGGCCTCTGAGGACCTTTAGTTTGGTCAATCAGTTCTGCAGGAACCTCAGCACTCTCCCACCCGGTTTGGGAGCTTTGGTACATCCCCATGGTACTAAATGGACCCCAGTATCCTCTAGGACGTAAGAGAAAATAGGATTTTAATTACCTACCGGTAAATCCTTTTCTCGTAGACCGTAGAGGATACTGGCCGCCCGCCCAGTGCTTCGTTCTTCCTGCACTGTTACTCGGTTAAGTAATGTTGGTTCAGCCATTGCTGTTCCTGTTTCAAGCTTGGTTAGCTTGGCTTTCCTCTTGTTGTTGTGTGTGTGCTGGTTTGGAATCTCACCACTATCCTTATCTATCCTTCTCTCGAAGTATGTCCGTCTCCTTGGGTACAGTTTCCTAGACTGAGTCTGGTAGGAGGGGCAAAGAGGGAGGAGCCAGCCCACACTATCAAATTCTTAAAGTGCCCATGGCTCCTAGTGGACCCGTCTATACCCATGGTACTAAATGGACCCCAGTATCCTCTACAGACTACGAGAAAAGGATTTACTGGTAGGGAATTAAAATCCTATTTTTTGGCCTAACATACATCTTAGCCACAACACAATGCGGCTAGGACGCACCAGGAGACTTTGCTGATTGATTAATGTGATATTGTATGTGACTAATGCTCAGATTTATCAAGTCTTGGCGAGTGATAAATAGAACGAAGATAAAGTACCAGCCAATCAGCTCCTTGCTACCATGTTACAGGCTGTGTTTGAAAAATGACAGCTATGAGCTGATTGGTTGGTAAATCCCACTCTTGACCATGCTACATAAAGTTATCCATTTGTCACTGTCATGGAGATCGACTCCATATATTTGTAACATTGGATTTTATCACTGATAAATCTGTAGGTGTTATGGTAATCTTAAGGTGCATACACACCGAGAGATTTTGACTATGAGAGATTTTGACTGAGCGTTTTCCCTTGAACTGGCAGTAGGAGATTTTGACTAACTTTTCCAGCGATTTTGCCCATCTCATTTAAGCAAGGGGATGCTTTTTCTTTTCCAGCGATCTAGCCAAAATTTACTTGCCTGCACAGTCTGTTTTTAGCAGCGATAGCGACCTGGCGGGGACGCGCATCGCTATCGCTGGCTCTGTACACACAGAGCGATATGCACTAACTTTCTGAGCGATTTTGACTATATAGTCAAAATCTCTCAGCAATGTCGCTCCGTATGTATGGACTTTTGGAATTAAAACATTCTCTTATTTTCCACATCCCAGATATGATCATTGCCTCTAATATTTTGTAACATTTTTGTTATTATTATTCTTGTTCCATTACATAGTCTTGATGGGTCAAGATTTTTTTAGCACTTTAAGTGGACATCTGCTTCTTAGCTATACATTGTGTTGTTGTAAACCACTTAATTCTATGGAATTTAGAAATTCAATTTAAGGTAGGTACCTTGCTGCATCATTTTGATCAGTCACACGATCAATTAACTTGAAATTTTCAGTGGTACCAAAAATAAGCTATAGAATGCTAGAATTAATTTGATTTATGGCACCATTGTTTGAGGATAAAGCTGTGTGCACACCTAAACAATCGCCGGGCCATTCTCCCGATATCGGCTGAGCGGCCGTTGACTGTATAGGTGTGTATTCTCTACCGATGCAGGAACGTTAGCCGATAAACGGCTTATAACGCTCCTGCAACGTCCGGGACAGAGAGGTTGCATCTTATGTGCTGCACATGCGACCTCCCGATCCCCATAGAGAAGCCTCTACCCCCCCTCACTGCCGCCCCCGCCTCAGAAGAGGTCAAAGCTGGGTTCACACTGAGGTTGGCTGATTGGGAGCGTTTGCCCGAAGAGTCGGGGATCACACAGGTGTGTTCCCAGCTTAAGATTCCACATTCACAGAACCATGTTGGAGTCCAAAACTAATTGATTAGTTCTGGGTAATTTTGATACAGAAAACTATATAGACCTTATTTGTAAATCTTCGAGACTGTTAAGGGCAACGTAATATTTAGTATTTGTTCATGGACGGGTACCTTCCTCTCACTGATTTCAAGTAATTGGTTTTCCATATAGCGGGCATTAAGGGCCTAATTCAGACCTGATCGTTGTTGTGGGAAAATGCAAAGCGGGCGATTATTGAATAACTGCGCATGCGTAAGGATCATAATGCGCAGGCACGAGGCCAAACTGCAAAAAAATCCTGCGTCTTTTTTTATTTCTAGGCGTACGCAGATTGATTGACAGAAAGCGAACGTTTGTGGGTGGTAACTGGCCGTTTTCTGGGAGTGTCAGGAAAATCGCAGGCGTTCCTAAGCGGTTTCAGGGAGGGTGTGTGACATCAGCTCTGGCCCGATCAGCCTGGTTTTTTTCCCGCAGTGTAGGAGTAAGTCCTGGGCTATGTACAGACTGCACAGACTGGAAAAATCATTCTATGGTGAGTGAGTTGAGAACAGATTTGCAGCTGACCGGCGTTTGCAAATCTTTTCACATGGCGTAGGCAGGCTTGCTCGGGGCGGATTTTCACTCTGCCTGGGCGGCGACTATCCGATCGCAAACCTCTGCAAATTTGCAGAGGTGCGATCAGGTCTGAATTAGGCCCTAAGTACGTTATGCCATAATTTTTAATAAGTCATTAGTTATTCAATGTTTGTTGCCATGCTTGTGAGTCTAATAACTAAGGGCCTAATTCAGAGTTGATCACAGCAGCAAATTTGTTAGCAGTTGGGCAAAACCATGTGCAGTGCAGGGGAGGCAGATATAATATATGCAGAGAGAGATTTGGGTGGGGTGTGTTCAAATTATAATCTCTGCAAATGTTATATCTGCCACACCTGCACTGCACATGGGGCCTAATTCAGACCTGATCGTAGCAGCAAATTTTGTTAACAGATGGGCATAAGCAGCCGGGGGAGGGGGGGGGGGGGGGGGGGGGGGGGGGGGGGGGCAGGTATAACATGTGCAGAGAGAGTTAGATTTGGGTGGGGTGAGTTCAAACGGAAATCTAGATTGCAGTTTAAAATAAAGCAGCCAGTACAGAAACAATATAACCCACCCAAATCTAAGTCTCTCTGCACATGTTACATCTGCCCCCCCCCCCCCCCCCCCCCCCCCCCTGCAGTGCACATGGTTTTGTTCATCTGCTTACAAATGTGCTGCTATGATCAGATCTGAATTAGGCCCATGGTTTTGCCCAACTGCTAACAAATTTGCTGCTTTGATCAGGTCTGAATTACCCCCTAAGACCAAAGACATATTAGAGCCAGAAATGCAATGCTTTCGCTATGAAGCTTAGTAAGAAGAGTTTGAGGCTGACTGTTATAGTACTCAGATCATATACGGTGTAAGTATAGTGCAGAAATACAGCATATGTAGGCCTTCTAATAACAATGCAAGCATACATTGGACAGTGTATGCAGTCAGGAGAGGTGGATAAGACAGAGACAGAGGGCTCAGCAGTTATACAGCCAAAGTCAGTTTTATAATACTTAAGTAATCAATGAGTTGGATGTAACTGTCAACATTTTGAAAAATAATTAGCAGCTTATGCTGCTTTCACATCGCAAAACCTGCTTTTGAAACGGTTCTTTAAACGGTTCTTAAAACGGGTCTGAGCAGTTAAACCCCCTTCACATCGCATGTTGTAACCAGTATATTACCATTTCATTACCGTTTTGGTACCTTTCACACTGAACCCGTTTCACCCATACAAAACAGTGGTTGTCATTTTAAATGTTTATTTCCTGCTTCTGCCTGGTGACATCATACATGGAGACAGCCTATCACCTTCTGGGGCTTGCAAATACCGTTTCAGACCCTTTCACACTGCACAATGAAACGGGTCTGAAACGGGTAGGACCCTGCTTTTTTACCATTTCAAAATACCGGTATTTTGTAAACGGTAAATTGAAGGTGACCCTTTCACATCGCAGCTCGAACCGTTTAGGAAGCCAGTAAAAACGGCTGCGGTGTGAAAGGGGTATAGGCATCTCTTCCAACACACCCATGAGGTGGCTGCCTAATGTCGTTTTTTCTCTTAACGTCCTAGTGGATACTGGGGATCTGTACTTTAGTACCACGGGGTATAGATCGGGTCCACTGGAGCCTGGCACTTTAAAACCTTTAGTGTGTGTATGTGTGTGCTGGCTCCTCCCCTCTATGCCCCTTCTACCAGACTCAGTTTAGAAAAATGTGCCCAAGGAGCCGGGTGCATTTCTCTGGAGCTCCAGAGAGTTTCCTTTAATTTTTGTTTTAGTTTATTACTTTCAGGTAGTCCTGGTTGGCAAGCAGGCTACCTGCTTCATGGGACTTAGAGGGGGGACCGAACCAACCTCCTGAGGGTTAATGGTTCGTAATCCCAGCTGACAGGACACTGAACTCCTGAGGTGCTGATCACACATTGTTAGTATGTGTGCCCATGTCAGCAGCTAGCCGCCACCCTCTAACAGATGCTGAAGATCGCGGTGTGGTGAGTGTTACACCAGGGTCCCAGTTAGCGGGTCTCCGGTGCAGTTTGGCGACAGGTCGCGCCGCGGTCATGGGCCACGAGATGCGGTGCTTGCCGCGGACAAAACTGGCTCAGGGCTCATGCCCCGCAGTGCTCACTGCCCCTTAGGGCTTGTCTATGCAGTTATATGTGTGAAATTTACTCATGGCCAGTATATTACTGTGAGGGACCGCGCGCCATTGCAAGGGGCAGGGCTTCCCAGAGCGGGAACAGAGGCGGCAAGGAGCCATTTCCTGCTGCTGCGGATCATCAAGGCTGCATGCACGCTGCTCTTCCAGGACCCACGCTATTACAGACTCTGTACTGGTACCAGGGGTTCATAGCAGGGAGCAGCACTACAGTGGTAGCGCCGCTGCACTTATATCAGGTTATACACATTATTTCACACACTCTGCTACTGTGTTCTATGTGCTGGTCTCCGCTCCTCAGTCTCACTCCAGGAGCTCTCTAGGGTCTGTGTGGGGGTGTTTTCTAGTGAGCTGCGCTATATTACAGTTGTTTCAAGATGTCTGTGGACATGGTTATGTGTGCTGCTTGTAACTGTACTCCGTCATCAGCGGGGTCTCTCATGTGTGAACAGTGCTCCTTGTCTCCTCAGGGACACAGTTCACAGGCACCTGACTGGCTGGATAATTTTAAAAGCATGATTCTGAATGTTATTTCAGAATTAGCTGCAGCAAAAAAGGAGAGACAGGTATTAAAATAGTCTATTGATTGTATGGCAAAAGCAGCAGATACCAGAAAGGCTTCTCAGCCCCCTCTGTTGGTTTCACATAAACGCTCATTGCCACAGGTGCTCCAGTCTGATTCAGATTCTGATCAGCCTGCTGTGGATGATGATGATATGGGTGAGGACAGCTCTCTGTCCCCAGGGGTGGAGGCCCTCATTTTTGCGGAAAGAGAGGTTCTTCACATACCGGATCAGGAGTAAGAACCAGATGAGGAGTTGTACTTTAATGTTAGACCAAAGACCTTAGCAACTTTTCCTGTGTCTAAAGAGTTAAACTCCCTGGCCAGGGAAGCATGGTTAAACCCTGATAAGAAATTTAAAATTCCTCAGAGGTTTTTAGCTACTTTTTCCCTCCTAGCTGAGGACAGGAAGGTATGGGAAAACCCCCTGTCAGTGGATACGTCTGTGTCCAGACTGTCTAAGAAGTTGGTACTGCCGGTGCCAGGGCTATATCCCTAAAAGAGCTGACTGACCGTACAATTGAGAACACTCCCAAGGCAATTTATACAACAGTGGGCGTAGCAAAGCGCCCCACAATAGTTTGTGGGTGGATTTCCAGGGCAATAGTCAAGTGGTCCGATAATAATATTAATGGATTAGACAATCTGCCCCAGGATAAGGTCATTACTCTGCTGCAAAACATTTAGGATGCTGCAAATTTTATGAGCGAGACTATAAAGGAATTGTGTAAGATAAATGGCCGCACTACTGCTATGGCAGTTTTGGCACGCAGAGCTCTGTGGTTGCGTCAATGGTCAGGGGATGTCGATTCTAAAAAGGGTGTAGAAAATCTTCCCTTTACAGTTGATGCCTTGTTTGGGGACAAATTAAATAAATGGATTTCCCAGGCAACGGCGGATAAGTCTACCTATCTGCCATCGTCTGCGCCACCTGCTAGACGTTCTTACACAGGACCCTCATTGCAGTCTTTTCATGTGGCAAGGTTCAGAGGCAGGGGCCAGGGAGTATCCACCAGTCTGAGAGGATCTCGTGGTAAGTCCCGTAAACCTGCAACTGCTGCACCCCCGGACCAGACCACCGGAACCCCTGTGCTAAGCCTTCCGCGTGACGGTTGGCCACAGCAGCAATGCGACTTTCAGGTGGGTGCTCGCCTTCAACACTTCGCCCACGTGTGGGTGAAATCCTGCCGGGATCCTTGGGTGAGAGATCTCATTTCCAAGGGATACCGGCTGGAATTTCAAACACTACCTCCTCCCAGATTTTTCAAATTGGTCTTACCAGTTTTACCAGCTGCAAAAGTTACCTTGCAAGAGGCAATTCAAAAACTTTTGCAGACAGGGGTGGTGGTTCCAGTACCTCCTCCGTTACACAAAAGGGGGTTTTACTCCAGTCTTTTTGTCATTCCAAAACCGGACGTTTCGGTGCGACCCATCTTAAACCTGAAGTCGCTAAACCCGTATCTGCGGATGTTCAAATACAAGATGGAATCCCTGCGGGCAGTGGTGTCCAGTCTAGAGATGGGGGATTTCTTGGTATCCCTAGATGTCAAGGATGCTAACCTACACATGCCCATGTGGCCCCTCATCAGGCTTCCCTCAGGTTCGCCATCTTAGATTACCATTTCCAGTTTCAGGCCTTGCCCTTTGGTCTGTCCACAGCTCTGAGGTCTTCACCAAAGTCATGGTGGAGATGATGCTGCAACTGCGCATGATGGGGAGTCAACATAGTCCCCTACTTGGACGATCTCCTGATAAAGACTATGTCCAGGGAGCATCTATTGCACAGCATCGATCTGACGACTCGCCTGCTTACGGATCATGGGTGGATTCTAAACTTCCAGAAATCTCACCTGGAACCGACCCAACGTCTCCAATTCCTGGGAATGATACTGGATACAGTGTCTCAAAAGGTGTTTCTTCCGATGGACAAAGCTTGGCTATCCAGGCTTTGGTCCACTCAGTGCTCCGTCCTCGCAAGATGTCCATACATCTTTGCATACGTTTGCTGGGCAAGATGGTTGCTGCTTACGAGGCAATCCAATACGTCAGATTTCATGCCCGCCCATTTCAGCTGGGTATGAAGGACAAATGGTCGGGGTCTCACCTTCACATGCATCAGGATAGATATATTATGAGGAAAACATTTTTGATCTTAAAACAAAGGGGGGAAAAAAGAGCAAGCTCACCGCTATATCCTCTGTTGCTTCTTATGTTTGGTGCCCTTCAGATGAGGTGGGAAAAATGTCCAAATGTCCAAGTCATAGCAACTTGTGCGGCACACAGGACAAACTCTGTTCATCTGTAGCCATTGTGTCAGGCAAGGGACATGGAAGTTATGGTGGCAGAATGTAACAGCCATTTTCATTCCAACTTCGCAGATGGTACAGTACTCCACGTCCTCTCCTTCTGCAACAGTGCATCTGTTGTAGGTGGGAATACTGAGCAGAATGGGCCTCTGCATGTTCTCCTGCCTCAGCAGTTCTTCCTCAGTGCAGCTGCCCGATTTTGACTGGCACTGGGCTCATTTCTTCCTCTTACTGATGATGGTCCAGCTCTTCCTCTTCCCGATGATGGTCCAGGTCTTCCTCTTCCCGATGATGGTCCTGCACTTTCTCTTCCCGATGATGGTGCCTTTCTTCCGGATGATGAGCCAGCTCTTCCAGATAATGGTCCACCATTGGTTGCTCTGCGGCGTCCTGACCTCAACCATGTCTTACTGATGTTAAGGTTTGCGCCTCCATTTCCAAGCAGCTGGGCTAACTCCCTTTGGCTCATTGTAGCTGGTGACAGTACCTACACAAATTAAAAAAAATAAGAAAAAGGGAAAGAAAAAACACAGATGTTATTGTGCGCTGAGATTCAGTCACTGGTGAATTGCTGGCAGCAGATACTAGTGAGCAAACGTGATGACTCTTGGGAGGCTCTTTCTCATGTGTCAGCAGCAGCTTCAGCTCAAGAAATGCCAGTGATATTGCTGTGTGCTGGGGATTTATGCCATGGAGAATTCAAATGTGGCATGCGGGCGGCAGTTGGTGATGGCCGTGCTTCTAGGGAGGCCAGTCCCAGGATCGGGATCGGTGGAATCCCGGGATTTAGGCCCCAAAATGGTCGGGATTCAATCCCGGGATTGGCGTATCAGCGTTGAGCGTCCTCAGGATGCGCAGACGCTGCCCGGCTTCCTCCTCCCAGCTCCCGAGCGCAGCGTGACATGCAGTGAGAGGTCACGCTGCAGGCCACCGCTGGGAGAGAGCAGCTGATGTTTCCCACCCGCCCATCCCCGGTGTATGGTGAGTTATGTGGGCTGGGTGGGGCAGGTCGAGGGGGGCGTCCACACAGGAAAAACGCCAATCCCGGGAATCTCGGGATTGACCTTTTTTCAATCCTGATACTCGGGATTGAAAAAATTGGCCAGGATTAGCCTCCCTACGTGCTACACATCAGCAGCTTCTTCCCACTGATATTACACAATGATACATGTGGGAAATGACATGTTAGTGCTGGGGAGTCATGACAACAAAGGTGGTTTGGGGCATCTACCAAAATAATCTAATTTCTGCTGCTGGACCCATCGAGGTCAACTGTCATTGCCGCTGCCATCTCTACTTGTCCACCGGCTATTTCTGTGGCCTCTGTCGTGACAGCTGCCAACATAACATTTGTGGGAGATATATATATATATATATATATATGTGTGTGTGTGTGTTCCTCATATTCTATATTAGCACAGGAAAGTTATATTACCGTGTGCAGAGTTGATCCAATATGCATGTTAGTAGAGTAATCTTTCATGCAGCATTCCTCCATTCTCCAGTCTTCAATGTAACAACAGTATCTGAATAATAATATAAAAAAGGGGACACACAGTAGTGAAGAGAGATTACATTAAATTCAGTGAACAACAGAAATGAACATACAGTACTTTGAATTAACAACTCACATATCATAGATTGCATGGTGGGAATCATCTGCATTTTTAATACCCCACTCGCTGTTTATTACCTGTCCTGGTCATCTGTCCGATAACTGCACCACTCAAGGCAATTAGTTCCATGCCTTAAGACCTCGTAACATAAGCCCTTATGGCGTCATTAGTTGCTTTTTCCTCAGGACCACATATTGCAGGTAAACATGGTTATTTGTAATATGTGGTCCTGGGGAAAGAACAAGTAAGCCACCTGTACACTGACCTTAATCTTACATCAGGATTGTATCCAGAGATATGTCCCAATAATAACATGCTGAATTGAACTGTTTCAATCAGTTGGAAAATAAATGCTCTGTGTGTGTGTGTGTGTGTGTGTGTGTGTGTGTGTGTGTGTGTGTGTGTGTCTATATATATATATATATATATATATATATATATATATATATATATATATATATATGTATACATACATATATATATATATATATATATATATATATATACACGTCCAAACACGACACGGCACTCGCAGGGACTCGTCTCCAACAGGTGTTTTATTTAAGGTGTATAAACGACATGTTTCGAGGCTACTGCCTCTTCATCAGGGTACACCAGCAATATAAACAGACAAACATATAAGTGACATTTAAATACCTTGCCAGGACCGTCATGCCGCAGCCTCCGACTTCCCCTGGCGCTGCTGCCGGATGTCCGCGGTACCTCACTTTCCGGGTTTGCGCTGTCAAGTGTTGCTAAGCAACCTCCAGACTGCGTTCCAGTCCATAGAGACCCGCTCACATCTCACCCAGCGACGCTGCCAGCGGGGAAGCTGCAACATCATCATAAAACATAAGTACACATACATATGCATATTAATAAGTGAGCATAAATCACCCACTAAATACTCAGCACCACCATTACCCACACCATATATTAAAAGAAACCACATTAATTCCTCCACCTAAGGCTGCCTGCTAGATCTCTTACTATCTATTTACCATAATGGTCAGCATGACTCACCCCATTCCTTTCCCTACCAGACACCATATCTATACTATAGCCCTCACAGCCTCAGACCTAATATATAGTCTAAGGGTGTGTACACACGGTGAGATTCGGACTTATCCGATTCTCACTGTGCGACGGGGGCCGGGTCGGCACTTAGCCAGTATCGCAAGCACATAATGAGTGTGCTTGCGATCCTGGTTCTGTGCGATTTTGGCTAAGTGTCAATCCTGACTATCTCTTCTATAGAGATAGTCAGGATTGACTTGCCTGCACAGCCTATTTTTTCGGCCGATGCCGACCGCGCGGGGCCGCGCATCGGATCGGGATCGCAAGGTGACTGTCACCTTGCGATCTGCACTATCTTTTCTCTAACGTCCTAAGTGGATGCTGGGGACTCCGTCAGGACCATGGGGTTTAGCGGCTCCGCAGGAGACAGGGCACAATAATAAAAGCTTTAGGATCAGGTGGTGTGCACTGGCTCCTCCCCCTATGACCCTCCTCCAAGCCTCAGTTAGATTTTTGTGCCCGGCCGAGAAGGGTGCAATCTAGGTGGCTCTCCTGAGCTGCTTAGAATAAAAGTTTAAGTTAGGTTTTTTATTTTCAGTGAGTCCTGCTGGCAACAGGCTCACTGCTACGAGGGACTTAGGGGAGAGAAGAAAACTCACCTGCGTGCAGGATGGATTTGCTTCTTAGGCTACTGGACACCATTAGCTCCAGAGGGAGTCGGAACACAGGTCTCACCCTGGGGTTCGTCCCGGAGCCGTGCCGCCGACCCCCCTTGCAGATGCCGAAGTTGAAGAGGTCCAGAGGTCCAGAAACAGGCGGCAGAAGACTTTCAGTCTTCATAAGGTAGCGCACAGCACTGCAGCTGTGCGCCATTATTGTCAGCACACTTCATACCAGCGGTCACTGAGGGTGCAGGGCGCTGGGGGGGGCGCCCTGGGCAGCAATGTATTATACCTTTTTTATGGCTAAAATACATCACATATAGCCCTTGAGGCTATATGGATGTATTTAACCCCTGCCAGATCTCACAAACTCCGGGAGAAGAGCCCGCCGTTTTAGGGGGCGGGGCCTATTCTCCTCAGCACACGGCGCCATTTTCCTGCTCAGCTATGCTGTGAGGAAGGCTCCCAGGCTCTCCCCTGCACTGCACTACAGAAACAGGGTTAAAACAGAGAGGGGGGGCACTTATTTGACGATATGATTACATATGTGAAAATGCTATAAGGGAAAACACTTGTATAAGGGGTTGTCCCTGTATAATTATAGCGTTTTTGGTGTGTGCTGGCAAACTCTCCCTCTGTCTCCCCAAAGGGCTAGTGGGGTCCTGTCCTCTATCAGAGCATTCCCTGTGTGTGTGCTGTGTGTCGGTACGTGTGTGTCGACATGTAGGAGGACGATGTTGGTGAGGAGGCGGAGCAAATTGCCTGTATTGGTGATGTCACTCTCTAGGGAGTCGACACCGGAATGGATGGCTTATTTAGGAATTACGTGATAATGTCAACACGATGCAAGGTCGGTTGACGACATGAGACGGCCGGCAAATAAATTAGTACCTGTCCAGGCGTCTCAGACACCGTCAGGGGCTTGTAAAAACGCCCATTTACCTCAGTTGGTCGACACAGACACAGACACGGACACTGACTTCAGTGTCGACGGTGAAGAAACAAACGTATTTTCCTTTAGGGCCACACGTTACATGTTAAGGGCAATGAAGGAGGTGTTATATATTTCTGATACTACAAGTACCACAAATAAGGGTATTATGTAGGGTGGGAATAATCTACTTGTAGTTTTTCCTGAATCAGATAAATTAAAGTGTGTGATGATACGTGGGTTTCCTCCGATAGAAAATTATTGGAGGTATACCCTTTCCCGCCAGAAGTGAGGGCGAGTTGGGAAACACACCTTAGGGTGGATAAGGCGCTCACACGCTTATAAAAACAAGTGGCGTTACCGTCTCCAGATACGGCCGCCCTCAAGGAGCCAGCTGATAGGAAGCTGAAAAATATCCTAAAAAGTATATACACACATACTGGTGTTATACTACGACCAGCAATCGCCTCAGCCTGGATGTGCAGCGCTGGGGGGGCTTGGTCGGATTTCCTGACTGAAAATATTGATACCCTTGACAGGAACAATATTTTATTGACTATAGAGCATTTTAAGGATGCATTTCTATATATGCGAGATGCGCAGAGGGATATTTGCATTCTGGCATCAAGAGTAGATGTGATGTCCATATCTGCCAGACGATGTTTATAGACACGACAGTGGTCAGGTGATGCAGATTCCAGACGGCACATGGAAGTATTGCCGTATAAAGGGGCGGTCCATCGGTCCTGGTGGCCATGGCAACAGCTGGAAAATCCACTTTTGTTACCCCAAGTCACATCTCAGCAGAAAAGGACACAGTCTTTTCAGTCTCAGTCCTTTCGTACCCATAAAGGCAGGCGGGCAAAAGGCCAGTCATATCTGCCCAGGGTTAGAGGAAAGGGAAGAAGACTGCAGCAGGCAGCCCATTCCCAGGAACAGAAGTCCTCCACAGCTTCTGCCAAGTCCGCAGCATGATGCTGGGGCCATACAAGCGGACTCAGGTGCGGTGGGGGGTCATCTCAAGAGTTTCAGCACGCAGTGGGCTCACTCGCAAGTGGACTCCTGGATCCTACACGTAGTATCCCAGGTGTACATTGGAAATTCGAGACGTCTTCCCCTCACAAGTTCCTGAAGTCTGCTTTACCAACGTCTCCCTCCGACAGGGAGGCAGTATTGGGAAAAAATTCACAGGCTGTATTCCCAGCAGGTGATAATCAAAGTACCCCTCCTACAACAAGGGAAGGGGTATTATTCCACACTATATTGTGGTACTGAAGCCAAACGGCTCGGTGAGATCTAAAAGATTTGAACAATTACATACAAGGGTTCAAATCAAGATGGAGTCACTCAGAGCAGTGATAGCGAACCAGGACGATATGGTGTCACTGGATATCAGGGACGCTTACCTACATGTCCAAATTTTGCCCTTCTCACCAAGGGTATCTCAGGTTCGTGGTACAGAACTGTCACTATCAGTTCAGACGCTGCCGTTTGGATTGTCCACGGCACCCCGGGTCTTTACCATGGTAATGGCCGAAATGATGATTCTTCCTAAAAGAAATATGGACGCTTTCCTGATAAGGGCAAGGTCCAGAGAACAGTTGGCGGTCGGAGTAGCACTATCTCAAGTAGTTCTACGACAGCACGAGTGGATTCTAAATATTCCAAAATCGCAGCTTTTTCCGACGACACGTCTAATGTTCCTAGGAATGATTCTGGACACAGTCCAGAAAAGGATGTTTTCTCCCGGAGAAGAAGGCCAGGGAGTTATCCGAGCTAGTCAGGAACCTCCTAAAACCAGGAAAAGTATCAGTGCATCATTGCACAAGGGTCCTGTGAAAAATGGTGGTTTCTTACAAAGCGATCCCATTCGGTAGATTTCACGGAAGAACCTTTCAGTGGAATCTGCTGGGAAAATGGTCCGGATCGCATCTTCAGATGCATCAGCGGATAACCCTGTCTCCAAGGACAAGGGTGTTTTCTTCTGCGGTGGCTGCAGAGTGCTCATCTATGAAAGGGCCGCAGATTCGACATTCAGGACTGGGTCCTGGTGACCACGGATGCCAGCCTGAGTGGCTGGGGAGCAGTCACACAAGGAAAAAAATTCCAGGGAGTGTGATCAAGTCTGGAGACTTCTCTCCACATAAATATACTGGAGCTAAGGACAATTTACAAGGCTCTAAGCTTAGCAAGACCTCTGCTTCAAGGTCAGCCGGTATTGATCCAGTGGGACAACATCACGGCAGTCGCCCACGTAAACAGACAGGGCGGCACATGAAGCAGGAGGGAAATGGCAGAAACTGCAAGGATTCTTCGCTGGGCGAAAAATCATGTGATAACACTCTCAGCAGTGTTAATTCCGGGAGTGGAAAACTGGGAAGCAGACTTCCTCAGCAGGCATAACCTCCACCCGGGAGAGTGGGGACTTCAGCGGGAAGTCTTCCACATGATTGTAAACCGTTGGGAAAAACCAAAGGTGGACATGATGGCGTCCCGCCTGAACAAAAAACTAGACAGATATTGCGCCAGGTCAAGGGACCCTCAGGCAATAGCGGTGGACGCTCTGGTAACACTGTGGGTGTACCAGTCAGGGTATGTGTTCCCTCCTATGCATCTCATACCAAAAGTACTGAGAATCATAAGAAGGAGATGAGTAAGAACGATACTCGTGGTTCCGGATGGGTCAAGAAGGACTTGGTACCCGGAACTTCAAGAGATGCTCACGGAAGAACCGTGGCCTCTACCTTTAAGAGAGGACCTGCTCCAGCAGGGGCCTTGTCTGTTCCAAGACTTACCGCGGCTGCGTTTGACGGCATGGCAGTTGAACGCCGGATCCTGGAAGGGCATTCCAGATGAAGTCATCCCTACCCTGGTCGAAGCCAGGAAGGATGTAACCGCAAAACATGTTCACCGCATTTGGCGAAAATATGTTGCGTGGTGTGAGGCCAAGAAGGTCCCTACAGAGGAATTCCAACTGGGTCGTTTCCTACATTTCCTGAAAACAGGACTGTCTATGGGCCTAAAATTAGGGTCCATTAAGGTTCAAATTTCGACCCTGTCGAATTTCTTCCAGAAAGAACTGGCTTCAGTGCCTGAAGTTCAGACGTTTGTAAAAGGGGTACTGCATATACAGCCTCTTTTTGTGCCCCCAGTGGCACCTTGGGATCTCAATGTTGTTTTGAGTTTCCTAAAGTCACATTGGTTTGATCCACTCACCACTGTGGAATGAAAATATTTCACATGGAAGGTGAAGATTCTATTATCCCTGGCTTCAGCCAGGCGTGTGTCAGAATGGGCGGCTTTATCATATAAAAGCCCTTACTTAATTTTTCATTCTGACAGGGCAGAATTGAGGACTCGTCCTCAATTTCTCCTTAAGGTGTTTTCTGTTTTTCACATGAACCAACCTATTGTGGTACCTGCGGCTACTAGGGACTTGGAGGACTCCAAGTTACTTGACGTTGTCAGGGCCCTGAAAATATATGTTTCCAGGACGACTGGAGTCAGAAAATCTGACTCGCTGTTTAGCCTGTATGCACCCAACAAGATGGGTGTTCCTGCTTCTAAGCAGACGATTGCTCGCTGGATTTGTAGTACAATTCAGCTTGCACATTCTGTGGCAGGCTTGCCACAGCCAAAATCAGTAAAAGCCCATTCCACAAGGAAGTGGGCTCATCTTGGGCGGCTGCCCGAGGGGTCTCGGCTTTACAACTTTGCCGAGCTGCTACTTGGTCAGGGGCACACCCTGACTGAGGAGGACCTGGAGTTCTCTCATTCGGTGCTGCAGAGTCATCCGCACTCTCCCGCCCGTTTGGGAGCTTTGGTATAATCCCCATGGTCCTGACGGAGTCCCCAGCATCCACTTAGGACGTTAGAGAAAATAAGAATTTACTTACCGATAATTCTATTTCTCGTAGTCCGTAGTGGATGCTGGGCGCCCATCCCAAGTGCGGATTGTCTGCAATACTTGTACATAGTTATTGTTACAAAAATCGGGTTATTCTTGTTGTGAGCCATCTTTTCAGAGGCTCCTTCGTTGTTATCATACTGTTAACTGGGTTCAGATCACAGGTTGTACGGTGTGATTGGTGTGGCTGGTATGAGTCTTACCCGGGATTCAATATCCTTCCTTATTATGCACGCTCGTCCGGGCACAGTATCCTAACTGAGGCTTGGAGGAGGGTCATAGGGGGAGGAGCCAGTGCACACCACCTGATCCTAAAGCTTTTATTATTGTGCCCTGTCTCCTGCGGAGCCGCTAAACCCCATGGTCCTGACGGAGTCCCCAGCATCCACTACGGACTACGAGAAATAGAATTATCGGTAAGTAAATTCTTATTTTCTTCCGATTCTGACTATATAGTCAGAATCGGAAGAAAAGATCTTACCGTGTGTACACGGCCTAACAAAGACCTCACTAACTCAGATCTATCAATACCTATTCTCCATCTATACCTACATCAGGTTGTTCCAATTAATTTTATCGTTTAATCCATTAGGACAAATGACGGAATATCCACCTGGATTCCGTTAACAACAAAGCTTTCGCTCTGTCACCACCGCAAGGAGAATCAGGCACATGATCTATCATAAAGTGTTTTAGATCAGACAACGTATGACCCGCCCTCCTAAAATGGCGGGCTACAGGTTGATCACAAGACCTACCCTCAGATGACAACTGAATTGCCGACCTGTGGAGGGAGTGATTTCCAATTTCTAAAAAGGAGGTTTTTTTCATGGTCTCAGCAGACATAATGGAGGCCTAATAACATTTTCCTCCTCATTAGGCTTACCTGAGGTTTGCAATTCAGGGTTGTCATTACCAATTTCAGATGTTGCCGTTTGGTCTGTCCATGGCTCTAAGGATTTTCACCAAGGTGATGGCGGTAATGATGGTTCTCCGTCGCTAGTAAGGAGTCACAATTATCCCGTACTGGGACGGTCTCCTGATAACGGCGAGGTCAAGGAACCAGTTGGTGCAAAACATTGCACTCTCCCTGACCGTTCTTCATCAACATGGTTGGCTCATGAACTTGCCGGATTCACTGTTAGTCCCAACGACGCGGTTGTCGGGTTTGGGTATAATACTAGACAAAGAACTACAGAGATTTTTTTCTTCCACGGGAAAAGGTTCTGGAGATCCAGAGTCTGCTCAAACAAATTCCGAGACCAGCAAGAGTGTCAATTCATCAATACATTCGGTTGCTCGTAAAGATGGTTGCGGCCTACGAGGCCACTCAGTTTGGCAGGTGCCATGCCAGGGTGTTCCAGTGGGACCTGTTGGACAAGTGGTCCGGTTCCCACCTACACATACACCGGAGGATAATCCTGCCTTCCAAGACCAGAATCTCACTCCTGTGGTGGCTGCGCAGTTCTCACCTCCTAGAGGGGCGCAGGTTCGGGATCCAGGACTGGATCCTAGCAACCACGGATGCAAGCCTCCGAGGCGGGAGGGCAGTCACACAGGGGGGAAAACTTCCAAGGAAGATGGTCAAGTTAGGAAACTTGTAACCACATAAACGGTCTAGAGCTAAGGGCCGTTTACAACGTTTTCTACAAACGAAGAGCAGAACAGCAATGGCAGAAACCACAAGGATTTTCCGCTGGGCAGAAAAACTTACATACGATCTGTCGGCGATGTTTGTTCCAAGAGTGGACAACTGAGAAGCAGACTTCCTCAGCAGGCACGATCTCCATCCAGGAGAGGGGAGACCTCCTCCAAGTAGTCTTCGAAGAGGTGATATGTCGTTGGGATTTCCTCAAGTAGGAATGATGGCATCTCGTCTCAACAAGAAGCTTCAGAGTTCCAGGTCAAGGGACCCTAAAACAGGAACAGTGAATACACTGGTGACACCATGGGTGTTTCAGTCAGTATATGTATTCCCAACGTTTTCTCTCGTTCCAAAAGTTCTGGGAGCATAAAAAGGAAATTCGAGCGAGCCTCATGGTCCCAGACTGGCCAAGGGGAGCTTGGTATCCAGATCTCAGGAATTACTCATAGGAGATCCCTGGCTTTTTCCTTTGCGCGAGGACCTGTTGCGACAGGGGCCGTGCGTGTATTAGAACGTACCGCGGCTACGTTTGACGACATGGCGGTTGACCGCCAAATCCTAGTCCGTAAGGGTATTCCCACGGAATTAGTTCTCCACACTTATTCGGGCTAGAAAAGGGGTAACGTATAAACATTACTGCCGTATTTGGAGAAAATAAGTTTCTTGGTGTGAATCCAAGAAGACTCCTACGGCGGAGTTTTTCAACTAGGACGTTTTCTCCGTTTTCTACAAGCAGGTGTGGATGCGGGCCTAAACTTGGGTTCAATTAAAATCGGCCTTAGCGTGTTTCTTTCAGAATAAATTGGACTCCCTTCCAGAAGTTCAGACTGTCGTGAAGGGCGTGTTGCACATCCAATCTCCATTTGTGCCTCAGTGGCACCATGAGCTCTTAATAGGATGTTGCAGTTCCTTCAATCGCTTTGGTTTGAACCTTTAAGTAAGGAGGAGTGAGTTTCCTCACTTGGAAAGTGGTCGTCAGGTTGGCCTTGGCATACGCAAGGCGAGTGTCTGAGTTAGCGGCCTGATCTCACAAGAGACCTTATTTGATCTTCCATGAAGATAGAGCAGAGTTGGAAACTCGCCTACAATTTCTACCGAAGGTGGTTTCTTCTTTCCACACGTACCAACCTTTGTGGTGCCTGTGACTACTGACGCCTTTGCTGAGTCGATGTCTCTGCAGGTGGTCAGAGTTTTGAAAATTTATGTCGCCAGTACGGCTCCGTTTAGGAACACAGGCTCTGTTTGTCCTGTTTGCTCCCAACGAGATTGGGTGTCCTGCTTCCAAGCAGACAGTTGCGCGCTGGATCTGTGGTACGATTCAGCATGCTCATTTCACAGCAGGATTGCCGTTACCGAAATAGGTGAGGGCCCATTCTACTAGAAAGGTGGGCTCATCCGGGGCGGTTGAACGGGGAGTCTCGGCATTGCAACTTTGCCGAGCAGCTTTAGCAAACAATTTGGCTAAGTAATACAGTTTAATACCTTGGCCGAGGTTGACCTCACGTTTGGTCATTCGGTACTGCAGAGTCGTCCGCACTCTCCCGCCCATTCTAGAGCTTTGGCATAACCCCATGGTTCTTGATGTGACCCCAGCATCCTCTAGGACGTATGAGAAAATAGGATTTTAATACCTACCGGTAAATCCCTTTCTCTTAGTCCGTAGAGGATGCTGGGCGCCTGTCCCAGTGCGTACTATGGGGGTAATTCCAAGTTGATCGCAGCAGGAAATTCTTTAGCAGTTGGGCAAAACCATGTGCACTGCAGGGGGGGGGGGGGGGGGCAGATTTAACATGTGCAGAGAGAGATAGATTTGGGTGTGGTGAGTTCAATCTGCAATCTTAAATGCAGTGTAAAAATAAAGCAGCCAGTATTTACCCTGCACAGAAACAAAATAACCCACCCAAATCTAACTCTCTCTGCGAATGTTATATCTGCCCCCCCCCCCCCTGCAGTGCACATGGTTTTGCCCAACTGCTAAAAAATTTCCTGCTGCGATCAACTTGGAATTACCCCCTATATCTGCAGTGATTAATTGTGGTTACTCACATGTTGTGTTACGTTTATTGTCAGCCAGGTGCTGCAATTGTTCATGCCGTTGGCTTGTATTCTGTGGAATGCCACGTTTAGCGGCATGCTTGAGGTGTGAGCTGGTAAGATGCTCACCGTGGTTTAACAATAATTCCTTTGCTCGAAATGTCCGTCTCCCTGGGCACAGTTCCTATAACTGGGGTCTGGAGGAGGGGCATAGAGGGAGGAGCCAGTTCACACCCATTCAAAGTCTTAAAGTGCCCTTATCTCCTGCGGATCCCGTCTATACCCCATGGTTCTTGATGTGACCCCAGCATCCTCTACGGACTAAGAGAAAAGTATTTACCGGTAGGTATTAAAATCCTATTTTTTTAACTATTCTTTGGTCGAATGACTTGTGTGCTTCGGGTCATTGTCTTGCTGCATGACCCATGTTCTCTTGAGATGCAGCTCATGGACAGATGTCCTGATATTTTCCTTTAGAATATTCTTGTATAATTCAGAAGTCATTGTCCCATCAATGATGGCAAGTTGTCCTGGGCCAGATACAGCAAAACAGGACCAAACCATGATACCACCACCACAGTGTTTTACAAATGGTATTTATGCTGGAATGCAATGTTCTCCTTTCTCCAAACACTGCTAGGTAGCTGCAGCGCCTGGCTACTTTTCACATAGGTAGCTGGGCAGTGCTGCAGTTTTCCCGTACCTTTGCACGTTCCACCCATCCTGGCTTCGCCTTCTGTGTCCGCAGCATCGGAAGAGCTGCAGTTTTTGGGCGGGAGGAGGTAGGGGGAAGCTGCTGCGGAACAACGTAAGTATAACCTAGCGCGCACATACACACACACACAAACTTATACACTGACACCTCCCTCCCCTTCACTGCCATATTGTGTAACAGGGTACTCTGCCTGGAATAATGTGTAAAATGGAGCTCTGTGGCGTAATGTGTAAAAGGGGGCTCTGCCTAGCGTAATATGTAAATGGGGGCTCTGCCTGGAGTAATGTGTAAAAGGGGCTCTGCCTTGAGTAATGTGTAAAAGGGGGCTTGCCTGGCATAATGTGTAAAAGTGGCACTACTGTTTGTCATAATTTGAATAATGGAGTCTACTGTGCTGCTTAATATGAATTGGTATAATTGTGACCACACCCCTTCCCCATGAAGCCATGCCCCTATTTTTGCAGCCGCCTTCGGCCATGCACTGTCCCTATTTTACTTATGGGGGGGTACAAATTCTCTTTCTGGGCACCAAAATTGTATTAAGGTCCTGTGGTAGTTTCAGAACAGAATGTACCATATATTCACCAGTCAAGACTATTGTTGTAATTGCAGATGATGATACTGTCTTTATAGTTATTTGAAGAGGTTTGATACAGTTGGTGTGCAATAAGTTTCCAGATGTACAGAATGTATTATATTTACAAACAAAGTGAACATTACATTTTTTTTTAAGTATTCGCCAGAGGAGTTTTTGCAAAGTTGTATGCGCTCAAACCAAAGCAGGTATGTCTTCTACTTGCTGGATGAAGGTCTCAACTGCAGCTTCCAGTGACTTAAAACGAATCCCACGCATCTTGTGCTTGATCTGTGGGAACACAAAAGTCACAGGGGTCCAGGTCTGGACTGTAGGCAGATGACCAAACTCCTGGATGCATTCATGAGCCAGAAAATATACCACTTTTCTGGAATTGTGGCTAGGTGCATTGTCGTGATGGAGAAAAGCACCACAAGCACGAGTTCTTGGACTGTGCCTGGAAATGGCTTCCAGCACTTGCGGCAGGTATTGGTTGGCGTACCAGTCCCCAGTGATTGTGGGCTGCTGCACACTAAATAGTACTTGCAACATTACTTGAAAACTATATGGTAATAGAAATTCTGAGATTTGTTGCATATATTTGCAAATACATGGTAAGCTGCCGAGCCGCTTCACGGCTTCTCTGATTATTGGCAGTCCCTACACTGTATGTTAACAATGCCCATTTAGGGCCATTTAATTGTCTATTGTAAGACCTCAGGATAAAGGTCCATACAGAAATATATCCAAATTGATGGCTAGCTTACCTATGAGCAGCACCTGGGATCTCCAAGTAGCACTACAGGAACCAGCATGCCTTCCAAACGCTGATTCCATATAATACCGTCCACAACTGCAAACACAGTGATAGCTGCTCAGTCAGTCTGGCAGCGCTTACAGATGGAGCCACGCTAATCGTGGCTCTGTCTGTGGCTAGGTGTGCTCCGCTGGGAACGAATGGGATGCGCGAGCGTCGTAGACGTGCATGCGTCCCATTCGCTTTGAGAATGTCAATGAGCGTGGCTCCATCTGTAGGTCAGTGCATGAAAGGGAGGTGGAGGGGGTCACAGAAAACAGAAATAGGAGTGCTTGTATCCCCCCGCACACTAAATAGTACTTGCAACATTACTTGAAAACTATATGGTAATAGAAATTCAGAGATATTTGTTGCATATATTTAAGCCAGGTCTGCCCCTGCTAGTCTACAAGCCAGGGCTGCCAGGCTGCTCTCATGTCATTCTCATACACACACATACATGTCATACACCCAATAATGTCACACTCATATACACTCACGCAATCACACACTCCTTCTCTAGACACTAGACCTCACAACACCGGGCAGTTAATGTTTTAATGAAAAATGACTTCAGCTAGGATAGGATGGTGGCAAATCGCCAAAATTGTTAAATTATTGCAGGCAATTGTTTTTGGTAGGTTCCCTAACAAACCTCAATTGGGTGTGGATCATTAGGTCGACCTAGATTGGGTTGACAGCCACTAAGTTGACCCCATATGGTCAACATGCACATGATCGACGGGGTCATTTGGTTGAAATGTAAAACGTAGACACCTGAAATAGTCGACACAGGTTTTTATTTTTGGATGTCATCTTGTATGTTGAGCCATGTTAAAGCCAAATGAGTGTAAATGTGTACACTCGCAGGCTCGCTTTGCTTCTGGCAAGGCTCTGCTACCACTGCACTCGGCACAGGTTACTATTCCCAATCATAGCCAACTGTAAAGCATGAAAAAGTTGAAAAAAACAACTTGTCAACCATTCTCATGTCGACCATTTCAACCTGTCATCCTTAAGCACTGTTGACCTTTGACTGTCGACCTGTCATCCATATACCCTGCAATTACACCCTTGGCCCACACTGGTGTTTACTTTTTTTAGTTGGGGCAGAGTATGATGCTTGTGTGTAATATGTTGACCATATTGTGTCTTTGTTGTGTTGAACCATTATTTTCTCTGGCAGGGTCCACAGGTTATCCACAGGATAACATTGGGATATGATGAAGTGACAGCGGATTTGCAGCAATCGGTCAAAGCTTTTCGGCCTCCCAGCATGCAGCGGGCCCGTCCATATATCCCCGCCTCCTGGCTCAGACAAATCAGTTTTTTGTTTGTTGCGGCAGGAGCCGGAACATGGTCAATGGGCTGCTGGTTTTTAGCAGCCATAAGCTTTCTTATTTTATTTTTATAGTCTTACTATTTTTTTTGAGTGATATTTTTAAAAAGCGTCTTATACGTATCTTCGGAAGAGTTACACCAGCAACTCTCCGCCGGGCCGCGAAAACGCTTACCCACGAGTACAGTGCTGTTTCGGTGGGCGTCTGTGTCGGATATACTAGCAGGTCCAGCAGACGTTACCAGGCTGCCTTACTGGAAGGTGAGACATCGGTTCCGCTTATGACATACCTATATTCATTGGTGCAGTGAACGGAAAATGGACCCTAGGTCTTTCAGAGTTTCCAGGGTTTTGGCATTCCTTCAGGCAGGAATTGATAAAGGTGGCTTCCTTGAGAGTGCAAGTGTCAGCATTGACTGTATGGTTCCAAAAGAAAATTACCAACTTACAGGATGTGCGTACTTTTTTCCAGGGAATGCTGCGCATTCAACCTCCTTTTGTCCCTCCTACAGTGCCTTGGGACTTAAATTTAGTCCTAAAGGCCCTTCAAGTTGCCCCAATTTTGAACCACTTAATAAAGTGAATATTAAATGGTTGACCGCTAAAGTTCTCTTTCTACTGGCCATGGCGTCAGCTAGAAGAGTATCAGATTTAAGGACATTGTTATGTCGTCCTCCATTTCTGATCTTTTATCCAGACAGAGCGGTTCTCAGAACTAAATCTGGGTATCTTCCCAAGGTGGTGTCTAAATTTCACCTTAACAAAGAAATTGTAGTCCCGGCTTTCCAAGGGCGGACCTTTCTGTGGGAGATGCATCGCTGGACGTGGTCCGTGCCTTTAGGATATACGTCGATTGTACCAGTACCATCAGAAAGACAGATTCTCTCTTCATTCTCTACGGATTTCACAAGAGAGGATGGCCTGCTGATAAGCAGACACTGGCGAGGTGGCTTTGG
This sequence comes from Pseudophryne corroboree, assembly GCF_028390025.1. Taxonomy (NCBI): domain Eukaryota; kingdom Metazoa; phylum Chordata; class Amphibia; order Anura; family Myobatrachidae; genus Pseudophryne; species Pseudophryne corroboree. Next base: position 75,358,775 of record NC_086455.1, on the reverse strand, counting down.
ATGATTATTTCAGAAGCATATTATCACGCTGATCTCCCTGTTCCGGCTAATGTTTCTGCTCACTCTACTCGAAAGGTAGATCCATCATGGGCAGCACAATGTGGTGCTTCAGCAGAACAGATGTGTAAGGCAGCCACATGATCTTCCATTAACACATTCATTAGACATTATGCCGTGGATACCTTTGCCTCTCAGGGCGCTGACTTTGGCCGAAGTATTCTCCTGTCCAATCAGGAGCGTCCCCACCACTAAATTGCTTTGGGAAATCCCAATGTTATTCTGTGGATAACCTGTGTACCCTGCCGGAGAAATATACGTTATGGTAAGAACTTACCGTTTATAATGGTATTTCTTCTAAGTCCACGGGATCCACAGGGATCCTACCCTGATGCACCTGATTTGAGGATCCTTTTACTCACTAACCGCTTCCTTCTTGTACGGAAGGGTGTGCATGTGTGTTCTTCTCGCCTGATTAGGGCTATCTATGATGCTACTTCCTAAAGCTTTGGGAAAACAACTGGTTTGTCTGAGCCAGGAGGCGGGGGGGTATATGTGGACGGGCACGTTGCATGCTGAGAGGCCGAAAAGCTTTGACCAATTGGTGCAAATCCGCTGTCGCTTCATCATATCCCAATGTTATCATGTGGATCTGGTGGACTTAGGAGAAATACCGTTATCAACGTATATTTTTTTAATTTTGTTCTATGACCCTAAAAAGTTGTAAGCACTCTATTTGAAAAGATGAGGGTATTTTTCAGCGATATTGAATGGAAAGGTTTGTTTTTAGGAAAAAATACTACGGAGAAATGGGAGGTACTAAAATTCCTGCTAGCTAAAAATACACTCAAATTTATTCCTACGAGCAGCAAAAAAAGGAATAAAAATCATAAACCGATGTGGCTTAACAAAAAGATAAAGGAACTTATGGGCAAGAAAAGGCGAGCATTTAAAAAATACAAATCCGACGGGGAAGCAGAGTCATTTCAGCACTATAAGGAATGTAACAAAATATGCAAAAAGGAAATGAGCGGCTAAAGTAGAAACTGAAAAACTAGTAGCAAAGGAAAGGAAAGCGAATCCCAAGAAATTCTTTAAATACATTAATAGCAAGAGATTAAAGAAGGAGAGTATAGGCCCTTTAAAAGACAAGTTGGGAGTCTTAAGCAAAAATAATAATGACATAGTGGACACACTAAATGAGTTTTTTTTCAACTGTATTTACTAGAGAGGACCCAATTCAGGGACTAACACATAATCTCAATAATGAGAATATCCCACTGATGGGTACTTATTTAAGCGAGGAAGTAGTCTGTGACCGATTAAAACATTTCAAGATTAATAAGTCACCAGGTCCCGATGGTATTCACCCAAGGGTTCTAATGGAGCTTCACTCTAAACTTGCAAAACCGCTATTTTTGATCTTTAAGGATTCAGTAATATCAGGTATGGTTCCCAAAGACTGGCGTATAGCGGAAGTAGTGCCTATATTCAAAAAGGGAAGTAAAGCTGAACCAGGTAATTATAGACCAGTTAGTCTTACATCTATAGTGGGTAAAGTATTCGAAGGTATTCTATGAGATAGTATTCAGAAGTTCCTTGAAGTCAATAAGGTCATTAAAAGGAATCAACATGGGTTTATGAAGGACAGATCCTGTCAAACCAACTTACTTGGCTTTTATGAAACAGTAAGCGCAAACCTAGATCAGGGTAAAGAGGTGGATGTAATCTTTTTAGATTTTGCCAAAGCATTCGACACTGTACCACACATGAGACTTATCTACAAGCTACAAGAATCAGGGCTAGGAAGCACAATATGCACTTGGGTCAAAAACTGGTTAGATAATAGGGAGCAGCGCGTTGTGGTTAATGGATCTTTTTCAACTTGGACTGAAGTACTAAGTGGTGTGCCGCAAGGCTCAGTATTATGACCACTATTGTTCAATATTTTCATTAACGACCTAACAGAAGGTCTAGAGAGCATGGTATCAATTTTTGCAGATGATACCAAATTGTGTAAAGTTATAAATGCGGAGGGGGATGCTGAGTCGCTTCAGAACAACTTAGTTAAATTAGAAGCTTGGGCAGCGAAATGGAGAATGCGTTTCGATACAGACAAGTGTAAGGTAATGCACTGTGGTAACAAGAACAAAAATAACACCTACCTACTAAATGGGGTAAAATTAGGGGATTCTGTATTGGAAAAGGACTTGGGTGTCCTCATAGATAGCAAACTAAGCAGTAGTACCCAAAGTAGGACTGCAGCAAAGAAGGCTAATAAGATATTAGCATGCATAAAACGGAGTATTGATGCTAGGGACGAAAGTATTATACTCCCGTTATATAAATCACTTGTGAAGCCACACCTTGAATACTGTGTACAATTCTGGGCACCTTACTACAAAAAGGATATCCTGGAGCTAGGAAAGGTTCAAAGGCAGGCGACCAAACTAATTAAGGGTATGGAGACGCTGGAATACGAGGAAAGGCTTGCAAGACTAGGCATGTTTACACTGGAAAAGAGGAGATTAAGAGGGGACATGATCAACATTTACAAATATATAAGGGGACAATATACAGATCTTGCGCAGGACCTGTTTTTGGTTAGATCAACACAGAGAACTCGTGGACACTCGCTCAGGTTAGGGGAGAGGAGATTCCGCACAATACTGCGTAAAGGCTTTTTTACAGTAAGGACGATACGTGTTTGGAATTCCCTGCCTGAGGGAGTTGTAATGGCCGACTCAGTCAACACCTTTAAGAATGGGTTAGATAAATTTCTAATGGATAAGGATATCCAGGGATACGGGGCATAGTCACACACTATGGTTTTTATAAAAAAGAGGGGTAAAACATAACGGCAGTCATCAACTTCAGTCAAAATTTTATACAAAATAATCGTGCATAGGAGACCACAAATAGGTTGAACTCGATGGACAATTGTCTTTTTTCAACCTTAGATACTATGTTACTATGTTACTATGTACTACTTTAATGAAATTGTTGGTTCACGGCTATTGCCCCTGGTTCCAAATCTTTACCGTGTCATAGTTTGCACTTTACAGATTTCATTGTTTCTACACTTTTGGTCTGATTCATTGTTGTATGCAATGCAGTAGCAGCTGGAATAGTTATTGCAGCCGCTACAGGCATATCATGCTAATCTTGTGTAAATCAACACCTCCTGCCGGCTCCAGTGATCCACTGCTGCATCCGAAGATGCAACATTGAATCACTTGCGTGATCATCAGCCACCTGTCTAACCCTCAGGTTACTCAGGATGTCCGGGCTGTTCAGACTTCTGGGGCCAGTAAATCTGCATCGGAATAAGCAGACCCTGGTCTCTACATGGGTCTGGGACTCCAGGTCGACACCAAAAAGGTCAACACACCTTAGGTCGACGTGGAAAGAGGTCGACATGAGTTTTTTATGTTTTTTTGGTGTCATTTTCTTTGTAGAGTGACCGGGAACCCCAATTAGTGCACCGCGTCCCCTCGCACATGCCATGCTTCGGGCAAGGTACCTCGCTCCGCTACCGATGCGCTCGGCACAGGTTACCGTTCCCAATCGTAGTCCACGTGGATCGTAAAGTATGAAAAAGTTCAAAAAGTGAAAAACTCATGTTGACCCTTCCCACGTCGACCTTGTTCATGTCGACCTTTTGTCCATAGCGACCTAAGGTGTGTCGACCAATTGGTGTCGATCTAAGGTGTGTCGACCTTTTTGGTGTCGAACTGGAGTCCGGATACCCTCTACACTCCCAGAAAACAAGTACAGCACGCTTCCGTTTTCGGGGGAAGCTGCCACCACCCTCTCTCCGCCCCCCAAAGGCACTGGCTGTGGCTTAGTGGGCACTATTTTTGGCGTTGCAGGACCCGTTCTGTACATGTGCACATGCACTGTACTTTCAACATGTAAGTTGTATGCCAACCATCGAGGTTTCATACAACTATGAATCAGGCTCTTTGGGATCATCTTACTAAGTGAAAGTACCAGCCAATCAGCTCCTAACTGCCGTATCACAGGCTGTGTTTGAAAAATGTCAGGAGCTGATTGGTTGGTAATTTATTATTCTCCACGTAATCTCTTTCCAAATCTTAGTAAATACATCCCTTTGTATTCTTTTAAGTAAGAATCTGAACACTTTTTGGGAAGGTTAAGTTTGAGCGCTCTGTGTAAATCCTGTTATTGCCTCTGAGCGTGACAGATATCGCTTTTTTAATTTGCAAGGAAAACTTTCTTTTAATTTTAATTAAGATATTTTTATCATGTTTATTTATGGTTCACAAAACTTTGCTTGCATTATTCCTGTATAACCAGATTTGCTTTTAAGGAAACGCACATAAAACCTTTCATCCATGGCTGGTAAGGTTGGTCCTTGCATTCACCAACATTTATTTATTTTGTTTTTTTTCCTCTCCATCATGGCATATTCACAGCTTGGTGCTTCTCACATTCCGCTTACCTCTACCTCAAGACCTCCTAGCAATGTTATGCGCATCGCGAGTCCCTTAACATCCCATTCAAGCCGTTCAGAGTCTCCACACAAGAAAGAGATTGGCCTCCCCAAGAGTCAATCAGCTGAGAGCTACTCTTCCTCCTCCCGTTCAGCCGGCCGCAGGAAGCTGCCTATAACTCCCAATAATGGCGCCAAGTACCCTACTGTAATTCGAATATCAAAGTCCCAGGTGAATAAACTGATATGTCTGTAAGTCAGCCATCGCGTGGCTATCCATGTCATAGTGGTTGTGTTTTCCTAATTGTGACATCTGTTTGTCCCTTAAAGTGGGTCAGAATACTGGACATTAGGACATAGAAACCAAACAGACAAGTATAATGTAATTATATTTTTGATTCTCAAGGAGTTTTGGATTGAGCTCCATATTTGCCTTTAGAAAATATGTCCCACAAGCCCGTTTTTAAAGAATGAAAGTGGGTTTATAGAAAAGGATTATTTTGAGTGGAGGTGGTAGTGCCAGCTGTAAATGTAAATGTTGCTATCTTTGACACTCTCTAGTATAGGCTGGTGTGACACTAACCTTTCTCAAAAACAGTAGAGACACACAGATTAGTTGGTTTTACCAAGGAAGCAGAACACACACCAGCTTATTCTTGGTTGTCATCAGTGTTCACCTTATTTAATGCAGTAACTAGATGTTCCCAATGCAGCCTATTGTTTTCCTTCCTCTCTTCACCATTGCCCCATCTCCTTTTCTCCATCTCTCCCTCTCTCCCCTCATCTGTCTATTCCTCTTATCAGCACTTGCTTTTATTGTATAGATTATTCTTTGCATTACCTTTTTACTTTTAATCTTTACTATTGGACTTTTTAGGGCATACTCATGTTTTTTCCTTTTACAGAGTTTTTTTTTCTTTCTGTGTGTGTGTAATCCCTGTGTGCCCTATTATTTTCTTCTATACTGTTATATACATGTTTGTTTGTGGATAGGAAACAATGACAAAAAAATGCTGAAAAGCGCCTCAAATTCTAATACCCAAAATTGTGGGTGTTGTGATAGAAATTGCTCTGTCACGTGCGCTGCCACAGAACACTGTGTGTGTGTTCAATTAGGGATAAGTATAGAAAAGAAGAAATGGCTGCGCAATGTGTTAGAGCAAATTAAGAGCTGACGTGTAAACAGTATAAAATGATTTATTATGTTAATAACATTGAATTTAACACATTAAGAATCAATAATCCAACTGATACAAATAATATTATAAAACCAGGATTTAGATGCAAGCCACCTTGAAATTATGGATATATATGCTGGAGGTTATAACTTTGGATATTGGTGAGAAAACAAGTCCAATTGAATCTCCATATAAAAGTCCATAGTCAGGTAAGCAGCTGATCAACAGATGTCTATTGTTAAATGCCGTAATGGAGATCTCAGTGCGGCAATAGAGAAAACTGCTGTGTAAGTGATTTTATACCTCTCCGAGGGCTGGTCCCGACCGAGCGTCCTCGGTCGTATGTTCCTGCAATGCCCAGTGCTTGATAATGCAGCAGAGGAGAGAACGTACTGTCACCGGATTGATATGTGGTGTTTATCGGCGGCGTGCTGGTAGAGGTCACCGGCGGCAAATGGAGAAGCCGGGACGGGAGCCAAGTTGTCAGTGGCTCGGACAGCAGCTTGCTACCTGTGTGGTTGGTAGAATCAAGGTGTGCAGAAAGGCGGGGACCAGGGTTAGGCTGTGGGGGAGGGAGGGTTAGGTTTACGCTCTGGGGACGGTTAGGGTTATGCACCCCCAGGGATGGTTAGGGTTAGGCTGCAGGAGGGCACAGTTAGGGTCAGGCTGCGGGTAAGAAGGGTTAGGGATTAGGGGTAGCATACTTACCTGCCTACCAAGTGTCGGGATCCTGAGCGTTGGGAGGCCGCTGTCTGGATTCTGACTGCCAGCATCCCAAGCGCTGGGATCCCAATACCAACCCTTTAGTACATTGGGGCTAATTCAGACCTGATCAGGTCTGGACTGCGTATGCGCCAGCGCCACAGTGCACCGGCGCATGCCAGACAGCCGGCGGCTTTCTTATTCCTGCAATCGCCTCTGCCTGATTGACAGGCAGAGGCGGTCGCTGGGCGGGAGGGTGTGTGCCGGCGGTATCCGTGCCCGCTATGTGACGTCACACACAGCCGCTGCTACCCGAGCAGCGACGAGTAGCTCCCTGCCAGCACGCAGGAGTTGCTCTGGCTGGGAGCTACTCCTGAGGTACAAAAGCATCTCCACTGTGCGATGCTTTTGTACTTGTGCAATGGCCTGACATGCGGGGGGGACTAGCCCTGTGCTGGGCGCCCCCCCCACACACATCTGTGTGACTGATCATAGATGTGCTAAAATTTAGCACATCTCTGATCAGGTCTGAATCACCCCCATTGACCATTACTATCCATAACCTATCTGAAGCTGGAGCTAGATTGTTTGGGTTCACTGGGAATATTAATACCTAAATATTTAAATGTGTCTGCTCTTGCAATACTATGTTGAAAAACTTGCTGATAACAGTTTGTATGGAATAAAATAGATTTAGTCCAATTTATATGCAGGCCATAAAAACATCCAGATTTACACTATATGGACAAAAGTATTTGGCCACACATGTTAATTATTTAATTCAGGTGTTTCAGTCAGACCTGTTGCCACAGGTGTAAAACATCAAGCACCTAGCCATGCAGTCTTCATTTGCAAACATTTGTGATACAAAATGGGTCGTTCCGAAGAGCTCAGTGACTTCATGCGTGGTGCTGTGATAGGATGCCATCTTTCCAATGAGATGGTTTGTGAAATTTCATCCCTACTGGATATTCCACGGTCAACTGTAAGTGATATTATAAGAAAGTGGAAGCGTTTAGGAACAACAGCAACTCAACCACGAAGCAGAAGTCCACATGAAAGCACAAAGTGGGGTCAACGACTGCTAAGGCACTGGTGCATAGAAGTCTCCAACGCTCTGCTGATTCCGTAGCTGAAGAGTTCCGAACGTCCAATGGCATTACTGTTAGCACAAAAACTGCGGCAGGAGCTTAATGGAATGGGTTTCCATGGCCGAGCAGCTGCATGCAAGCCTCACACCAAGTGCAATGCCAAGCGTTGGATGAAGTGGTGTAAAGCACACCGATACTGGACTGTGGAAACGTGTTGTGTGGATCCACGCTTCTCTGTTTTGCAGTCTGGGTTTGACGGATGCTGGGAGATCGTTAACTGCCTGTCTACATTATGCCAACTGTGAAGATTGGTGTAAGAAGGATAATGGTATTGGGCTGTTTTTCAGGGTTTGGGCTAGGCCACTTATCTCCAGTGAATGGCAATCTAAATGCTTCAGCATACCAAGACATTTTGGACAATGCTATGCTTCCAGCTGTATGGCACAAGTTCGGGGATGGCCCTTTTCTATTCCAACATGACTGTGCCCCAGCAAAGACTATAAAAATATGGTTTGATGAGTTCAGTGTGGAAGAACTTGACTTGCCTGCACAGATCCCTGACCTCACTCAGCCCAACTGAACACCTTTGGGATGAATTGGAACAGAGATTGCGAGCCAGGCTTACTCGTCCGACATCTGTGCCTAACCTCATAAATGCTATACAGAATGAATGGCCACAAATTCCTACAGAAACACTCCAAAATCTTGTGGAAAGCCTTCCAAGAAGACTGTAAGCTGTTACAGCTGCAAAAGGGGGACCAGATCCATATTAAAGTATATGTATTTGAATAGAATGTCATTACAGTCCCTGTTGTTGTAATGGTCAGGGGTCCAAATACTTTTGTCCATATAGTGTATCTTCTGATAATCTAGACCAGGAGTGGGCAAACTGAGACAATCCAGCTGATATGGAACAAAATATCCCAGCATGTCTTTCCATGTTTTTGTTGTTAGGGCATGATAAGATGGTAAGGCATGTTGGGATATATAGACCAACTGCAACTGGAATGCCACAGGTTGCCTACTCCTGATTTAGACAATGAGTCAAGATTTAATTTGTTGTATTAACATAATCTTCCACCCTTTAGTTCCTCAATACCCTAGAACTCTCTAATTAATACTGCAGTGGGAACAGTGATGACAACAAGGGTTATTGCTTTTGCTAAGCATAATTAATGGTGATATGATAATCAGTCCAAGCTTGAGGCTTGAAATATAGCAGCTGTACCCAAATGTAATGCTTTTGCAGCATCAACATTTCTCTTACGTCCTAGAGGATGCTGGGGACTCCGTAAGGACCATGGGAATAGACGGGCTCTGCAGGAGACATGGGCACTTTAAGAAAGACTTTAGGTATGGGTGTGCTTTAGGTATGGGTGTGCACTGGCTCCTCCCTCTATGCCCCTCCTCCAGACCTCAGTTTACTACTGTGCCCAGAGGAGACTGGGTGCATTACAGGGAGCTCTCCTGAGTTTCCTGAAAGAAAGTATTTTGTTAGGTTTTTTATTTTCAGGGAGCACTGCTGGCAACAGACTCCCTGCATCGTGGGACTGAGGAGAGAGAAGCAGACCTACTTCTGTGAGTTTCAAGGCCCTGCTTCTTAGGCTACTGGACACCATTAGCTCCAGTGGGAGTCAAAACACAGGTCTCACCCTGGAGTTCGTCCCCGAGCCGCGCCGCTGTCCTCCTCACAGAGTCGGAAGATAGAAGCCGGGTGAGTATGAGAAGAAAGAAGACTTCAGAGGCGGCAGAAGACTTCAGAACTTCACTGAGGTAACGCACAGCAGTTAAGCTGTGCGCCATTGCTCCCACACAGCACACACAAATGGCAGTCACTGTAAGGGTGCAGGGCGCAGGGGGGGGGGGCGCCCTGGGCAGCAATATAACCTCAATTTCTGGCAAAAGAAGATATATACAGCTAGGCACTGTATATATAAAGAGCCCCCGCCAGTTTTTTAATTATTTTTTAGCGGGACAGAAGCCCGCCGCTGAGGGGGCGGGGCTTCTTCCTCAGCACTCACCAGCGCCATTTTCTCCACAGCACAGCGCTGAGAGGAAGCTCCCCGGACTCTCCCCTGCTTATCCACAGTGAAAGAGGGTTTTAAAGAAGGGGGCACATAATTTGGCGCAGAAATAGATTACAGCGCTATCTGGGTTAACATATTGTGTTTTTTTTCGTGGGTCATATAGCGCTGGGTGTGTGCTGGCATACTCTCTCTCTCTGTCTCTCCAAAGGGCCTTGTGGGGGATCTGTCTTCAGATAAGAGGATTCCCTGAGTGTGTGGTGTGTCGGTACGCGTGTGTCGGCATGTCTGAGGGAAAAGGCTCTCATAGGGAGGAGGTGGAGTCAATGACTGTGGTGTCTCCGTCGGCAACACCGACACCTGACTGGTTGGATATGTGGAATGTTTTAGTGCTAATGTGATTTTATTGCACTGAGTCTAGGGAATGTACAGGTGTCAAACCCTGCCTTTCCCCTATGTCACAGGGACCTCCGGGGTCTCAAAAGCGCCCACTATCCAGAATAGTAGACACTGACACCGACACGGATTCTGACTCCAGTGTTGACTACGATGATGCAAAGTTACAGCCAGAATTGGCAAATAGTATTCAATATATGATTATTGTAATAAAAGATGTTTTGCATATCACAGAGAAACCCCCTGTCCCTGACACGAGGGTACACATGTATAGGCTATAGAAACCTGAGGTAACCTTTCCCCCATCTCATGAACGAGTTATTGAAAAGGCTTGGGAATCTCCAGACAAGAAACTGCAGATTCCCAAAAGGATTCTTAGGGTGTATCCTTTCCCGCTAAGGACAGGATACGGTGAGAATCTTCCCCAAGGGGGAAAAAAAGCGTGGACACCAAGATATGGCTACCCTCAGGGATCCTGCTGATCGCAAACAGCAGGCTACCTTAAAGTCCATTTACACACATTCTAGTACCTTACTCAGACCGGCAATAGTGTTGGCTAGAGTTTGTAGCGCTGTAACAGCGTGGATAGGTACCTTATCGAAGGAATCGGATACCCTGGATAAGAGTACCATTTTATTGTCCCGGGGTTATATTAACGATGCTGTCTTATATATGAGCATTGGCCTACTGGGTTCTAGAATCAACGCTATGTCGATTTCTGCTAGATGAGTCTTATGGACCCGGCAATGAACAGGTGATGCCGACTCAAAGAGGCATATGGAGGTTTTACCTTACAAGGGTGAGGAATTGTTTGGGGAAGGTCTCTCGGACCTGGTCTCCATAGCTACAGCTGGTAAATCAAAATGTTTGCCTTTTATTCCCTCACAACCTAAGAAAGCACCACATTATCAGATGCAGTCCTTTCGGTCACAGAGAAACAAGAAAGTACGAGGTGCGTCCTTTCTTGCCAGAGGTAAGGGCAGAGGAAAGAAGCTGCACAACACAGCTAGTTCCCAGGAACAGAAGTCCTCCCAGGCCTCTACAAAATCCACTGCATGACGCTGGGGCTCCGCTAAGGGAGTCCGCCCCAGTGGGGGCACGTCTTCGAATTTTCAGCCACATCTGGGTTCACTCACAGGTGGATCCCTGGGCAATAGAAATTGTTTCTCAGGGTGACCAGCTGGAATTCGAAGAGGTGCCTCCTCGCCGGTTTTTCAAATCGGCCCTGCTGACTTCTTCCCCAGAAAGGGAGATAATGGTAAATGCAATTCACAAATTGTATCTTCGACAGGTGGTGGTCAAGGTTCCCCTACTTCAACAAGGGAGGGGATATTACTCAACCCTGTTTGTAGTCCCGAAACCGGACGGTTCGGTCAGACCCATTTTAAATTAAAAAAAAAATCCCTGAACCTATACTTGAAAATATTCAAGTTCTAGATGGAATCGCTCAGGGCGTTCATCACCAACCTGGAAGGGGGGATTTTATGGTATCTCTGGACATAAAGGATGCGTACCTTCATTTTCCCATGTATCCACCTCATCAGGCGTACCTGAGATTTGCGGTACAGGATTGTCATTACCAATTTCAGATATTGCCGTTTGGGCTTTCCACAGCCCCGATCACCAAGGTAATGGCGCAAAAGAGGGTGCTCCTGCGCAAGCAGGGTGTCACAATTATCCCATACTTGGATGATCTCCTCATAAAAGCGAGATCAAGAGAGCAGTTGCTGAACAGCGTCTCACTTTCACTGAAGGTGTTACAGCAACACGGCTGGATTCTCAATATCCCGAAGTCGCAGTTGGTTCCTACGACTCGTCTGACCTTCTTGGGCATGATTCTGGATACAGACCAGAAAAGGGTTTATCTTCCGATAGAAAAAGCTCGGGAACTCATGACTCTGGTCAGGAACCTATTGAAGCCAAAACAGGTGTCAGTGCATCACTGCACTCAAGTCCTGGGAAAGATGGTGGCATCATACGAAGCCATTCCCTTCGGCAGGTTGAATGCAAGGACTTTCCAATGGGACCTGCTGGACAAGTGGTCCGGGTTACATCTACATATTCATCAGTTGATCACCCTGTCCCCAGAACCAGGGTATCTCTCCTGTGGTGGCTACAGAGTGCTCACCTTCTAGAAGGCCGCAGGTTCGGCAGTCAGGACTGGATCCTGGTGACCACGGACGTGAGCCTCCGAGGTTGGGGAGCAGTTACACAGGGAAGAAACTTCCAAGGTCTTTGGTCAAGTCAAGAGACTTGTCTTCACATCAACATCCTGGAACTGAGGGCCATATACAAAGCCCTACGTCAAGCGGAGACCTTACTCCGCGACCAACCAGTTCTGATCCAGTCCGACAACATCACCGCAGTGGCTCATGTAAACCGCCAAGGCGGCACAAAAAGCAGAGTGGCGGAAGCCGCCAGGATTCTTCACTGGGCAGAAAATCATGTAAGCGTACTGACACCAGTGTTCATTTCGGGAGTGGACAACTGGGAAGCAGACTTCCTCAGCAGACACGACCTGCATCCAGGAGAGTGGGGACTTCATCAGGAAGTCTTCGTACAGATTGCAAGTCAGTGGGGACTGCCCCAGATAGACATGATGGCGTCCCGCCTCAACAAAAAGCTACAGAGGTATTACGCCAGATCAAAAGACCCTCAGGCGGTAGCTGTAGACGCCCTAGTGACACCGTGGGTGTTCCAGTCAGTCTATGTGTTTCCTCCTCTTCCTCTCATACCCAAGGTGTTGAGAATAATAAGAAAAAGAAGAGTGAGAACAATTCTCATTGTTCCAGATTGGTCACGAAGGACCTGGTATCCGGATCTGCTGGAAATGCTTACAGAAGATCCGTGGCCTCTTCCTCTATGACAGGACCTGTTGCAACAGGGGCCCTGTCTGTTCCAAGACTTACCGCGGCCGCGTTTGACGGCATGGCGGTTGAACGCAGGATCCTAGCGGAAAAAGGCATTCCGGATGAGGTCATTCCTGTGGGGGCATGTGTATCTGGCACTGTGGGGTTATGTGTATCTGGCACTGTGGGGGCATATGTGTATCTGGCACTGTGGGGGCATATGTGTATCTGGCACTGTGGGGGCATGTATATCTGGCACTGTTGGGGCATGTGTATCTGGCACTGTGGGGGCATATGTGTATCTGTCACTGTGGGGGCATATCTGGTGCTGTGGGGACATGTATATCTAGCGCTGTGGGGGCATGTATATCTGGCTGTGGGGGTATATCTGGCACTGTGGGGGCATGTGTATTTGGCACTCTGGGGGGCATATCTGGCACTCTGGGGGCATATGTGTATTTGGCACTGTGGGGGACATGTGTATCTGGCACTGTGGGGACATGTATATCTGGCACTGTGGGGGCATATCTGGCACTGTGGGGGCATATCTGGCACTGTGGGGGCATGTGTATCTGGCACTGAAGGGGCACATCTGGCACTCTGGGGGCATATGTGTATCTGGAGCAGTGGGGGCATATCTGGCACTGTGGGAGCATATCTGGCACTGTGGGAGCATATGTGTATCTGACACACTGGGGCAATGTGTATCTGACACACTGGGGCAATGTGTATCTGGCACTGTGGGGGCATATATGGCACTACTGGGGGCATTTGTGCATCCGGCACCGTGGGGCATTTGTGCATTTGGCACTGTAGGAGCATATCTGGCACGGTGGGGGCATGTGTGTATCTGGCACTATTGGTGTCATAAGTGTATCTGGCCACCCCATACGTGTATCACGCCCCCATTTTCATTGGCCACGCCCCACGTTGCATTTTGCCACACCCAAATTTTTCAGCGCGCACCTTTGTCGCCCGCACACAGTGCTTATAAGGCATTTTTTCTACTTTCACGACTGGATATGAAAGACTTGTATGTCATCTTCAATCAGATCTAAACGATCTGCCTTTCCTGGTACCACATTAAGGCTTATTAATAAACATCTGTTCTAAAAAAAAAATAAGATCAGGCGATATGATTACAGAGTCCAGGATTCTTAACTTTGTGTGTGTATGTATTAACATTAGTCCGTCGTTTTGAGATTTATTAAGTGCCCCTCCTTTTATGTCTCAAGGTTAATCACACTGGACTATAAATCTAATACATTTCTTTAAAAAATCCTCGACTTGTGTGGTCTACATAATTGGGAAGGGAGAGCTGCTTCCATCACCTACTCCTCCATAGTACTTGCCAGCAAGGAAGACCTATAAGAATCGGTCAGTCATACAGTATGAGGAGTATGGTAGCACAGTATATTTTAAGTTCCTCTAATGTCAGGTGTATATTATTATCTTATAGGGATGCAGTCAATACAGTGTCGGACTGGGGCATGTAGGGCCCTCCGGGGTAATGCAGTGGTAGGGGCCCATGTTTAGGGGTGTGGCTAGACTGCAGAGGGGGTGTGGCCTGCCACCACATTGGTTTGAGTAACCATTAGAGAGTGCAACGTCTGGGCCCCTTCATTAAATTCAGCTGCTGCATGCATGATAATGTACCAGATTAATAACAGCAATGCACTGTAGAAAATACACCATAGTCCTGTATAAGGTAACATATGTATAATGTATAATTCAAGTGCACAGTCTGGAACCTGATCCTTAAAGCAGGAGGTGGACCCCCAGTCAGTGGGGCCCACTGGTGGTTTCCCCTGTACCCCTGTGGGCCAGTCCAAGCCTGAGTCAATATACCAGCTGTCGGGATCCCGTGATTCAGGAGGTCCGCAGCCCGACAATCCCTCTGGATTCCCATTTGGTTGGTGGGTCCACGCCACTTACCGATTGGGAATAGAACCTTTGGTGAACGAAGTGAGCCACCAGGCAAAATGCGTGGCAAGGGGACCCGCTGGCTCGCTGCCGATATTCCGCTGTCTGTATAGTGACAGCCGGCATCCCGTCTGCCGGGATATCATATGTATCCCGTCTTACATATCTTATATATCACAGTCCAACTCTATCATTAATAGTAACTGTGTTAGACAGCTTGTTGCTCTGCATACTTTAAAATAGTTGTGACTGATAACATCTTTTCTCTAACGTCCTAGAGGATGCTGGGGACTCCGTAAGGCCCATGGAGAATAAACGGGCTCCGCAGGAGATAGGGCACTTTAAGAAAGACTTTGGATTCTGGGTGTGCACTGGCTCCTCCCTCTATGCCCCTCCTTCAGACCTCAGTTTTAGACTGTGCCCAGAGGAGAATGGGTGCACTGCAGGGAGCTCTCCTGAGTTTCCTGCTTAGAAAGCATTTTTGTTTGGATTTGTTTCTCTTTTTCAGGGAGCACTGCTGACAACAGGCTCCCTGCATCGAGGGACCGAGGAGAGAGGAGCAGCCCTACTTAAATGATAGGCTCTGCTTCCTCGGCTACTGGACACCATTAGCTCCAGAGGGAGTGAACACAGGTTCGTCCTGGGCGTTCACCCCCCAGAGCCGCGCCGCCGTTCTCCTGACAGAGCCAGAAGAAACGAAGCCAGAAGACGTCTAAGGTGGCAGAAGCCTTCGGGGCTTCACAGAGGTAACGCACAGCACTGCAGCTGTGCGTCATTGCTCCATACACCTCACACACTCCGGTCACTGTACGGGTGCAGGGCACAGGGGGGGCGCCCTGGGCAGCAATAAAACACCTCTCCTATGGCAAAAGTATATATACATGTACAGGTGGGCACAATACATGTATATAAAAGAGCCCCCGCTATTTTTTAGTAAGTTTGAGCTGGACAGAAGCCTGCCGCCGAGGGGGCGGGGCTTCTCCCTCAGCACTCACCAGCGCCATTTTCTCTCCACAGCACCGCTGAGAGGAAGCTCCCCAGACTCTCCTCTGCTTGGCACACGGTGTAAGGGGGTTTTAAAGTAGAAGGGGGGCACATTATTGGCATTTACACATTAAGCAGCGCTACTGGGTAAACATTTTGTGTGTTTCTCCTGGGTCATATAGCGCTGGGGTGTGTGCTGGCATACTCTCTCTCTGTCTCTCCAAGGGGCCTCAGGGGGAACCTGTCTTCAGAAAATAGATTCCCTGTGTGTGTGAAGTGTGTCGGTACGTGTGTGTCGACATGTTTGACGAGGAAGGCTCACCTAAGGAGGTGGGGGAGTGCATGATTGTCAGGTCGCCGTCGGCAATGCGGACACCGGACTGGGTGGATATGTGGAATGTCTTGAATGCAAATGTAAATTTACTGCATAAACGGGGAGACAAGGCTGAAGCTAGGGATCAGTCAGGTGGTCAGACCATGCCTGTCCCTGTGGCACCAGGACCGTCGGGGTCTCAAAAACACACCATATTCCAGATCACTGACACAGATACCGACACAGATACTGACTCTAGTGTCGACTATGAGGATGCAAAATTGCAACCAAAGGTGGCAAAAGGCATTCGTTACATGATTATGGCCATTAAAGAGGTTTTACATATCACTGAGGAACCCCCTGTCCCTGACACGAGGATACACATGTATAAAGGGAAAAAGCCTGAGGTCACTTTTCCGTCCTCATTTGAGCTAAGCGACTTGTGCGAAAAGGCTTGGGAATCTCCAGATAGGAGACTACAAGTTCCCAAAAGGATTCTTATGGCGTATCCCTTTCCACAAAAGGACAGGATACGATGGGAATCTTCGCCTAAGGTAGACAAGGCGCTG
Organism: Pseudophryne corroboree; assembly: GCF_028390025.1. Classification (NCBI taxonomy): domain Eukaryota; kingdom Metazoa; phylum Chordata; class Amphibia; order Anura; family Myobatrachidae; genus Pseudophryne; species Pseudophryne corroboree. Next base: position 75,342,293 of record NC_086455.1, on the reverse strand, counting down.
ACACGCTTATCCAAGAAGGTGGCACTGACTTCTCAGGATACAGCTTCCCTCAAGGATCCTGCTGATCGTAAGCAGGAGGTTACCATGAAGCACATTTACACACATTCCGGTACTATCGTTAGACCGGCTATGGCATCAGCCTGGGTTTGTAGTGCTGTCGCAGCATGGCCAGATTCCTTATCTACGGAACTTGACACCCTAGATAAGGATACCATTCTAATGACCCTAGAGCATATCAAAGATGCTGCTTTATATGTGAGGGATGCTCAAAGAGACATTTGTTTACTAAGCTCCAGAATAAATGCTATGTCTATTTCTGCTAGGCGACTCTTATGGACCCGACAGTGGACGGGGGATGCCGACTCAAAGCGGCATATGGAGTCGTTGCCTTACAAGTGGGAGGAGTTGTTTGGAGAAGGCCTCTCGGACCTTATCTCTACTGCTACGGCCGGTAAATCGAATTTCTTACCTTATGTCCCCCCGCAGCATACTAAAAAGGCACCTCACTATCAAATGCAGTCCTTTCGTTCCAATAAAAGCAAGAAGGTACGGAGATCGTCCTTCCTTGCCAGAGGAAAAGGCAAGGGATAAAAGCTGCATGCAGCTAGTGCCCAGGAGCAGAAGTCCTCCCCTACATCTGCAAAGTCCACCGCATGACGCTGGGGCTTCCCGGGGGGAGTCAGCTCAAGTGGGGGCGCGTCTTCGCTTTTTCAGCCAGGTCTGGGTTCACTCACAGGTGGATCCATGGGCAATAGGGATTGTTTCTCAGGAATACAGGCTGGAATTCGAAGACGTGCCTCCTCGCCGGTTTTTCAAATCTGCTCTACCAGCTTCCCCATCAGAGAGGGAGTTAGTGTTGTCTGCAATTCAAAAATTGTATCTTCAACAGGTGGTAGTCAAAGTTTCTCTTCTCCAGCAAGGAAAAAGGGGTATTACTCAACCCTGTTTGTGGTCCCGAAACCGGATGGTTCGGTCAGGCCCATTTTGAATCTAAAATCCCTGAACTTGTACTTGAAAAAGTTCAAGTTCAAGATGGAATCGCTCAGAGCGGTCATCGCCAGCCTGGAGGGGGGGGGGATTGGATGGTGTCCTTGGACATAAAGGATGCATACCTTCATGTTCCGATTTTCCCTCCTCACCAGGTGTTCCTGAGATTTGCAGTACTGGACTGTCATTACCAATTTCAGACGTTGCCGTTTGGGCTTTCCACAGCCCCGAGAATTTTCACCAAGGTAATGGCGGAAATGATGGTGCTCCTGCGCAGGGGGTCACACTTATCCCATACTTGGACGATCTCCTCATAAAGGCGAGATCTCGGGAGAAGTTGCTTGACAGCGTTTCGCGGTCGGTGAGAATGTTGTAAAGTCACGGTTGGATTCTCAGTATATCGAAGTCCCAGCTAGTCCCTACAACGCGTCTGACCTTTCTGGGCCTGATTCTAGACACAGACCAGGAAAAGGCTCAGGAGCTCATAGCCCTGGTCAGGAACCTATTAAAGCTAAAAAAGGTTTCAGTGCATCACTGCATGCGTGTCCTGGGGTAGATGGTGGCATCGTACGAGGCCATCCCCTTCGGAAGGTTCCATGCGAGGACCTTTCAATGGGATCTACTGGACAAATTTACAAATGCATCAAAGGATCACCCTGTCTTCCAGAGCCAGAGTATCTCTCCTGTGGTGGCTGCACAGTTCTCACCTCCTAGAAGGCCGCAGGTTCGGAATTCAGGACTGGATCTTGGTGACCACGGACGCAAGCCTCTGAGGTTGGGGAGCAGTCACACTGGGAAGAAATTTCCAAGGTCTCTGGTCAAATCTAGAGACTTGTCTCCACATCAACGTCCTGGAGTTGAGGGCCATATACAACGCCCTATGCCAAGCGGAGGCATTGCTTCGGAACAAACCGGTTCTGATTCAGTCGGACGATGTCACAGCAGTGGCTCATGTAAACCGCCAAGGCGGCACAAGGAGCAGAGTGGCCATGGCAGAAACGACCAGGATTCTTCGCTGGGCGGAAGGCCATGTAAGCGCCCTATCAGCAGTATTCATCCCGTGGGTGGACAACTGGGAAGCGGACTTCCTCAGCAGACACGACTTGCAACCGGGAGAGTGGGGACTTCATCCAGAAGTCTTCGCACAGATCGTGGGTCAGTGGGGACTGCCTCAAATAGACATGATGGCGTCCCGTCTCAACAAAAAGCTAAAGCGGTATTGCGCCAGGTCAAGAGACCCTCAGGCGGTAGCGGTGGACGCTCTAGTGACACCTTGGGTGTTCAGGTCGGTCTATGTGTTCCCTCCTCTACCTCTCATACCCAAGGTGGTAAGAATAATAAGACTAAGCAGAGTCAGGACAATCCTCATTGTTCCAGATTGGCCACGAAGGACTTGGTATCCGGATCTGCAAGAGTTGCTCACAGAAGATCCATGGCCTCTTCCTCTAAGACAGGACCTGCTGCAGCAGGGGCCCTGTCTATTCCAAGACTTAACGCGGCTGCGTTTGACGGCATGGCGGTTGAACGCCGGATCCTAGCTGAAAAAGGTATTCCGGAGGAGGTCATCCCTACGCTAATAAAGGCTAGGATGGATGTGACATTGAAACATTATCACCGTATATGGCGAAAATATGTTTCTTGATGTGAGGCCAGGGCTGCTCCTATGGATTAGTTCCATTTGGGTCGTCTGCTTCACTTCCTGCAAACAGGAGTGGATTTGGGCCTAAAATCAGGGTCCATAAAGGTCCAAATTTCGGCCTTGTCCATTTTCTTTCAAAAAGAATTGGCTTCTCTTCCTGAAGTACAGACATTCGTGAAGGGGGTGCTGCATATTCAGCCTCCTTTTGTACCTCCGGTGGCGCCGTGGGATCTTAATGTGGTAGTAAGTTTCCTCAGGTCACCTTGGTTTGAGCCACTCAAAACAGTGGAGTTGAAATATCTCACTTGGAAAGTGGTCATGTTGTTGGCCTTGGCTTCGGCAAGGCGTGTTTTGGAATTGGCAGCTTTATCACATAAAAGCCCCTACCTGGTTTTTTACGTGGATAGGGCAGAGTTGAGGACACGTCCTCCGTTTCTGCCAAAAGTGGTCTCATCTTTTCATATGAACCAACCTATTGTCGTGCCTGTGGCTACACTGGACTTGGAGGATTTTGAGTCCCTGGATGTGGTTAGGGCTTTGAAGATTTATGTGACCAGAACAGCTAGGATCAGGAAGATTGAAGCTCTGTTTGTTCTGTATGCAGCCAACAAGGTTGGCGCTCCTGCTTCAAAGCAGACTATTGCTCGCTGGATCTGTAACACGATTCAGCAGGCGCATTCTACAGCGGGATTGCCATTACCTAAATCGGTTAGGGCCCATTCCACTAGGAAGGTGGGCTCTTCTTGGGCTGCTGGCCGAGGGGTCTCGGCACTACAACTATGCCGAGCTGCTACTTGGTCGGGTTCAAACACCTTTGCAAAGTTCTATAAGTTTGTTACCCTGGCTGAGGAGGATCTCCTGTTTGCTCAATCGGTGCTGCAGAGTCATCCGCACTCTCCCGCCCGTTTGGGAGCTTTGGTATAATCCCCATGGTCCTTACGGAGTCCCCAGCATCCTCTAGGACGTTAGAGAAAATAAGATTTTACTTACCGATAAATCTATTTCTCGTAGTCCGTAGAGGATGCTGGGCGTCTGTCCCAAGTGCGGACTTCTTCTGCAAGACTTGTATATAGTTATTGTTTACATAAGGGTTATGTTATAGTTGCATCGGTTTGAACGGAGACTATGTTGTTGTTCATGCTGTTAACTGGGTAGTTTATCACAGGTTATACGGTATGATTGGTGTGGCTGGTATGAATCTTGCCCTTGGATTAACTAAAATCCTTTCCTCGTACTGTCCGTCTCCTCTGTGCACAGTTTCCCTAACTGAGGTCTGGAGGAGGGGCATAGAGGGAGGAGCCAGTGCACACCCAGAATCCAAAGCTTTCTTAAAGTGCCCTATCTCCTGCGGAGCCCGTCTATTCCCCATGGTCCTTACGGAGTTCCCAGCATCCTCTACCGACTACGATAAATAGATTTACCGGTAAGTAAAATCTTATTTTTTTTTATTATTATTTTTTTTAAGTAAAAAGAGCTACATCTGTCCCTTTCACTATATTCAATTTATATTTTTATCTCTATCAAATAGCCCTTCTTTATTTCCTCACTCAGTATTTAGGGCAGGCCTGGCCAACCTGCGGCTCTCCAGCTGTTGTGAAACTACACATCCCAGCATGCCCTTCCACAGTTTTGCTATTAGGGAAAGTTAAAACAATGGCAGGGCATGCTGGGAAGTGTAGTTTCACAACAGCTGGAGAGCCACAGGTTGGCCAGGCCTGATTTAGGGAGACTGCTCTTGTTTGCATCAATTCAGTGCAGTATATGCTTACTCTCTGTGCTCGCCAGATCTAATGTCTTTTTTTCTGTATTCCTATAAGGAAATGCTTCAATTTAATGTCATCTTGCTCAAGCAGAGATTTATCAGGTCTTGGCACAGTTTGTAAAATAACAGAAGCTCATTGGTTAGTACTCTATCTCTCGCCAAGGTTTGAAAACCCTCCCCTCTTACTATGGTGTTCAGTGACATTTTTGCAATCACTCTCCACCTTCTTAATAATATCTATAGTATGCAACCAAATTCAGTTCAGTTTACGCACTATGGGCTTCATTTAGAGCTAGGCGCAAAGCCACACTTCGCGCATGTATGAACAGCTGGCCTGGATGCTCATGGCGAACACTTTCAACACTTGTTATGACTTCCTTATGTATCTCATACACCACGGTATGTGTGTCAAATTTCTCCAAATTAGGCCAATTACTTTGAAGTTAACTAGAAAACCTTTGGGGCCCTTAGCGAGTGAAACACCCTGTGGTAGCGCTGTTTTAAGTGTCCTGTCCTTGACTGTCGCTGTTTTATTAATAACTTTTCATTGTCCCAAATTACATGAGCAGGATAAATGTAAACATTAGTTCATTCATTATTTCACTGAAAAAGCAAGCTGTCAAGGTATATTTGGTGGGTAGCAAAGTTTATTAGAACCGTCATATATATATATATATATATATAGAAGATCAATTGTAGGCAGTCTTGTGGTTCAGTATAATTTGTTTACTGTTGTATGGTTAATGTGCTAATGAACGTTACAAAAATGCACATGCATTGCAATAAATATTTTCTAGGTAGTATTTTTAGAAAGATTGACTTGCCGGGTGACCACAGTCTGACTTGCCCTCTCTCTCTGTCTGCTACTCCACCCCCTGCTCTGTCCTACCCTATCCTCTTTTTGCTGCTCTGTCCAAAAGCCCCCCAAACAACGTCCCCAAAACTTTGGGGGATCATTCCGACCCGATCACTCGCTGCAGTTTATCGCATCGCAGCGATGGGGCCGGAACTGCGGCGCCGGCGCAAGCCGGATGGTTGAAGGCCGTCGTTCCCTAGCGATCGCCTCTGCCTGATTGATAGGCAGAGGCGGTCGCTGGGCGGGAGGGGGCGGCACGGCGGCATTTGGCTGCCATTTTGGGGGCGTGGTCCGGTCAGCGCAGGCGTGGTCGGACCATGCGGGGGGCGGGCTGCAGCGGCAGCAATGAGCAACTCCCGGTCAGCCACAGGAGCTGCGCTGGCCGGGAGTTACTCAACAAGTACAAATGCATCGCCGCTGTGCGATGCTTTTGTACTCGTGCAGGGGGGCCGAACAGATATGCAGGGCGAGCAAGCCCTGTGCTGGGTGTCCCCCCGCATGTCTGGGAACATGATCGTAGCTGTGCTAAATTTAGCACAGCTACGATCAACTCGGAATGACCCCCTCTGTCCTGCCCACTACAGCTGATCCACACCCGCTCCATTGCACTCCCATACTTAACCCCCTTTCCTGGCGGCACGGTGGGTCCTCCTCTGTTCCAGCGCTAGGTCTTTCTAATCTCCCTAACAGTGGGAGTTGTTGGTGTGTGCCTCTGCTCTCACTGTGCATGTTGGAGACTGTACAGACCGTAGGGAATTATTATATAAATTTGTACTGTGAATTACAGATAATTGCATGCAGACTGGGATAAATTGTCTTAGAGTATTCTATTTGTTGAATAAAACTACTGTATATGATTGAAACCATTGAATATAAGTTGATGGTTGCCACTAGTTTTTAAATTGCAAAATTTTGGGAGGGGAAAAAAAATCCTGATTTTTGTTGACAATATTTTTTTATAACTTAATTGACTTATTATTATTATTATTTTTTTTTTTTACCTGTCTTTACATGTAGATGACAATTCCTCGGCCTTCTATTACATCCACACAGTCTGCATCAGAGAGCTTCCAGTGTGGGACAAATTTAGAAAAGCAATTTCGGCAATCCCATGTCTTGGAGATGTTGTCGTCACCAGAGAATCCACCAGGATATAGGGCATCAGAAGATGCTATTGCAACTTGTACAAGCAAAGCAAATCTTGCTCTAGATTTAGATCAAAGTACCCAGGAGAAGGCTTGTGCGACATCCATATTCTCAGGCAGTACAAACTTGGTTAATGAATGTGACCAAATGCTAATTGAGAAAAGGTACGTGGAGACTCCAGTACAATCGTACTCCAACTCTCTGCTTGGTTTCCTTGAGGGCAAAATGGACCAGAACAAAGGGCTCCTTCCACGTGGGCTTTCTCCTGAGCAATGTAAATATTCTGAAGGCATGATGCCTGATATTTATCACCCCATTGAGAACAGTAGGGTCCACTCTGTGCCAAATGAACCCTATGATGATCAAGCAACAAAGACCGAAGCAGGTACAGATCCACAAAAGGTTGATTATATGGCAGTGCCTGTAGTGAGTTCTCTTGAAGAATCTCAGCAAAACGGTTTTCACGAAGAGAAGAAAATAATTACTGCTAATGGCTTTCCTGTCCATCAGGCAAACATGTCCATGTTACTTGAGCAAGAATGTAATAAAGATAAAAGTCATCAACAGAATGGGGAGCAATTTGACCTAAGTAATGGCTTTCACCAGTATAAAAAGGATCTTACAAAGTCTTCTATTTCCACCAGACACAGTAGGATTCCTGTATTGGCCCAGGAGGTTGACTCTGCATCAGAATCGTCTTCTCCCATCTCTGCAAAAGAAAAACTACTCTTGAAAAAAGCTCATCAGATAGATCTTGCCAGGCTCTTGGTGGAAAAGCGACAAGTGAAGTCATTTCTTGGTGACTTCTCAAGTGCCTCTGACAAGTCTGTGGAAGAAAAGACCTCACCACCAGCTGTACGTCTGTCAGAGGAAGAAGTTTTATTCATTCCTAGAACAGTTTCCGATTCTAATGTCAGACAGTCTGATGATGAAACTGTGACATCTCACGCCCCTCAGTCCAGAAAAAGCAAGATTCCTCGTCCTGTTTCTTGGACATGTAATGAGCAGATCAGCAGTGCACCTTCAACTCCATTCCTTCCTAGGCCACCACCTGGAAAACCGCCGACACGAGCCGGAGTGGAGACAAGGTGAGAATAAGGGTGCAGGGATATTTTTTTTTAATTCAGAGTAATGTAAAATAAAGAATTAAGAAAAATAGAAATTACAAACACTGTTTACATGTTTGGTTATCAACTATGACTACTATCAGTAGAGTATCACATTGAATGTACTGTAGATTTAATTGAGCCCATACCACGATATTATTGTAAGAAAAGCCATTTTAGTATTTAATATCCAACAATGATCAGTGTTAAGAAAGCAATCATACAGTATCTGTGTCTTTACATGGATAAGCTTTGTATGTATACTGTGTGGGTATGTGTGTATGTATATATATATATATATATATATATATATACAAATAGACAATAAGAGGCGGCACTCAGCAGACTTGTGATGCAAAATCAAAAAAGTGTAATAGGTACGGTCAACGTTTCGGGGACCACCTCCCCGTCTTCAGGTCCTGAAGACGGGGAGGTGGTCCCCGAAACGTTGACCGTACCTATTACACTTTTTTGATTTTGCATCACAAGTCTGCTGAGTGCCGCCTCTTATTGTCTATTTGTGCATGTACAAGGGTCGCTTACCCTGAGGAGGGCACCGGAGCAAGGTACACCCTATGGGGGAGGCCGAGAGTGCCGGAGCGCAGAGTATTTATATATATATATATATATATATATATATATGTGTGTGTGTGTGTCGTGAGGTGGCACTCCGACATCTAAATAAATGACACAAATGATTATATATATATATATATATATATATATATCACACACACACACACACACACACGCGCACACACACACACACACTGTCTAATATCTTTGTATCTGTGGATTTCTCTCTCCTACCTGATTCCTTCACAGGCTTAGTATATCTTTAGAGTCTCATGAAGAACAACCAATATACTGTACTTGAACCTCTGCTTTGATGTTCCCCATCCCTTTTTCTACTCTCTTACTCTCTTCTGCTTTTCCTCTCCTCCTTTTATAAAAGTCAGAGAGGGGGGAGGTGTAAAAAAGCAGTGATAAGAGTGGAGACGTGAGCCAGTGGAGAATTATGCCATGGCAACCAATACGCTTCGATATAACCATTAATCAAGTGCATTCTATAACATATGTAGCAGCTGATTGGTTGCCATGGCACGCTTCTCCACTTGCACACTTCTCCACTCTTATCACTGCTTCATACATCTGCCCAAGTATCCTTAATGTAAACTGCGCAGGATCCCGGCAGCATAATGCCGGCCGTGGGATGGGGATGGGGGTGGGGGGGGGGGGGGGGGCTGTGAGCGAAACGAAGACCCTTGCAGGAATAGTCCCAGCTAGGCGGCACGCCGACTGTTGGGATTTAGAGGGGTCGGGATGTATCGGTCAGTATTGTGACCCTGCCGGTCACATAAATACATCCCGTTTTGGTACACTGCTTATAGAACAGTTGCTTTCTGGTTTAGTAAAAAAAAAAAAAAAAACGTTTAAATAAAAAAATATTACAGCTAATTATTTAGGAAATAAGAAAGAAAAATGTCACTGGAAGTCATGTGATGACCCCCTGTAAAGTTGAATAGTGTACCAAACGGTGTGTCATTAATGGGGTTCCCTTCTAAGTGCACTAAGTTTAAATAACAGTATTCCATTCAAATGGGAAGTGTGTTCCTCTAGGACTCCCCGGGTAGTTATCATTCAACCAATAGGAAAACCCTGTACATTGCTGTACAGCTCATTAGCATACTTGTTACCAAGAGTGCAATAAAACATAAGAATTATTCATATATTATATACAGCATACTGTACTATTCTCAAGTGTTCAGATTATTTTCTGTTTTTTGCATAAATTTAAAAGAATAATTTTAATTTTAAATGATCCAGTTCACTAGGAGCTAGTAACATCATTTAGACTGTGCTTCCTAGTGAGGTCACTGCATATATAGTCTGCATTCTTATTAATTTCCTCTCCGTATCCAAAATAGCTCTCTTTGAACTTCTGTGATGTAACTGGTTCCTCATCAATGGAAAGGTTGCATACTCATAAATGGGTGGTATTCATGTGACCGCCGGTCTGCTGACCGACAGTCACATGACCTCCTCCACCATCCCGCCGGCTCAGTATCCCGATGGTCGGCATGCCGACCAACAGGGACTATTTCCACTCGTGGGTGTCCACGACACCCATAGAGTGGGAATAGAACCCGTGGCGACCGCAGGTCGCCACCGAGCCCGCAAGGGGCTTGCTGCACTCGCCCCTCCCCGCCGGGATCCCGGCGTCGGTATGCTGTCGGGATACCGGCGTCGGTAAGCTGACCGGCGGTCAGCCATACTACACCCCTCATAAATACTAGTTCATCCAGCAAAATAGCTGCTACTGTTCCTTGGCCAGCACTACAGTTTCCTCCATATTAACAAAAGCAACTATACATGCAGGGTTGTTTATGGTATAATGGACATTTGTAGCCAATTTTAAAAAAAAGATGTTTAATCTATATTGCCTAGTAAAAGGAGTGCAGCGCAGGTGACAACAGCCGAACCTTTTGAAAGATGTGTGCAGACTGCAGACCCAGCTGATCAAATTAGTTCTCGAACATAAAAGGGCTGCAAGGATGGGGGCAAACTCTTGCGTCCTAGATTGTGGCTTGTCTGCCTGGTCATACACAACCCCCCCCGGTTTTTAGGCGGGGTTGTAGGAGGAACCTTTTGCTGTCACAGAACGTCACACAGAACAAATAAGCTTCCCAAGTAATTTAGTCGTTTCCCTTTTCTCTGACGTCCTAGTGGATGCTGGGAACTCCGTAAGGACCATTGGGAATAGACGGGCTCCGCAGGAGACTGGGCACTCTAAAAGAAATATTAGGTACTATCTGGTGTGCACTGGCTCCTCCCTCTATGCCCCTCCTCCAGACCTCAGTTAGAATATGTGCCCGGCCAGAGCTGGGTGCTCCTCGTGGGCTCTCCTGAGCTTGCTAGAAAGAAAGTATTTGTTAGGTTTTTTATTTTCAGTGAGATCTGCTGGCAACAGACTCACTGCTACGTGGGACTGAGGGGAGAGAAGCAAACCTACCTGCGTGCAGCTAGCTTGTGCTTCTTAGGCTACTGGACACCATTAGCTCCAGAGGGTTCGAACACAGGGCCTGAGCTCGATCGTCCGTTCCCGGAGCCGCGCCGCCGTCCCCCTTGCAGAGCCAGAAGACAGAAGAAGGAGATGAAATCGGCGGCAGAAGACTCCGGTCTTCATTAAGGTAGCGCACAGCACTGCAGCTGTGCGCCATTGCTCCCACTGCACACCACACACTCCGGTCACTGTAGGGTGCAGGGCGCTAGGGGGGGGGGGGGGGCGCCCTGGGCAGCAATAAGAATACCTTTTGGCATTATATACACATAATACAGTCTGTGACTGTATATGTGTAAAACCCCCGCCATTTTTAGTCAGAAACAGGACAGAAGCCTGCCGCTGAGGGGTCCGGGCCTTCTTTCTCAGCACACCAGCGCCATTTTCTCTTCACAGCTCCGCTGGAAGGAAGCTCCCCAGGCTCTCCCCGGCAGTATCCTGGTACACAAAGGGTGAAAAGAGAGAGGGGGGGGGACATAAATTTAGGCGCAAAGTTTGTATATGCAGCAGCTACTGGGTAAACACTGAATTGTAGTGTAATCCCTGGGTTATATAGCCCTGGGGTGTGTGCTGGCATACTCTCTCTCTGTCTCTCCAAAGGGCCTTGTGGGGGAACTGTCCTCAAATAGAGCATCCCCTATGTGTGTGGTGTGTCGGTACGCGTGTGTCGACATGTCTGAGGTAAAAGGCTCCTCTAAGGAGGTGATAGAGCGGATATGTGTGTGAGAGGGTGTCTCCGTCGACAACGCCGACACCTGTTTGGATATGTGTAAGTGCTAAGGTGAATTTATTGCACAAATGGTTAGGGAACAGACAGGAAATCTACCCAGGTCTGTCCCTATGTCACAGAGACCTTCAGAGTCTCTCAATGCTCACTATCCATAATAACAAACACTGGTATCGACATGGAGTTTAACTCCACTGTCGACTACAATGATGCAAAGTTACAGCCAAGATGGCTAGAAGGTATTCAATATATGATTATTGAAATAAAAGATGATTTGCATATCACTGATGACTCATCTGTCCCTGACACGAAAGTACACATGTTTAAGGGGAAGAATGCTGAGGTAAATTTCCCTCCTCTCATGAGGAAAAAGAGCGGGAATCTCCAGACAAGAGACGGCAGCTTCCCACAAGAGAATTCTCAGGCTGTATCCTTTCCCCACTAGGGCCAGGATGTGTTGAGAATCTTCCCCTAGGGTGTCCTGTTTGCACAGACGGTAGCACTTGCTATTCTCAGGGTTCCTGCAGATAGCGTGCACATTCTAGTATACTACCCAGACCGGCGATTGTGTCGGCATGGGTTTATAGCGCTGTGGCAGCGTGGACAGGTACCTTATCAGCAGAGATGAGACCCTAGTATGCAATATAAATATATTAAAGATGCTGTCTTAAGTGATAGATATATTGTTATAAAGCATGCCCAAAGAGACATGAGTATACTGGGTCCTAGAGTCAAAGCTATGTCGATCTCTGCTTGACGTGTCCTGTAGAATATGCATTGGACAGATGATGCTGACTTAAGAGGCATATGGAAGGCTGAGGATTGTGTGGAGAAGGGTTCTCGGGCCTGGTCTCCACAGCTATAGCTGGTAATTCTGCTAGTTTGCCTTATATTCCTGCACAGCCTAAGAAAGCACAACATTATTAAATGCAGCCTTTCGAATAAATAAACATAGAAAGTCTGAGGTGCGTCCTTTCTTGTCAGAGCCGGGCAGCTAGTTCCCAGGAATAGAAGTCCTTCCCGGCCCCTACAAAAATCCACCAATGTCGCTGGGGCTCCACAGGCGGAGCTAGGCCCGGTGGGGACACGCCTTCGTAAGTTCAGCCACAAGTGGGTTCACTCCCTGTTCGATCCCTGGGCAATAGATATTGTGTCTCAGGGATACAAGCTGGACTGTGAGAAGATGCCCCCTCACCGACGGCCCTGCGGGCTTCCCCCCCAAGAGAGGGAGCCAGTGTTAACTGCAATTCACAAATTGTATCTTTAGCAGGTGGTGGTCAAGGGTCCCCTCCTTCAACGAGAGGGTGTTTTTGTTAGACCATGTTGTAATCCCGAAACCAGACGGTTCGGTCAGACCTATATTGAATTAAAAATCCCTGAACATATACCTGAGAAGGTTCAAGTTCAAGATGGAATCGCAAAGAGCGGTCAGTGCAAGCCTAAAAAGGGGGAGACTTTATTGTGAATCGGGACATAAGGGATGCATACCTTCAGGTCCCCATTTATCCACCTCATTAGGCGTACCTCAGAATTGCGGTATGGGATTGTCATTACCAATTTCAAATGTTGCCGTTTGGTCTCTCCACGGCCCCGAGAATATTCACCATGGTAATGGCGGATATGATTGTACTCCTGCGGAAGCAAGGTGTCACTATTATCACGTACTTGGACGATCTCCTCATAAAAGCGAGATCAAGAGAGCAGTTGCTGAACAGCGTATCACTTTCTCTGGAAGTGTAACGGTAACACGGCTGGATTCTATATATTCCAAAGTCGCAGTTGGTTCCTACAGCTCATCTGCCTCTCCTAGGCACGATCCTAGACACAGACCAGAAAAGGGTTTATCTCCCGATAGAGAGAGCTCAGGAGCTCATGACACTGGTCAGGAATCTATTAAAACCAAAACAGGTGTCAGTGCATCACTGCACTCGAGTCCTGGGAAGGATGGTGGCATCATACGAGGACATCCCCTTAGGCAGGTTCCATGCGAGGACCTTCCAATGGGACTTACTGGACAAGTGGTCCGGATCACCTCTTCAGATGCATCGGTTAATCACCCTATCCCCCAGGGCCAGGGTGTCTCTCCTGTGGTGGCTGCAGAGTGCTCACCTTCTCGAGGGCCGCAGATTCAGCATTCAGGACTGGATCCTGGTGACCACGGATGCAAGCCTCCGAGGGTGGGGGGCAGTTACACAGGGAAGAAATTTCCAAGGTCTGTGGTCAAGTCAACTGACTTGCCTTCACATCAATATCCTGGAACTAAGGGCCATATACAACGCCCTAAGTCAAGCGGAGATCCTGCTTCGCGACCATCCGGTTCTGATCCAGTCAGACCGCAGGGGTTCATGTAAACCGCCAAGGCGGCACAAGGAGCAGGGTGGCGAGGGTAGAAGCCACCAGAATTCTTCGCTGGGCGGAGAATCAAGTAAGCGCACTGTCAGCAGTGTTCGTTCCGGGAGTGGACATCTGGGAAGCAGACTTCCTCAGCAGGCACGACCTCCACCCGGGAAAGTGGGGACTTCATCAGGAAGTCTTCACGCAGTTTGCAAATTGATAGGAACTGCCTAAGGTGGACTAGATGGCGTCCCACCTCAATAAAAAGCTAAAAAAAGGTTTTACGCCGGGTCAAGGGACCCTCAGGTGATAGCTGTGGTCGCACTAGTAACACCGTGGGTGTTCCAGTCGGTCTCTGTATTCCCTCCTCTTCCTCTCATACCCAAGGGCTGAGATTTATAATAAAAGGAGGAGTGAAAACAATATTCGTTGCTCCGAATTGGCCAAGAAGGACTCGGTACCCGGAGCTGCAGGAAATGCTCTCAGAGGACTCAGGGTTTCTGCCTCTCAGACAGGACATGTTGCAACAGGGGCCCTGTCTGTTCCAAAATTTACCGCGGCTGCATTTGACGGCATGGCGGTTGAACGCCGGATCCTAGCGGAAAAGGGCATTCCGGATGAAGTTATTCCTACGCTGATAAAGGCTAGGAAAGACGTGACAGCAAGACTTTTTCACTGTATATGGCGAAAATAGGTTGCTTGGTGTTAGGCCGGGAAGGCCCTACAGAGGAATTCCAGCGGGGTCGATTCCTGCACTTCCTTCAGTCAGGAGTGACTATGGGCCTAAAATTAGGATCCATAAAGGTCAAGATTTCGGCCCTATACATTTTCTCTAAAAATGAACTGGCTTCACTGCCTGAAGTTCAGACGTTGTTCCGGGGGTGCTGCATATTCAGCCTCCTTTTGTGCCACCGGTGGCACCTTGGGATCTTAACATTGTGTTGGATTTCCTGAAAATCCCACTGGTTTGAGCCACTTAAGACCATGGAGCTAAAATATCTCACGTGGAAAGTGGTCATGCTATTGGCCTTAGCTTTGGCTAGGCGTGTGTCAGTATTGGCGGTTTTGTCATGTAAAAACCCTTATCTGATCTTCCATATGGACAGGGCAGAATTGAGGACTCGTCCCCAATTTCTTCTTAGGGTGGTATCATCGTTTCATTTGAACCAGCCTATTGTGGTGCCTGCGGCTACTAGGGACTTGGAGGATTCCAAGTTGCTGGACGTAGTCCGGGCTTTGAAAATGTATGTTTCCAGAACGGCGGGAGTCAGAAAGTCTGACTCGCTGTTTATTCTGTATGCAGCCAACAAGGTTGGCGCTCCTGCTTCGAAGCAGACTATTGTTCGCTGGATCTATAGCACGATTCAGCTGGTTCACTCTGCGGCTGGATTGCCGCATCCAAAATGGTGAAAGCCCATTCCACAAGGAAGGTCGGCTCTTCTTGGGCGGCTGCCCGAGGGGTCTCGGCTTTACAGCTTTGCCGTGCTGCTACTTGGTCGGGGTCAAACAAGTTTGATAAGTTCTACAAGTTTGATACCCTGGCTGAGGAGGACCTTGAGTTTGCTCATGCGGTGCTGCAGAGTCATCCGCACTCTCCCGCCCGTTTGGGAGCTTTGGTATAATCCCCATGGTCCTTACGGAGTTCCCAGCATCCACTAGGACGTCAGAGAAAATAAGAATTTACTCACCGGTAATTCTATTTCTCGTAGTCCGTAGTGGATGCTGGGTGCCCGTCCCAAGTGCGGACTACTTCTGCAATACATGTATATAGTTATTGCTTAACTAAAGGGTTATTGTTATGAGCCATCTCTTACTGAGGCTCAGTTGTTGTTCATACTGTTAACTGGGTATGGTTATCACAAGTTGTACGGTGTGATTGGTGTGGCTGGTGAGTCTTACCCTGGATTCCAAATCCTTTCCTTGTTGTGTCAGCTCTTTCCTTAACTGAGGTCTGGAGGAGGGGCATAGAGGGAGGAGCCAGTGCACACCAGATAGTACCTAATCTTTCTTTTAGAGTGCCCAGTCTCCTGCGGAGTCCGTCTATTCCCCATGGTCCTTACGGAGTTCCCAGCATCCACTACGGACTACGAGAAATAGAATTACCGGTGAGTAAATTCTTATTATTGCTCCATTACATAAAATGACTACATCATTTTTATAGCTAAATAACTTACCTCAAAGTAGTGGGGGCAACCTCAAACTTTTAGTACCTGGAGAGTTGGGAAAGTCAGTGGACACTATCTAAGGATAAGATGTTCAAAGGTGGATGTCTTCTCTGAAAGCACTGCAGAATTATACCTGTTTGGTATTGGCAGATAGTTAAATATTATAGTCTGTTTATTTTGTCTTGTTTTAACTATATTATCTTTTTTCTTGTAGAATACGCCGGTACAAGGTTTTGGGGAGTGGCAACTCTGACTCGGACCTTCTGTCCCGTCTTGCACAGATTATTCAGAATGGATCTCAAAAGCCACGTGGCTCCTCCCAATCCAAAAGCCCCGGTTCTCCTCACAGCCCCAAAACACCGCCTAAGAGTCCTGTTGTTCCCAGACGTAGCCCTAGTGCATCCCCGCGCAGCTCGTCTTTACCTAGAACAAATAGTAGTTCTTCTTCACGAGCAGGACGACCCCACTACTACGACCCCAAAAGCTCATCTCCCTATGTGGGTCGCAGCAAGTCGCCACCCAGCCTATCTGGTTCTTCTTCTTCTAGAAGGTCCTGTCAGCAGGACCATTGCTGTAGCAAACAAAGTAAGAACATATCCAAGGGACCAGGAAGTGGTCACCACTCTGCAGGCAATAAAACCAGCCGTGGAAAGCCGCCTGTGCGGGAGGGAAAACTATCCAGTAAACTGAGCAGATAGTAACCAGGCTTTGCCTCCTCTGCAGCAGTGATTTATCCATCCTCTGTATTGCATGTTGTGTATGTCATTGTATATTTCAGATGAAAATCCAAATCAGTGTTGATCTTTCTGTTCAAAGTAGACTTGAAAACCCTGAGTTATGTCTTTGTAATGAAGAGGGAAGGCTAAGTGACTCAAGATCTCTTGTGGTCTTTGGCTATGTGAGCGCAAGTAGTCGAGAGGTTTTGGAGTACCAACCCAGGTCACTGGTAGACAGTCTGCACTGTGCGTTCAGCAGAGGCAGCATTTCATTTGATCATGCAGAAACTCAAAAGGAATTCTAACATTCGTAAACATTGCAAATAGCACAACATGGAAATGCAGCAGTAAATTCTGAAAAACAAAAGTTTTAATTTGTAAACACAAGCAGAGTTAAAGGTCCTTTTATCATAGATGTTTAAACTATGCCTGAATTGCCATAGATGGTCTAGTTCTGATCAAGAGGTTACACAGCTGTACACGGCTCTTGTTTCTCATCTGGACAGAAGTTGTGTGTAGCTTGACTTACCCCTGGGGGTGATTCCGAGTTGTTCGCTCGCAAGCTGCTTTTAGCAGCATTGCACACGCTAAGCCGCCGCCTACTGGGAGTGAATCTTAGCTTATCAAAATTGCGAACGAAAGGTTCTCAAAATTGCGAATAGAAATTTCTTTCTAGTTTCTGAGTAGCTCGAGACTTACTCTTCCAGTGCGATCAGTTCAGTGCTTGTCGTTCCTGGTTTGACGTCACAAACACACCCAGCGTTCGCCCAGACATTCCTCCGTTTCTCCAGCCACTCCCGCTTTTTCCCCAGAAACGGTAGCGTTTTTTCACACACTCCCATAAAACGGCCAGT
This sequence comes from Pseudophryne corroboree, assembly GCF_028390025.1. Taxonomy (NCBI): domain Eukaryota; kingdom Metazoa; phylum Chordata; class Amphibia; order Anura; family Myobatrachidae; genus Pseudophryne; species Pseudophryne corroboree. The sequence continues at coordinate 75,324,940 of NC_086455.1, read as the reverse complement.
TTCCGCCCAGAAACACCCACTTCCTGTCAATCACATTACGATCACCAGAACGAAGAAAAAACCTCGTAATGCCGTGAGTAAAATTCCTAACTGCATAGCAAATTTACTTGGCGCAGTCACAGTGCAAACATTGCGCATGCGCTATTAGCGGAAAATCGCTGCGATGCGAAGAAAATTACCGAGCGAACATCTCGGAATGACCACCCCTATTCCTAAAGCATGTGATCACTTGTATCTAGATGCCAATTAACACAGTGGGTTTTTTTTTCTCCTCATCCATAGAGGTACTTAGCAAAGAAGCTTGTCAAGCTCTGGGGTATTTACTGAAATGTGCTAGTGATCATGAATAGTGTAACCCAAAGCGACTGATTACCTTCAGATTTTCTAGTGCTAGTCAGGAAAGGAAATCAAACCTCTGTTTGCACTTGTTGCGCCATGTTGTCAGATTAGTCCCAGTGAGAGAGTCCGTCATCAATGTCTAGTGTCTGTGCCAGGTAGCATTGCCCACTGTCTGTATTATTTTATGCATTATTTTGTGTGTTTTTTTAAAGGCACAATCTGTAGTTTATTTACTAACACAGTGTAATTGTCCATTAATCCACTGCAGCTCATTGGTCACAATACCAATGAAAGCGGATTATTTACTGGGGGTTATTGCAGATTTGCACCTAGAGTTTGTTACTAAATACCTTATTTTGCAGTGGTACTTTTAAGCATTCCTCATTTTGACGCTGTAATTGTGCAGAATCTTTTAAAAGCATTTTGTATCTTTTGGCTTTTAAGCATATTGACATTAGATGAAGATGACTACTGGTAACCATTGTGGTAGCTATGGGAACACATTTTTGTTTGACCAGCAGTGTCTTTATGTTCAAAATTTCAGCATCATTGTTGCAGGCTATAAGCAGCAGCTTGGTAATAACCTTGTTCCCTTCATTTGTGCCTTTAGACTGCTATTAATGACTACACTTAACGTGTTTCAGTGTCTTGGGCGTCCATGGCACACCTAATTTTCTGTTGTCGCTGTGACAGAGTGGGTGATTTATCAAAGTTTGAGAAGAGATAAAGTGGAGGGCGACATAGTACCAATCAGCTACATCTACTGTCATTTAACAGGATATGTCGGAAAAATGACAGGAGCTAATTGGTTGGTACTTAGTCCCTTTTAAAGCTTTGATAAACCTCACACAGAGTGTGTGTTTTGTCTGCTCAGGGCACTGTGACATATTCTTACCTTTGCCCCCCCCCCCCCCCCCCCCGCACATCATAATATGATCATATGATGACTTATGATCCATAATTGTTTTCCTTCCAGAGAGGCATTGAAAAGGAGATAATGATCTCTAGAAGGATAGTTAAGAAGAATTGCTATCCAAATTAAAGGTACTTAACCTTTTAAAGAAAAATGACTTTTACAGTATGTAAGAAGGCTGCTTTAATGTTACCGCTGCTTAAAAGTACACTTAAGACCTATAACACGTAAAAACTTACAATGATTTATTTGTAAATGCCCATGTTTTAACACATCCCCTGCTTAACCACTAGATGTATAAAAGTATGGTACAATGTATACCATCATATATAACCCACTTTATAATACCACCCTTTTATTGCATTCTGTTTATTGCATTATTTTATTTTTTATTTCTGTTATAAGAGATAGTACTATACCATTTTCATTTACTATGCATAGGGACCATGTAGTAAGGTTTACTGATGGAATTCAAGTATTTGTTTCCTCTTACAGTCCAGTAAGAGCTATAATTTCTAGTCCAGTGTTTTTTATAGTTTCAATGTGGTCGTCAAAGTTCATTTATACTGCAGGATTATCTCTTTGGGTTAAGGTAATTAGTTCGACACAACTTAGGTCGACCACTGAAGGTCAACAATGCCATTAGGTCGACATATACTAGTTCGACAGGTCAAAAGGTCGACATGCGTTTTTCAAATTTTTTTCTTCATTTTTTTTGGATTTTTTCATACTTAACGATCCATGTGGACTACGATTGGAACAGTAATCTGTGCTGAGCGAAGCGAGGCACTTTGCCCGAAGCATGGCGAGCGAAGCGAACCTCATGTCGACCTTTTGACCTGTCAACCTAGTACATGTCGACCTAACGCCCATGTCGACCTAATGCACGTCGACCTTCAGTGGTCGACCTAATGAGTGTCGCCCTAAGGTGGGTCGACCCACCGACCCATACCCATCTCTTTAAACTTAAATATTCCTTTCTTTAGCCAAGTTACAGTAGTTTGTTTTTAGAATGTTTTTGCATAACTTTTTGACCTGTGAAATCAAGTATATACATCTGTCGTTACCTAGAAAACGTAGAGGAATGACATTCCAACTTCTGGTACCTTGGAAAGCACCAATTGAAGCTACAGTAGCCTAGAGTTTGCAGTAAATGCAACTAGGTGGAGTATAAAACTGTGAAGTTATTGCCCAAAAGCCTGAGCTGGCTCTGGACACCGTAAGAAAGGATGGATAATTTCATTATGCACTACAGAGCAGATACCTTACAGTTATGATTGCTTTTTCCTACATTTTCCACAGAGCGGGCAAGACGTTTTATCTCGGTACTCGTATACATTGACGTGCATGAAATTCTGACATTAGGACTATATAAAGTTGTCTGCCCCATGCATTGCAACATTCCTTGTGGCTGTTTGCTTTATAGAGTTCCTTCTCCTTGGCCCAAATGTAATAGGCTGCAGGCAGTGGCATGATTGTGTTGTTTTTTAGCTTCTAGAATCTAGATTTAAAGTGGCAATTATTTAAAAGGCAAAACCAACCTGGTTCTACCTTTTATATTATTGGCTCTTTAAATCTCTTAGTTAAATTGCAATAATCATGCTCTCAGGCCATTACATGTGTTTATCTGCTGTAGCCGCAAGCTTTTAACCTCTGCTGTGCTGGAGGAACATTACAGTTGTTAACAATGGTGACTGAAATGTGTGGGGTTTTATAGCTATCCTAACCTGAACAAGCTGCAACCTTATTCCTCATCCTATTTGTTTGTATTATATTGTACAGTAGTTTCTGTCCCTATAATTGCATGTCCTAATAGTAAATTATATCATATATAAATATTTATAAATATATATATAAAATATATATACATCTAAAGACATATCACATACTACTACATGTGTAGACTGCAGACAATAATGCCTTCTTTTTATTTGTTTATGTGCCTGAAAATGTTTTGGCCTTTCATCTTCATGTATGTGCAAATACTTTTCCAGCATGGCAAGTTTTCTATCTAATATTGCCTCTAAAGGGTTCTAGCGTCTACATCGCACATATATAGGGTTGGCAAGGTATAATTCATCCAGATTTGTTAATATGTAAATGGTTTGTTATTATTTTTCTACATTTTTATTTAATGGTATTTATAGGTTATTTAAATGTTTCCTGAATAGTATGTCCTCTGTCACAGTTTTCTTAAGGGAATTCTTATATGTTGAAATTAAAACTGTTTTATGTAAAATGTTTGCCCACCTTTAAATGTATTTTACCTCTTATTTCACCCCCCCACTTTTAGAGAAAGTGCCTTATTTCAATATTGGTGGCAAGCCAGGCTCAATTTATCATAGCATACAGTAGTTACCGATGTTGTGGCACACCCCTCTGGGAGACCCTGAAGGGGTGGTCCCAGGGCCATCCGTTGTCATGAATTGTCATACCAGCCTCTCCCCACGGCAGTATGTGGTATTGGAGGTGGAGCCATCATGACATCATTCTCAGTGAATTGCATCATCACAGCCCGAACCCATTCGCTGCAGTAGTGGGAGGGAGTGTCCTGGAAATTGTGAAGAAAAGGGCAGTATTGTTTAGCAGAGCTCCAGTTCTGCATTTTGGCCAGATCTTACCTGTAAGCTCTTTTGCTTAGTTGTAATAGACTTTGAAAGATGTTCTTCTCTGTGCTCCGGGATCTATATGAGCATAGTCTGTAGTGTAATACCTCCTTAGACCAGGTGGGGTTGTTCTTCAGCCGGGGTGCAGAGTGTGGGGAGAGCAGCTTAGTGCGCCACATCTTGTGGGCTGAGCCGAGTGCTGGCTGCCACTTTGAGCAGGTAATAAATGAGGGTATAGAAGGAGAAGATATTGCCTCCAGGCTATGGGGGTTGAAGTTCCGCCACGGCATATAAGGGGTAATTAAGCTCTGATCGCTGCTGTGTGTTTTCGCACAGCGGGGGATCAGGTACTACATGCGCATGCATATGCACCGCAATGCGCACGTGCGTCGGACAACAACAAATGGCATCGCTGGTCAGTGGCGGAATGGTGCGAAAAATCCGTTGGCACGGGCTTTCGCAAGGTGATTGACAAAAGGAAGCCGTTTGTGGGTGGTAACTAACCGTTTACTGGGAGTGTTTGGAAAAACGCAGGCGTACTCAAGCATTTTCAGGGAGGGTGTCTGACATCAGCTCCGGTCCCGATCAGCCTGTTCTCATCACACTGGAGGAGCAAGTCCTGGGCTGCACGCAGACTGCACACACTGAATTTTAGCAGCTCATCTTACACATAGCATCACACACTTGCATGGCGAATAGACACTCCCCTTGTAGGCGGCGACTATCTGAATGCAGGACAACGATCAGATCTGAATTACCCCCCTAGTATGTTACCATCAGCAGAAATGTTAGTGGAAGCTAGTGCCTGGGAGCGACTGTAAACCTAAGACTAAGGAGCAGTGAGGAATGTCCAGCCATTGCTGATTAATGTTTATTAACGAAGTATGTTTGTCACTAATATTATAATAACATTTTCACTAAGGAGGGGGTGCAATGAAGGACAAACTAAACGTGTTACTAAGCCAATCCATGTATCTGTTATATTAGAAATGTATAACTTTGTTGCAACAACTCGACAAATGTTTCCATCATGGAGGAGAGTTCTCCCCGGTAATATCAGTTCATGAAAAAGGTTCAATTAGTTTTCCTAACAATATAACGGTTACTATGATTTTTATATTATTGCTTTAAACCTAAATAAGTTTGCATTTTTGAAAGCTGCTTCCTAATGTTACTGAGATAACTTGAAATTAGTCTTTCTGGTGGTTCCATCTCTTGGTACATCAGAAGTGAAAATGCAGATTAGAATTAGATTATATTAAATATAACCATAGTGATTTAAAACAATAGTATTTGTTAATTATACAGGCGCTACTTGAAAGATGGATACCACCTGTTATTCCAGGGAGTGTTTAGTTATTTTGAGTGGGAGTGGCAAGCTGGCGCTTTTGAAGAGCCCCCTTTTCCTCCTCTTCTCTTCCCCCTTCCACTCTTCCCCGTCTAATTGGAGGAGGAGCTCGCCCACGGTGTAAAGGAGCCGTTCTACAATAACAGGAGGGAGCACAGTCTGGTTTGGTAGTGCCCAAATGCATTGCATTTTTTTAAATAATGTAATGTACAACTCAATGAAAAATGTATTCGCACACATGTCACAATTAGACCTTTTTTTTAAAATAAAACATAACATCTTCTACATAAAGTATTTTAATTTCCTGAATATAATATAAATATGTAGATAAAATGTGTGCTTGGGACAAGGTATAATGTGATAATGTTCTCTTAACTTTCAGACCCAATTTTTCTCAATCCATTCTTTTTTTCTTAACAGCTTGTTTCTTTTAAGCTGCTGTCTGGTGCCGATGCATGTTCTTCAGACAGTGTGAAACTTTATATTTTGTATTTATCTGTTTTTATGTTTATCTTCTTTTTTTGTACACAAGGATTATTTAGGGTACTTTAAACCCCTTTTCCGTGCAACATTTGTCAATATGTTGTTTAACCGTCCAGCAATGGAAAAGATGCACTTTTTTTTTTAATGCAACACAATAGATTGCAAACTGTGATAGATGACAAAGTTTTGTACTTGCTGCTGTATTATATTTATTTTGTTCATTTGGTAATTTTAGCTGTTGTGCAGCAATTTGAACTTGTAATGTATCGCTTTGCATGTAACCCAAATGTACAATGTCTTGCAATTCATTACAAGCAAGAAGACAGAGGGGATGAGATTCCACTGTCGGACATACATTTTATATGTAATAAAAGAATCAAGCTTGTCCTCACTTAATTCCATATGAGATTATGTCATTTGAAGCTTGTAAACAAGTGTTTACATTCCGGCACTAGGGAAACGCTGTGCTATTTATTCAGGTACATGTTTCTTTTGATTCTTTTTTTTTTTTTCCCCCTCCATAACACGTAAATATGAAATAAAGAAAAAAGAAAAACTCAAAGAAATGGTGTTTGCTTTTATATTCATGGACTCTTAAGATTGTCGATTATTTATCAGACTATTTCAGTGTGTAACAAGATATAACCTACAGGGATGGTATCGGGATACCGGTATTTTGTATGCCGGCGGTCAGAATACTGACAGCGACATCCCAATGCACAGGATCTAACGCTAACCTCCTAACCACAACCCCCCTCTTCTTAGTGCCTACACCTAACCCTCCCTCCCCACAGCCTGACCCCCCCCACCCCCCCGCCCTTTGCAGCCTAACCCTCCCTGGTGGCGCCCAACCCTAATACTCCCTCCCCGCAGCCTAACACTAAGCCTCCCACCTTAGTGCCCTCCCCCGCAGCCTAAACCTAACCATCCCTCCCCGCAGCTTAACCCTAACCCACATTAGTGCCTAACCCTAAACCTCTCCCTCCCCGCAGCCTAACACGGTATTCTGATTCTGATGGCCTGTACTGTAAGTACATGTCAGTTGACTCAAACATTTTCAGAATGTGTGACTGCATTTCTACTGGTAATAATTCAATACAGAACTCCCAATTTCTTTTTTGAAACAATTTTTATTGAAGTATGAAGTTTCACATTCACAGACATTGTAAAGAACATTGGTGCAAATATTAAAGAGCAACAAAGATTACAGATAAATGTTTTATACATGGGATTCATAGAGTAATTGAAACAATAAAGATCTATTACAATAAAGAATAAAATGACATCAAAATTGTAAAAACCACAGAGAAAAGTTTACTTACCATTTCTCTAACGTCCTAAGTGGATGCTGGGGACTCCGTCAGGACCATGGGGAATAGCGGCTCCGCAGGAGACAGGGCACAAAAAGTAAGCTTTTAGGATCACATGGTGTGTACTGGCTCCTCCCCCTATGACCCTCCTCCAAGCCTCAGTTAGGTTTTTGTGCCCGTCCGAGCAGGGTGCAATCTAGGTGGCTCTCTTAAAGAGTTGCTTAGAAAAAGTTTTTAGGTTCTTTATTTTCAGTGAGTCCTGCTGGCAACAGGCTCACTGCATCGAGGGACTTAGGGGAGAGAAGTGAACTCACCTGCGTGCAGGATGGATTGGCTTCTTAGGCTACTGGACACCATTATCTCCAGAGGGAGTCGGAACACAGGTCTCGCCCTGGAGTTCGTCCCGGAGCCGCGCCGCCGACCCCCCTTACAGATGCTGAAGATTGAAGAGGTCCGGAACCAGGCGCAGAAGACTTTCAGTCTTCATCAGGTAGCGCACAGCACTGCAGCTGTGCGCCATTGTTGTCAGCACACTTCACACAGCGGTCACGGAGGGTGCAGGGCGCGGGGGGGGGGCGCCCTGGGCAGCAATGTATAATACCTGTATGGCGAAAAATACATCACATATAGCCCTTGAGGCTATATGGATGTATTTAACCCCTGCCAGATATCACAAACTCCGGAGAAGAAGCCCGCCGAAAAGGGGGCGGGGCCTATTCTCCTCAGCACACAGCGCCATTTTCCCTCACAGAAATGCTGGTGGGAAGGCTCCCATGCTCTCCCCTGCACTGCACTACAGAAACAGGGTTAAAACAGAGAGGGGGGGCACTGATTTGGCGATATGAATATATATTAAATGCTATAAGGGAGGAACACTTATATAAAGGTTGTCCCTGTATAATTATAGCGTTTTGGTGTGTGCTGGCAAACTCTCCCTCTGTCTCCCCAAGGGGCTAGTGGGTCCTGTCCTCTATCAGAGCATTCCCTATGTGTGTGCTGTATGTCGGTACGTGTGTGTCGACATGTATGAGGAAAATGTTGGTGAGGAGGCGGAGCAAATTGCCTGTAATGGTGATGTCACTCTCTAGGGAGTCGACACCGGAATGGATGGCTTACTTATGGAATTACGTGATAATGTCAACACGCTGCAAGCCGGTTGACGACATGAGACGGCCGGCGAACAAATTAGTACCTGTCCAGGCGTCTCAAACACAGTCAGGGGCTGTAAAACGCCCATTTACCTCAGTCGGTCGACACAGACCCAGACACGGACACTGATTTCAGTGTCGACGGTGAAGAAACAAACGTATTTTCCTTTAGGGCCACACGTTAAGGGCAATGAAGGAGGTGTTACATATTTCTGATACTACAAGTACCACAAAAAAGGGTATTATGTGGGATGTGAAAAAACTACCTGTAGTTTTTCCTGAATCAGATAAATTAAATGAAGTGTGTGATGATGCATGGGTTTCCCCCGATAGAAAATTATTGGCGGTATACCCTTTCCCGCCAGAAGTTAGGGCGCGTTGGGAAACACCCCTTAGGGTGGATAAGGCGCTCACACGCTTATCAGAACAAGTGGCGGTACCATCTACAGATAGGGCCGTACTTAAGGAGCCAGCTGATAGGAGGCTGGAAAATATCCTAAAAAGTATACACACACATGCTGGTGTTATACAGCGATCGCCTCAGCCTGGATGTGCAGAGCTGAGGTGGCTTGGTCGGATTCCCTGACTAAAAATATTGATACCCTTGACAGGGACAGTATTTTATTGACTATAGAGCATTTAAAGGATGCATTTCTATATATGCGAGATGCGCAGAGGGATATTTGCACTCTGGCATCAAGAGTAAATGCGATGTCCATATCTGCAAGAAGATGTTTATGGACACGACAGTGGTCGGGTGATGCAGATTCCAAACGGCACAAAGATGTATTGCCGTATAAAGGGGAGGAGTTATTTGGGGTCGGTCCATGGGACCTGGTGGCCACGGCAACTGCTGGAAAATCCACCGTTTTTTACCCTAAGTCACATCTCTGCAGAAAAAGACACCATCTTTTCAGCCTCAGTCCTTTCGTCCCTATAAGAGTCATATCTGTCCAGGGATAGAGGAAAGGGAAGAAGACTGCAGCAGGCAGCCCATTCCCAGGAACAGAAGCCCTCCAACGCTTCTACCAAGTTCTCAGCATGACGCTGGGACCGTACAGGACCCCTGGATCCTACAAGTAGTATCCAAGGGGTACAGATTGGAATGTCGAGACGTTTCCCCCTCGCAGGTTCCTGTAGTCTGCTGTACCAATGTCTCCCTCCGACAGGGAGGCAGTATTGAAAACAATTCACAAGCTGTATTCCCAGCAGGTGATAATAAAATTACCCCTCCTACAACAAAGAAAGGGGTATTATTCCACATTATATGGTGGTACTGAAGCCAGAAGGCTGGGTGAGACCTATTCTAAATCTGAAATAACACTTAAAAAAGTTCAAATCCAGATGGAGTCACTCAGAGCAGTGATAGCGAACCGGGAAGAAGGGGACTATATGGTGTCCCGGGACATCAGGGATGCTTACCTCCATGTCCCAAAATTTGCTTTTCTCACCGAGGGTACCTCAGGTTCGTGGTACAGAACTGTCACTATCAGTTTCAGACGATGCCGTTGGATTGTCCACGGCACCCCGGGTCTTTACCAAGGTAATGACCGAAATGAGGATTCGTCTTCAAAGAAAATGGACGACCTCCTGATAATAACAAGGTCCAGAGAACAGTTGGAGGTCGGAGTAGCACTATCTCAAGTAGTTCTACGACAACACGGGTGGATTCTAAATATTCCAAAACCGCAGTTGTTCCAACGACACGTCTGCTGGTCCTAGGGATGATTCTGGACACAGTCCAGAAAAAGGTGTTTCTCCCAGAGGAGAAAGCCAGGGAGTTATCCGAGCTAATCGGGATCCTCCTAAAACCAGGAAAAGTGTCAGTGCATCATTGCACAAGAGTCCTGGTAAAAATGGTGGCTTATTACGAAGCGATTCCATTCGGCAGATTTCACGCAAGAACTGCTGGACAAATGGTCCGGATCGCATCTTCAGATGCATCAGGGGATAACCCTATATCCAAGGACAAGGGTGTCTCTCCTGTGGTGATTACAGAGTGCTCATCTTCTAGAGAGCCGCAGATTCGGCATTCAGGATTGGATGCTGGTGACCACGGAGGCTAGCCTGAGAGGCTGGGGGGAGCAGTCACACAGGGAAAAAATGTCCAGGGAGTGTGATCAAGTCTGGAGAATTCTCTCCACATAAATATACTGGAGCTAAGAGCAAATTTATAATGCTCTAAACTTAGCAAGACCTCTGCTTCAAGGTCAGCCGGTATTGATCCAGTGGGATAACATCACGGCAGTCGCCCACGTAAACAGAAAGGGCGGCACAAGAAGCAGGAGGGCAGTGGCAAAACTGCAAGGATTTTTCGCTAGGCGGAAAATCATGTGATAGCACTGTCAGCAGTGTTCATTCCGGGAGTGGACGACTGGGAAGCAGACTTCCTCAGCAGGCACGACCTCCACCCGGGAGAGTGGGAACTTCATCGGGAAGTTTTCCGCATGATTGTGCACCGTTGGGAAAGACCAAAGGTGGACATGATGGCGTCCCGCCCGAACAAAAAACGGGACAGGTATTGCGCCAGGTCACGAGACCTTCAGGCGATAGCTGTGGATGTCCTGGTAACACCGTGGGTGTAACAGTCGGTGTATGTGTTCCCTCCTCTGCTTCTCATAACCAAGGTATTGAGAATTATAAGACGTAGAGGAGTAAGAACTATACTCGTGGCTCCGGATTGGCCAAGAGGGACTTGGTACCCGGAATTTCAAGAGATGCTCACAGAGGACTAATGGCCTCGGGAACTAAGAAGGGACTTGCTTCAGCAAGTACCATGTCTGTTCCAAGACTTACCGCGGCTGCGTTTGACGGCATGGCGGTTGAACGCCGGATCCTAAGGGAAAAGGCATTCCGGAAGAGGTCATACCTACCCTGGTCAAAGCCAGGAAGGAGGTGACCGCACAACGTTATCACCACATGTGGTGAAAATATGTTGCGTGGGTGAGGCCAGGAAGGCCCCACGAAGAAATTTCAACTAGGTCGATTTCTGCACTTCCTGCAAACAGGAGTGTCTATGAGCCTCAAATTGGGGTCCATTAAGGTTCAAGTTTCGGCCCTGTAGATTTTCTTCCAGAAAGAATTGGCTTCAGTTCCTGAAGTCCAGACATTTGTCAAGGGAGTATTGCATATACAACCCCTTTTGTGCCTCCAGTGGCACCGTGGAATCTCAACGTAGTGTTGGGATTCCTCAAATCATATTGGTTTGAACCGCTCAAATCTGTGGATTTGAAATATCTCACTTGGAAAGTGACCATGCTGTTGGCCCTGGCCTCGGCCAGGCGATTGTCAGAATTGGCGGCTTTGTCTTACAAAAGCCCATATTTTGATTTTCCATTCGGACAGGGCAGAACTGCGGACTCGTCCCCAGTTTCTTCCTAAGGTGGTGTCAGCGTTTCACCTGAAACAACCTATTGTGGGCCTGCGGCTACTAGGGACTTGGAGGACTCCAAGTTGCTAGACGTTGTCAGGGCTCTGAAAATATATATATATATATATATATATATAATTCCAGGACGGCTGGAGTCAGAAAGTCTGACTCACTGCTTATATTGTATGCACCCAACAAGATGGGTGCTCCTGCTTCTAAGCAGACGATTGCTCGTTGGATTTGTAGCACAATTCAACTTGCACATTCTGTGGCAGGCTTGCCACAACCTAAATCTGTCAAGGCCCATTCCACAAGGAAAGGGGGCTCATCCTGGGCGGCTGCCCGGGGAGTCTCGGCATTACAACTCTGCCGAGCTGCTACTTGGTCAGGGGCAAACACGTTTGCAAAATTCTACAAATTTGATACCCTGGCTGAGGAGGACCTTGAGTTCTCTCATTCGGTGCTGCAGAGTCATCCGCACTCTCCCGCCCGTTTGGGAGCTTTGGTATAATCCCCATGGTCCTGACGGAGTCCCCAGCATCCACTTAGGACGTTAGAGAAAATAAGAATTTACTTACCGATAATTCTATTTCTCGTAGTCCGTAGTGGATGCTGGGCGCCCATCCCAAGTGCGGATTGTCTGCAATACTTGTACATAGTTATTGTTACAAAAAAAATCGGGTTGTTATTTGTTGTGAGCCGTCTGTTCAGAGGCTCCTACGTTTGTCATACTGTTAACTGGGTTCAGATCACAAGTTATACGGTGTGATTGGTGTGGCTGGTATGAGTCTTACCCGGGGTTCAATATCCTTCCTTATTGTGTACGCTCGTCCGGGCACAGTACCTAACTGAGGCTTGGAGGAGGGTCATAGGGGGAGGAGCCAGTACACACCATGTGATCCTAAAAGCTTACTTTTTGTGCCCTGTCTCCTGCGGAGCCGCTATTCCCCATGGTCCTGACGGAGTCCCCAGCATCCACTACGGACTACGAGAAATAGAATTATCGGTAAGTAAATTCTTATTTTCCGTCCCTCCTCCAGACCTCAGTTTTACACTGTGCCCAGAGGATGAAGGGCGCACTGCAGGGAGCTCTCTTGAGTTCTTTGCTACAGAAAGCATTTTTGTTTGGATTTTTACTTTTTTCACAGGAAGCACTGCTGGCAACAGGCTCCCTGCATCGAGGGACTGAGGAGAAAGGGGCAGACCTACTTAACTGATAGGATCTGCTTCCTCGGCTACTGGACACAATTAGCTTCAGAGGGGGTGAACACAGGTTCGTCCTGGGCGTACACCCCCGGAGCCACGCCGCCATTCTCCTCACAGAGCCAGAAGAACAGAAGCAAGAAGACGTCTCAGGCGGCAGAAGCCTTCAGCTTCACAGAGGTAACGCACAGCACTGCAGCTGTGCGTCATTGCTCCACATCACCTCACACACTCCGGTCACTGTATGGGTGCAGGGCGCAGGGGGGGGGGGGGGCGCGCCCTAGGCAGCAATAATAACACCTCTTAGATGGCAAATAGGTATAAACATGTACAGCTGGGCACTGTACATGTATATAATTGAGCCCCCGTCATTTTACACGATTTTGAGCGGGACAGAAGCCCGCCGCCGAGGGGGCGGGGCTTCTCCCTCAGCACTCACCAGCGCCATTTCTCTCTCCACAGAACGCTGAGAGGAAGCTCCCCGGACTCTCCCCTGCTTACACACGGTGGAGGGAGTTTAAAAAGAGAGGCGGGGGGGGCACATAATTGGCGGAATAAAGTATAATACAGCGCTGCTGGGGAAAAGCATTCTGTGTTGGTCTCCAGGTTGTTGCGCTGGGGTGTGTGCTGGCATACTCTCTCTCTCTGTCTCTCCAAAGGGCCTTTCAGGGGATACTGTCTTCAGAAAAAGTTTTCCTGGGTGTGTGCAGTGTGTCGGTACGTGTGTGTCGACATGTTTGATGAGGAAGGCTCGCTTAATGTGGAGGGGGAGTGCTTGGATGTCAGGTCGCCATCGGCAACGCCGACACCGGACTGGGTGGATATGCTGAATGTCTTGAATGCAAATGTAAATCTCCTGCATAAAAGATTAGACAAGGCTGAAGCTAGGGATCAGTCAGGTAGCCAGTCCGTGCCTGTCCCTGTGGTGCCAGGACCTTCAGGGTCTCAAAAGCGCCCCATATCCCAGGTCGCTGACACAGATACCGACACAGATACTGACTCTAGTGTCGACTATGAGGATGCAAAATGACAGCCGAAGGTGGCAAAAGGTATTAGGTACATGATTATTGCCATAAAAGAGGTTTTGCATATCACGGAGGAACCCCCTGTCCCTGACACGAGGGTTCACATGTATAAAGGGAAAAAGCCTGAGGTCACGTTTCCGTCCTCATTTGAGCTAAGCGAATTATGTGAAAAGGCTTGGGAATCTCCGGATAGGAGACTCCATGTTCCCAAAAGGATTCTCATGGCGTATCCTTTTCCACAGAAGGATCGGATACGATGGGAATCTGCGCCTAAAGTAGACAAGGCGCTGACACGCTTATCCAAGAAGGTGGCACTGCCTTCTCCGGATACTGCTTCCCTCAAGGATCCTGCTGATCGCAAGCAAGAAATTACCATGAAGCACATTTACACACATTCAGGAACTATAGTTAGGCCGGCCATGGCGTCGGCCTGGGTTTGTAGTGCTGTCGTGGCATGGGCAGACTCCTTATCTACGGAGATGGACACCTTAGATAGGGATACCATTCTAATGACCATGGAGCATATCAAAGATGCTGACTTGTATATGAGGGATGCTCAGAGAGACATTTGTTTACTAAGCTCTAGAATAAACGCTCTGTCTATTTCTGATAGGCGGCTCTTGTGGACCCGACAGTGGACGGGAGACGCCGACTCAAAGCGGCATATGGAGTCATTGCCTTACAAGGGGGAGAAGTTGTTTGGAGAAGGCCTCTCGGACCTAGTCTCTACTGCTACGGCCGGTAAATCGAACTTTTTACCTTATGTTCTCCCGCAGCATTCTAAGAAGGTACCACATTATCAAATGCAGTCCTTTCGTTCCAATAAAAACAAGAAGGTACGAGGATCGTCCTTCGTTGCCAGAGGTAAAGGCAAGGGAAAAAAGCTGCACTCAGCTAGTTCGCAGGAGCAGAAGTCCTCCCCTACTTCCGCAAAGTCCACAGCATGAAGCTGGGGCTTTCCGGGGGGGGGGGGGGGGGGGGGGTCAGATCAAGTGGGGGCACGTCTTCGTCTTTTCAGCCACGTTTGGGTTCAATCACAGGTGGATCCCTGGGCAATAGAGATTGTTTCCCAGGGATACAGACTGGAATTCGAAGACATGCCCCCTCGCCGGTTTTTCAAATCGGCTCTGCCGGCTTCCCCGTCAGAGAGGGAGCTAGTGTTAGCGGCAATTCACAAATTGTACATTCAACAGGTGATAATCCAGGTTCCTCATCTCCAGCAAGGAGAGGGTTATTATTCATCCATGTTTGTGGTACCGAAACCGGACGGTTCGGTCAGACCCATTCTAAATCTAAAATCCCTGAACCTGTACTTGAAGAGGTTCAAGTTCAAAGTGGAATCGCTCAGAATGGTCATCGCCAGCCTGGAGGGAGGGGATTGGATGGTGTCCCTGGACATAAAGGATGCGTACCTTCATGTTCCGATTTTCCCCCCTCACCAGGCGTTTCTGAGATTTGCAGTACAGGATTGTCACTACCAATTTCAGACGTTGCCGTTTGGTCTTTCCACGGCCCCTAGAATTTACACCAAGGTAATGGCGGAAATGATGGTGCTCCTGCGCAAGCAGGGAGTCACAATTATCCCGTACTTGGACGATCTCCTTATAAAGGCGAGATCTCGGGAGAAGTTGCTGGACAGCGTGTCTCTGTCCGTGAAGACGTTGCAGATGCACGGCTGGATTCTCAATTTACCGAAATCCCAGCTAGTACCTGCAACGCGTCTGACCTTTTTGGGCCTGATTCTAGACACAGACCAAAAAATAGTTTTTCTTCCGGTGGAGAAGGCTCAGCAGC
Source organism: Pseudophryne corroboree (assembly GCF_028390025.1). NCBI lineage: Eukaryota > Metazoa > Chordata > Amphibia > Anura > Myobatrachidae > Pseudophryne > Pseudophryne corroboree. The sequence continues at coordinate 75,309,401 of NC_086455.1, read as the reverse complement.
TCATAGCCCTGGTCAGGAACCTTTTAAAGCCAAAAAATATTTCAGTGCATCATTGCACAAAGGTTCTGGGGAAGATGGTGGCTTCATACGAGGCCATCCCCTTCGGCAGGTTCCATGCGAGGACTTTCCAATGGGACCTATTGGACAAATGGTCCGGGTCCCATCTACATATGCAGAAACGGATCACCCTGTCTCCCAGGGCCAGGGTATCTCTCGTGTGGTGGCTGCACAGTGCTCACCTCCTAGAGGGTCGCAGGTTTGGCATTCAGGACTGGATCCTGGTGACCACGGACGCGAGCCTCTGAGGTTGGGGGGCTGTTGCACTGGGAAGAAATTTCCAAGGTCTCTGGTCAAGCCTAGAGACTTGTCTCCACATCAGTGTCCTGGAGTTAAGGGCCATTTACAACGCCCTACGCCAGGCGGAGGAGTGGCTTCAGAACAAACCGGTTCTGATTCAGTCAGACAATATCACGGCAGTGGCTCATGTAAACCGCCAAGGCGGCACAAGGAGCAGAGTGGCCATGGCAGAGGCGACCAGGATTCTGCGCTGGGCGGAAGGCCATGTAAGCGCACTATCAGCAGTGTTCATCCCGGGGGTGGACAACTGGGAGGCGGACTTCCTCAGCAGGCACGACCTGCATCCGGGAGAGTGGGGACTTCATCAAGAAGTCTTCACACAGATCGTGGATCGGTGGGGACTGCCTCAAATAGACATGATGGCGTCCCGTCTCAACAAAAAGCTAAAGAGGTATTGCGCCAGGTCAAGAGACCCACAGGCGGTAGCGGTAGACGCTCTGGTGACACCATGGGTGTTCAGATCGGTCTATGTGTTTCCTCCTCTGCCTCTCATACCCAAGGTGTTGAGATTAATAAGACTAAGAAGGGTCAGAACAATTCTCATTGTTCCAGATTGGCCAAGGAGGACTTGGTATCCGGATCTGCAAGAGTTGCTCACAGAAGATCCGTGGCCTCTTCCTCTAAGGCAGGACCTGCTGCAGCAGGGGCCCTGTCTGTTCCAAGACTTACCGCGGCTGCGGTTGATGGCATGGCGGTTGAACGCCGGATCCTAGCTGAAAAAGGGATTCCGGAGGAGGTCATTCCTACCCTGATCAAGGCTAGGAAGGATGTGACATCTAAACATTATCACCGTATATGGCGGAAATATGTTTCTTGGTGTGAGGCCAGAGCTGCTCCTACGGAGGAGTTCCATTTGGGCCGTCTGCTTCACTTCCTTCAAACGGGAGTGAATTTGGGCCTAAAATGAGGGTCCATAAAGGTCCAAATTTCGGCCTTATCCATTTTCTTTCAAAGAGAATTGGCTTCTCTTCCTGAAGTACAGACTTTTGTGAAGGGAGTGCTGCATATTCAGCCTCCCTTTGTACCTCCGGTGGCGCCTTGGGATCTTAACGTGGTATTAAGTTTCCTTAAGTCACCTTGGTTTGAACCACTCAAAACAGTGGAGTTGAAATACCTCACTTGGAAAGTGGTCATGTTGTTGGCCTTAGCTTCTGCAAGGCGTGTTTCGGAATTAGTGGCTTTATCATATAAAAGCCCATACCTGATTTTTCACGTGGATAGGGCAGAGTTGAGGACTCGTCCTCAATTTCTGCCCAAGGTGGTCTCATCTTTTCATATGAACCAACCTATTGTCGTGCCTGTGGCTACACGGGACTTGGAGGACTCCGAGTCCCTGGATGTGGTCAGGGCTTTGAAGATTTACGTGACCAGAACAGCTAGGATCAGGAAGGCTGAAGCTCTGTTTGTTCTGTATGCGGCCAACAAGGTTGGCGCTCCTGCTTCAAAGCAGACAATTGCTCGCTGGATCTGTAACACGATTCAGCAGGCGCATTCTACGGCAGGATTGCCATTGCCTAAATCGGTTAAGGCCCATTCCACTAGGATGGTGGGCTCTTCTTGGGCGGATGCCCGAGGGGTCTCGGCACTACAACTGTGCCGAGCTGCTACTTGGTCGGGGTCAAACACCTTTGCAAAGTTCTATAAATTTGATCCCCTGGCTGAGGAGGACCTCCTGTTTGCTCAATCGGTGCTGCAGAGTCATCCGCACTCTCCCGCCCGTTTGGGAGCTTTGGTATAATCCCCATGGTCCTTACGGAGTCCCCAGCATCCTCTAGGACGTTAGAGAAAATAGGATTTTACTTACCGGTAAATCTATTTCTCGTAGTCCGTAGAGGATGCTGGGCGCCCGTCCCAAGTGCGGACTTCTTCTGCAAGACTTGTATATAGTTATTGTTTACATAAGGGTTATGTTATAGTTGGTCAGTCTTGAACCGAGGCTATGTTACTTGTTCATACTGTTAACTGGGTAGTTTATCACAAGTTATACGGTGTGATTGGTGTGGCTGGTATGAATCTCGCCCTTAGGTTACATAAATCCTTTCCTCGTACTGTTCATATCCTCTGGGCACAGTTTCTCTAACTGAGGTCTGGAGGAGGGACATAGAGGGAGGAGCCAGTGCACACCCAGAATCCAAAGCTTTCTAAAAGTGCCCTATCTCCTGCGGAGCCCGTCTATTCCCCATGGTCCTTACGGAGTCCCCAGCATCCTCTACGGACTACGAGAAATAGATTTACCGGTAAGTAAAATCCTATTTTTTTTTCATTTGGCGAAGAAATGGCAGGGCTGAAACTATCCACTACAGAGTATCATTTTCTCTTACCTATAGGATACTGGGAATCCATTTAGTACCATGAGGGTACAGAGACGCACGGCTTCTATGGGGGCAGTGGAGTCTCAGGACTCAGTACACAGTGCAGTCGCACCGCTTCTGAGGGAGCGAACTGAGTCTAAGTACACTACGGGTGTACACAGTACCAAGACTGGCATTACAGACTTAAAAGGCGACTGACTCCATTTTAAGCAACAAAAATTACCTCAGCCAGTATAAAAAAGCGATAAGACCGTGTGCGCCATTGAAGGGGCGGGGCTTCACTATGAGCTGATCCAGCAGCTCACCAGCGCTATTTTCCCTCCGGAGTGACTCCAGATTACCTCAGCGGTACCTGGGGGTCATAGCAAGGGGGAGTGCTTACTAGTATACTAAGTCCCCAATCTGGGTACTTAGTCTGCAACCCGGCTATGCTTGGCATTAGCAGTAAGGGCGCTGTGTGCTGGCTCTAGGCTATCTCTGTGTCTCTCTTGAAGGGCTCTTTGTGGGTTAATTGTGTTTTTAACCTGTTCCTGTGTGTGTACGGTCACAGTATGTCAGACAAGGAGTGTATTTCATGTAAGGCACAGTGTTCCTCTCCAGGAGGTTCACTACAGTGTCCTCAGTGCAGTGCACCATCCCAGGCTAGCGGGGCAGAACCAGCTTGGTTGATCTGCAATATTGCCACTAAATTGTCCTGCAATGAGAAAGAGACACAATACAATACTTAAGACAGTGATGACTGAGTTTATGAACCGAGACTCAGTACCCAAACCAGCGTCTCAGTCCCCTGCCATTTGTCCACTAAAAAACATCCTTTGGCCCATATCCTGCAGTCTGACTCTGATGATGAGGGGTCAAACATGGAGGTGGGGGAGGGTTCTCTGTCACAGGGAATAGAGGCTCTCATAGAAGCTAATAGAGAGGTTCTGCATATCCCTGATAAGGTAACAGAGGAGACTGAGGAATCTTATTTTAATGTAAATAATAAATCCTCAGCCACTTTTCTTGTGTCAAAGGAACTAAATAACCTGTTTGAAGAACCTTGGGTTAATCCTGATAGGAAATTTCAAATCCCCCTAAAAGGTTGATATCTTTTCCCTTACCTCCTGAGGATAGGAAAAATATGGGAAAATCCACCGATAGTGGATGCATCAGTATCCAGGCTGTCACAGAAAAATGTATTGCCTGTCCCTGGTGCAGCCTCCCTAAAAGACACGGCTGATCGTAGAGTTGAGAATACACTTAATTCTTTGTATATAGCTGCTGGGGTGGCACAGAGACCCACTATAGCATGTGAGTGGATTACCTAGGCCATCGCTAAATGGTTGGGTAACCTAATTGAGGTGTTACCTTGCCTAAGGGGGAGATTATTTTACTCCTGCACTATATACAGGACTCTGCAAATTTTATGGTGGAAGCCATAAAAGAAATAGGCTTGCTTAATGCAAGCACCACTGCTATGGCAGTGTCAGCACGCAGAGGCTTATGGCTATGCCAGTGGACTGCCGACGTGGACAGGAGAGGCCTTATTTGGAGATGAACTAGATAAATGGATCTCCAAAGCTACTGCGGGTAAGTCCACGTATTTTCCTTCTGTAGCTCCCCCAGCCAGCAAGGCTTACTCAGGACCTAATCTACAGTCCTTTCGGATTGCCAAATTCAAGGGCAAAACCAGAGATTCTTCTACAGCCACCAGAGGCACTAGAGGTAAACCACGAAAACCAGCAACTGCATGCTTCCTCAAAGCTTTCAGCATGACGGTGGACTCTTGGGTCATAGATCTTGTTTCCCAGGGCTACAGACTGGAGTTTCAGGAGCTCCCACCTCACAGATTCTTCAAATCAGGCTTACCAGTTTCACAGGAAGCAAGTATAACCTTACAGGACGCCATTCAAAAACTGGTACAGTCTCTACAGACTCGGGTCATTGTTCCAGTTCCACCTCATCTGCAAAACAAGGGGTACTATTCCAACTTGTTTGTATTACCGAAGCTGGACGGTTCGGTACAACCAATTCTGAACCTTAAGTCCTTGAACCCGTTTTTAAGTGTGTTCAAGTTCAAGATGGAGTCTCTGAGAGCGGTGATCTCAGGTCTGGAGGAAGGGGAATTCCTAGTGTCTTTGGATATCAAGGATGCGTACCTTCACATTCCGATCTGGCCGCCTCATCAGGCTTATCTACGGTTTGCACCGCAGGACTGCCACTACCAGTTCCAAGCCCTGCCATTTGGTCTCTCCACAGCACCAAGATTATGGCAGAGAGGATGTTTCTACTCCGCAAACAGGGTGTGAACATAATTCCATACCTGGATGATCTTCTGATGAAGGCACAGTCCAGGGAACGGTTGATGGTTACTATTCGCCTCTCAACCACACTACTCCTGGATCATGGGTGGATTCTGAACTTACCAAAATCTTACCTGGAACCGACGCAGAGACTTTCGTTTCTGGGAATGATACTAGACACGGAATCTCAGAGAGTGTTCCTTCCTGTGGAGAAGGCTATGGAAATCCAATCGATGGTTCGGGCTGTCCTAAAGCTAACCCAGAACTCGGTGCATCTGTGCATTCGCCTTCTGGGTAAAATGGTGGCCTCTTACGAGGTGCTTCAGTACGGAAGCTTTCATGCGAGGCCCTTCCAGCTATATCTATTGGACAAATGGTCCGGATCACATCATCACATACACCAGAGGATCCGTCTGTCGCCAACAGCCAGGATCTCCCTTCTGTGGTGGCTACAGACTTCTCACCTCATCGAGTGTCAGAGGTTCAGGATTCAGAATTGGTTTCTGCTAACCACAGACGCAAGCCTCAGAGGTTGAGGAGCAGTCACCCAGGGGGTGCAGTTTCAATGAAAATGGTCAAGTCAGGAAGTTGTCCTTCCAATAAACATCCTGGAACTCAGGGCTATGTACAACACCCTTCTGCAGGTCTCATCCCTACTTTGGAATCAGGCCATTCAAGTCCAGTCAGACAATTTAACAGCAGTAACGTACATAAACCGACAGGGCAGAACGAAGAGCAGAGCAGCAATGTCAGAGGTGTCAAGAATTCTCCTCTGGGCGGAAAAACACGCAGTGGCATTGTCGGCGGTCTTCATTCCGGGAGTAGATAACTGGGAAGCAGATTTCCTCAGCACACATGACCTGCACCCGGGGAAGTGGAGCCTTTACCCGGACGTGTTCAGGTGCTTGACACGTCGGTGGGGATATCCACATATCGACATGATGGCCTCTCGTCTCAACAAGAAGCTCAAGCGGTATTGTTACAGGTCGAGAGACCCACAGGCAGTGGCGGTAGACGCTCTGACGACTCCATGGGTCTACCAGATGGTGTACGTGTTTCCTCCACTTCCTCTGATCCCAAGAATTCTAAAAAGAATAAGAATAAGAAGGGAAAAGGTTCAAGCAATTCTCATTTCTCTGGACTGGCCAAGAAGGGCCTGGTACGTGGACCTTTTGGAGATGTTCCTCGAAGATCCTTGGCCTCTGCCTCTTCGCGAGGACCTTCTGCAACAGGGCCCATTCGTCTATCAAGACTTACCGCAGCTACGTTTAACAGCATGGAGGTTGAACGGCTGATCCTAGCCAGGAGAGGGATTCCTGACAAGGTCATCCCAACTGTGATCCAAGCCTGGAAAGGGGAAACGTCTAAACATTACCACCATATATGGAAGAAGTATGTCTCTTGGTGTGAGAGCAGATAATATTCTGCGGTGGAATTTCATCTGGGATGTTTCCTGCTTTTTCTGCAGTCGGGAATGGATGTGGGCTTACGCTTAGGTTCCTTTAAAGTCCAGATTTCGGCTTTGTCTATTTTCTTTCAGAAACAATTGGCTTCTCTCCCTGCGGTCCAGACGTTCTTGAACGGTGTTCTGCACATCCAGACTCCCTTTGTGCTTCGCACAGCACTTTGGGATCTCAATTTGGTGCTGCAGTTCCTCCAATCGGACCTGTTTGAACCGTTACAGGAGGTTGACGTAAAGTACCGTACGTGGAAGACCGTCACACTATTGGCCTTGGCCTCAGCAAAACGTGTGTCGGAACTAGGGGCGTTGTCTCACAAGAGTCCCTACTTAATTTTCCATGAGGACAGAGCTAAACTCAGAACTCGTCAGCAATTTCTTCCTAAGGTGGTGTCCGCTTTTCACATCAAACAACCTATTGTGGTTCCGGCTTTGACGAACACCTCTGCTACTTCAAGTCTTTGGATGTTGAGGGCTTTGAAGGTGTATGTAAAGAGAACAGCTCGTCACAGAAAATCCGACTCGCTGTTCGTTCTCTTTGATCCCAATAAAATTGGGTGTCCTGCTTCAAAGCAGTCTATTGCTCGCTGGATCAAGCTCATTATCCAGCATGCTTATTCCACGGCAGGATTGACGGTTCCAAAATCTGTACAAGCCCACTCTACTAGGTCAGTGGGTTCGCCTTGGGCAGCTGCCCGGGGTGTCTCCGCTTTACAGCTCTGCCGTGCAGCTACTTTGTCCGGTTCGAACACGTTTGCAAAGTTCTGCAAGTTCAATACTTTGACCAAACTGAAGGTCCTCAGAGTCAAATCAGTTCTGCAGGAACCTTAGCACTCTCCCACCTGGATTGGGAGCTTTGGTACTTCCCCATGGTACTAAATGGATTCTCAGTATCCTCTAGGACGTAAGAGAAAATAGGATTTGAATTACCTACAGGTAAATGCTTTTCTCGTAGTTCGTAGAGCAGGCTTTTTCAACCAGTGTGCCGTGGCACACTAGTGTGCCGCGACCAGTTGCAAGGTGTGCTGCAGAGTCAGAGCAGCTTCCGGCACCTTCAGAGTGAACTGTTGGCCCGGGCTCTTCTTAGAGGATCAGTCGTGCTCCGATCGAGACCTATGCCCTGAAAACGGTGTGATATCATAGATCACAGCCACCGCTTCTCACCACCCAGCCAGCTCACCCGCCTGCATACACATCTTCCACTTCCCGCCTGCATCCCCAGCTTTCCTTGCCCACCCACATCCACACCTGCCCAACCGCCCACTGCTCAGTATTCGCAGCACTCCACTATGAACAAACCCCGCCACTGAGGGACACGGAGGAGGACAGCTCATAATACAATTTGTTATGTTATTTCTCCTGTGGGGAACAATAGGATTTCAATAGGATTTATGTGGGGAGAATAAGAATTTATGGGGACAACAATGTGAATAATTCATGTGGGGAGCAATAGGATTTTATGTGGGGAGAAATGTGATTGATTTATGTATGGAGCAATATGATTTATGTAGGGAGCAATGTGATTGTTTTTTCTGTATAGGCCAATGTATGTGTGGATTTTTTTTTTTTTTTTTACTGTGAGGGCCAATGTGTGTGTTTAGTTTTTTTTTCTGTGGGGAACTGATGGTGTGCTTTGGCAATTTAAAAATATTGTTCGGTGTGCCGCGAGTAAAAAAAAAAAGGTTGAAAATCACTGCCGTAGAGGATACTGGGCGCCCGCCTGGTGCATCATTTTTTCTGCATTGTTACTTGGTTAAGTATTCTGGTTTGTTCAGCCATTGCTGTTCATGTTTCAAGTTTGGTTAGCATGGCTTTCCTATTGTTCTGTGTGCTGGTTCGTAATCTCACCACTTTTTACTTATCTATCCTCTCAAAGTATGTCCATCTCCTCGGGTATAGTTTCGTAGACTGATTCTCGTAGGAGGGGCATAGAGGGAGGAGCCAGCGCACACTATCAAATTCTTAAAGTGCCCAAGGCTCCTGTCTGTGTGTCTCTGTACCCTCATGGTACTAAATGGATTCCCAGTATCCTCTACAGACTACAAGAAAATAATTTACCGGTAGGTAAGTAAAATAAAGTAAAGTATTGAAGTTATCTTTGTCTGGGTTGAAGGTGTGGATCTCAGCACGGGCAAGGCCAAATCCAATCGTCAGAACAGAAAGGGTGAGCGTAAAAAGCTGCGAGACCACAAACACCACAGTCCAGGCGTTAAATAGTTTCTGATTGTTCTCGTCCGTGAAGTAAAACAGCCGTGCGATATGGAAGAGGAACTCTGCCACTGACTGTAATAACAGCAATATCAACCCCAAGCGGGTCAGATTGAGTAAATAAGCTCCTCCTATATGAAGTAAATACAGAATAATATACTGCAGCTGGCGCGGGATTTCCTCCTTCACTTTCTGGAAGTATAATTCTGGCAGTGCGTGCAGCCAATACGCCAGGTGGCACAGGTAGAAGAACTTCACTTGGAAGGGTAAGTAGACATGAGGGTAACTTTCCCATAGGGTCTTTGGATTGGATAACTAGCCTTCCGTGGCCGCTACGTACAGGCACCAAAACATTGAGGCCAAGTGAAACGCGGCAAGCTGCCCGGACTCATTAAACCGGCTCTACTTCTCTTTGAACAGATGTAGCCGTTTGTTTACTTTATCCAGGATGTATTCCTGTACGATGGCGTGCAGTATGATTGCGATGACGTAGAACAATATGGTGACGAAGTCCTTTGCACCATAGTGATAATAAACTATCTCACCGTTGAGCGACTGCAGGCTGCGGTTATACTGAGGTAAGATGAAGATGAAGGCAGTTTTAGCAGTGACCTCAAACATCAGCCCGATGAGGACGCAGAGCACGAAGAAGAAGCCGATGTCCGCATGGTTGTGGATGACAAACTCCTGGCTGAAGATGGGGTAACGTTTCCTCCACCTGAAGGCCATATCCGCCGCGGTGTCCCGGCTCCCCCCCCCCCTGCTTCCTCCTCCGCTGCTGCTAAACTTCTCCTTCCCCAGTCTGCGGGGGCTTCCATTTCTGGCAGTTTTAAAGGAGGATGTGAGAAACGTGAGGGACTGAGGGGTCTATTCATGAAGCAGTGATAAGTGTGGAGAAGTGAGCCATTGGAGAAGTTGCCCATGGCAACCAATCAGCATTGAAGTAACATTTAGAATTTGCATACTATACAATTGTATGGAGCAGCTCATTGGTTGCCATGGGAAACTTCTCCACAGGCTCACTTCTCCACTCTTTTCACTGCTTCATGAATAGACCCCTGAATGTGTTGTGTAAACTGTGGAGGCATGGATGACACTAAGGTAGTGTGAATTGGGGACTAGGGAGAACATGATGTTATGTGGCACTGGGATGAGGGAAAATGTTGCATTCAGTTAAGGACATGTTGAGCTTAAATAGTGGAGGGGGTGGTCTTCAGTTTGCCGGCTGTTGGGATCCCGGCACATAGTATACCAGCGCCGGAATCCCGACACCCGGCATACCGACACCTATTCTCCCTCTTGGGGGGGTTCCACGACTCCCCTGGAGGGAAAATAGATAGCGTGGCGCGCGTAGCATGCCACCGTGCCCGCAAGGTGCTCATTTACGCTCGCCCAGTTGTCAGTATGCCGGCGGTTGGGATTCCGGTGCCGGTATGCTGGCCACCGGGATCCCGGCTACCGGCATACCATACTACACCCTAGTGGAGGTGGTGGAAAGGTAATTGAACAGACAAGAAATAGGAGTTGAGAGGAAATGTAGATTTCTCTGACGTCCTAGTGGATGCTGGGAACTCCGTAAGGACCATGGGGAATAGCGGGCTCCGAAGGAGGCTGGGCACTCTAGAAAGATTTATGACTACCTGGTGTGCACTGGCTCCTCCCGCTATGACCCTCCTCCAAGCCTCAGTTAGATTTCGTGCCCGGCCGAGGTTGGATGCACACTAGGGGCTCTCCTGAGCCCTTAGAAAGAAAGTATAGTTTAGGTTTTTTATTTTCAGTGAGACCTGCTGGCAACAGGCTCACTGCAGCGAGGGACTAAGGGAAGAAGAAGTGAACTCGCCTGCTTGCAGCCGGATTGGGCTTCTTAGGCTACTGGACACCATTAGCTCCAGAGGGATCGACCGCAGGCCCAGTCCTTGGTGTTCGGTCCCGGAGCCGCGCCGCCGTCCCCCTTACAGAGCCAGAAGCAAGAAGAGGTCCGGAAAAACGGCGGCAGAAGACATCAGTCTTCACCAAGGTAGCGCACAGCACTGCAGCTGTGCGCCATTGCTCCTCATGCACACTTCACACTCCGGTCACTGAGGGTGCAGGGCGCTTGGGGGGGGCGCCCTGAGCAGCAATAAAAAACACCTTGGCTGGCAAAATACCACAATATATAGCCCCAGAGGCTATATATGTGGTAAATACCCCTGCCAGAATCCAGGAAAAAGCGGGAGAATAGGCCGCGGAAAAGGGGCGGAGCTATCTCCCTCAGACACACTGGCGCCATTTCTCCTTCACAGATCCGCTGGAAGGAAGCTCCCTGGCTCTCCCCTGCAGTCTACACTTCAGAACAGGGTAAAAACAGAAAGGGGGGGCACTAAATTTAGGCGCAATATATATAATATAAAAAGCAGCTATAGGGGACATAACTCAGTTAGTCCCTGCATTATATAGCGCTCTGGTGTGTGCTGGCATACTCTCACACTGTCCCCCCAAAGGGCTTTTGTGGGTCCTGTCCTCATTCGGAGCATTCTTGGTGTGTGTGCGGTGTGTCGGTACGGCTGTGTCGACATGTTTGATGAGGATAATGATGTGGAGGCGGAGCAGATGCCTTTAGAAGGGATGTCACCCCCTGCGGGGCAGACACCTGAGTGGATGGGCTTATGGAAAGTAATGAGTGCACGTATAGACTCCTTATATAAGAAAATCGACGACATGCCAAATGTGGGACAGCCGACTTCTCAGCTCGTGCCTGCCCAGGCGTCGCATGGGTCGTCAGGGGCTCTAAAACGCCCGCTACCTCAAGCAGACCCAGATGTCGACACTGATACTGACACCAGTGTCGACGACGATGAGTCTAACTTGATGCCCACTAAGGCCATTCACTGCATGATTGAGGCAATGAAAGAGGTGTTACACATTTCTGATATAAATACAGGTACCACTAAAAAGGGTATTATGTTTGGGGAGAAAAAACTACCCGTAGTTTTTCCCCCGTCAGAGGAATTAAATGAAGTGTGTGAAGAAGCGTGGGCTTTCCCTGATAAAAAATTGGTAATTCCTAAGAAGGTACTATTGGCGTTCCCTTTCCCGCCAGAGGATAGGTCACGTTGGGAAACACCTCCTAGGGTGGATAAAGCGCTCACACGTTTGTCTAAAAAGGTGGCACTACCGTCTCCGGATACGGCCGCCCTCAAGGAACCTGCTGATAGAAAGCAGGAGGCGATCCTGAAGTCTGTATATACACACTCAGGCATTATACTTAGGCCAGCTATTGCGTCAGCTTGGATGTGCAGTGCTGCCGCTGCATGGTCAGATAAACTGTCAGAAAATATTGACACATTAGACAGAGACACGATCCTGTTAACCATAGACCATATAAAAGACTCAGTCTTATATATGAGAGATGCACAAAGGGAAATCTGCCGACTGGCATCTAAAGTAAGTGCATTGTCCATTTCTGCTAGGAGAGGCTTATGGACTCGCCAGTGGACGGGAGATGCAGATTCAAAAAAGCACATGGAAGTGTTACCATATAAGGGTGAGGAATTATTTGGGGATGGTCTCTTGGACCTAGTTTCCACAGCAACGTCTGGGAAGTCAGCATTTTTACCCCATGTCCCCTCGCAGCCTAAGAAGGCGCCGTTTTATCAGGTTCAGTCCTTTCGGACCCAGAAAAACAGGCGTGAAAAAGGCGGGTCCTTTCTGTCCAGAGGCAGAGGTAGGGGAAAATAAGATTTTACTCACCGGTAAATCTATTTCTCGTAGTCCGTAGTGGATGCTGGGAACTCCGTAAGGACCATGGGGAATAGCGGGCTCCGAAGGAGGCTGGGCACTCTAGAAAGATTTATGACTACCTGGTGTGCACTGGCTCCTCCCACTATGACCCTCCTCCAAGCCTCAGTTAGGACACTGTGCCCGGACGAGCTGACATAATAAGGAAGGATTTTGAATCCCGGGTAAGACTCCTACCAGCCACACCAATCACACCGTATAACTCGTGATACTATACCCAGTTAACAGTGTGAATATAACTGAGCCTCTCAACAGATGGCTCAACAATAACCCTTTAGTTAGGCAATAACTATATACAAGTATTGCAGACAATCCGCACTTGGGATGGGCGCCCAGCATCCACTACGGACTACGAGAAATAGATTTACCGGTGAGTAAAATCTTATTTTCTCTGACGTCCTAGTGGATGCTGGGAACTCCGTAAGGACCATGGGGATTATACCAAAGCTCCCAAACGGGCGGGAGAGTGCGGGTGACTCTGCAGCACCGAATGAGAGAACTCCAGGTCCTCCTCAGCCAGGGTATCAATTTTGTAGAATTTTGCAAACGTGTTTGCCCCTGACCAAGTAACAGCTCGGCAAATTTGTAAAGCCGAGACCCCTCGGGCAGCCGCCCAAGATGAGCCCACCTTCCCTGTGGAATGGGCTTTCACTGATTTAAGATGCGGCAGTCCAGCCGCAGAATGCGCCTGCTGAATCGTGTCACAGATCCAGCGAGCGATAGTCTGCTTAGAAGCAGGAGCACCCAGCCTGTTGGGTGCATACAGGATAAATAGCGAGTCAATTTTTCTGACTCTAGCCGTCCTGGAAACATAATTTTTCAAGGCCCTGACTACGTCCAGTAACTTGGAATCCTCCAAGTCCCTAGTAGCCGCAGGCACCACAATAGGTTGGTTCAAGTGAAAAGCTGATACCACCTTAGGGAGAAACTTGGGACGAGTCCTCAATTCTGCCCTATCCATATGGAAAATCAGATAAGGACTTTTATATGACAAAGCCGCCAATTCTGATACACGCCTGGCCGAAACCAAGGCCAATAACATGACCACTTTCAACGTGAGATATTTTAGATCCACGGTTTTTAGTGGTTCAAACCAATGTGATTTTAAGAAACTCAACACCACGTTGAGATCCCAAGGTGCCACTGGAGGCACAACCGGGAGCTGAATATGCAGCACTCCTTTTACAATGTCTGAACTTCAGGTACTGAAGCTAATGCTTTCTGGAAGAAAATCGACAGAGCCGAGATCTGTATCTTAATGGAGCCTAATTTTAGGCCCATAAACACTCCTGCTTGTAGGAAATGCAGAAATCGACCTAGTTGAAATTCCTCTGTTGGGGCCTTTTTTGGCCTCACACCAAGCAACATATTTCCGCCATATGCAGTGATAATGTTTTGCAGTTACATCTTTCCTGGCTTGAATCAGCGTAGGAATGACTTCCTCCGGAATGCCCTTTTCCTTTAGGATCCGGCGTTCAACCGCCATGCCTTCAAAACGTAGCCGCGGTAAGTCTTGGAACAGACAGGGCCCCTGCTGCAGCAGGTCCTGTCTGAGCGGCAGAGGCCATGGGTCCTCTGATACATTTTCTTGAAGTTCTGGGTACCAGGCTCTTCTTGGCCAATCCGGAACCACGAGTATCGTTCTTACTCCTCGCCTTCTTATTATTCTCAGTACCTTTGGTATGAGAGGCAGAGGGGGGAACACATAAAATGACTGGTACACCCACGGTGTTACCAGAGCGTCCACAGCTATCGCCTGAAGGTCCCTTGACCTGGCGCAATATCTTTTATAGCTTTTTGTTGAGGCGGGACGCCTTCATGTCCACCTGTGGCCTTTCCCAATGGTGTACAATTCTTTGGAAGACTTCTGGATGAAGTCCCCACACTCTCGGGTGGAAGTCGTGTCTGCTGAGAAGATCTGCTTCCCAGTTGTCCACTCCGGGAATGAACACTGCTGACAGTGCTAACACATGATTTTCCGCCCATCGGAGAATCCTTGTGGCTTCTGCCATCGCCATCCTGCTTCTTGTGCCGCCCTGTTGGTTTACATGGGCGACTGCCGTGATGTTGCCTGATTGGATCAGGACCGGCTGGTTTTGAAGCAGAGGCCTTGTCTGACTCAGGGCATTGTAAATGGCCCTCTGTTCCAGAATTTTATGTAGGGAAGTCACCTGACTTGACCAAAGTCCCTGGAAGTTTCTTCCCTGTGTGACTGCCCCCCAGCCTCAAAGGCTGGCATCCATGGTCACTAGGACCTAGTCCTGTATGTCGAACCTGCGGCCCTCTTGAAGATGGGCACTCTGCAGCCACTACAGTAGAGATACCCTGGTCCTTGGAGACAGGGTTATCAGCCTAATGCATCTGAAGATGCGACCCGGACCACTTGTCTAACAGGTCCCCCTGAAAAGTTCTTGCATGGAACCTGCCGAATGGGATTGCTTCGTAGGAAGCTAACATTTTTCCCAGGACTCGCGTGCAATGATGCACCGATAACTGTTTTGGCTTCAGGAGGTCTCTGACTAGAGATGACAGCTCCTTGGCTTTCTCCACCGGGAGAAACACTTATTTCTGGTCTGTGTCCAGAACCATCCCCAGGAACAGTAGACGTGTCGTAGGAACCAGCTGTGACTCTGGACTGTTTAGAGTCCAACCGTGCTGTTGTAGCACTTTCCAAAATAGTGTTACCCCGACTAGCAACTGCTCCTTGGACCTCGCCCTTATAAGGAGATTGTCCAAGTACGGGATAATTAAAACTCCCCTTTTTCGAAGGAGTATCATCATTCCGGCCATTACCTTGGTAACACCCTCGGTGCCATGTACAGTCCAAACGGCAGAGTCTGGACTTGGTAATGGTAATCCTGTACCACAAATCTGAGGTACTCCTGACGAGGATAGTAAATAGGGACATGCAGGTAAGCATCCTTGATGTCCCGGGATACCATGTAATCCCCCTCGTCCAGGCTTGCAATAACCGCCCCGAGCGATTCCATCTTGAACTTGAATTTTTTATGCATGTGTTCAAGGATTTTAAATATAAAGAAGGGTCTCACCGAACCATGCGGTTTCGGTACCCCAACAGTGTGGAATAGTAACCCCGTCCTTGTTGAAGTAGGGGCACCTTAAGTATTACCTGCTGGGAATACAGCTTATTAATTGCCTCTAGCACAGCCTCCCTGCCTGAGGGAGTTGTCGGCAAGGCATATTTGAGGAAACGGCGGGGGGAAGACATCTCGAATTCCAGCTTGTACCCCTGAAATACTACTTGAATGAAACAGGGATCCACCTGTGAGCGAGCCCACTGATCGCTGAAACTTTTGAGACGGCCCCCCACCGTACCTGGCTACACCTGTGGAGCCCCCGCGTCATGCTGTGGACTCAGAGGAAGCGAGAGAAGAATTATGATTCTGGGAACAGGCTGACTGGTGCAGCTTTTTCCCTCTTCCCTTGTCTTTGTACAGAAAGGAAGCGCCTTTGACCCGCTTGCTTTTCTGAAGCCGAAAGGACTGTACCTGATAATACAGTGCTTTCTTAGTCTGTGAGGAAAACTGAGGTAAAAATATTTCTTCCCAGCTGTTGCTGCGGATACGAGGTCCCAGAGACCATCCCCAAATAATTCCTCACCCCTATAAGGCAGAATCTCTATGCGCCTTTTAAGGTCAGCATCACCTGTCCAGGGACAGGTCTCTAATACCCTCCTGACAGAATGGACATTACATTCAGTTTGGATGCCAGCCGGCAAAATATCCCTCTGTGCATCCCTCATATATAAGACGACGTCTTTAATATGTTCTCATGTTAGCAAACTAGTATGTTTGACAGGGTCACCGACCACGCTGCAGCAGCACGCTCTGCAGATTTTAGTCTAGTACCTGAGTGTGTAAATACAGACTTCAGGATAGCCTCCTGCTTTTTATCAACAGGTACCTTCAAAGTGGCCGTTCCTAAAACGTCAGTGTCACCTATTTTGACAACCGTGTGAGCGCCTTATCCACCCTAGGGGATATCTCCCAGCGTAACTTATCCTCTGGCGGGAAAAGGTACGCCATCAGTAACTTTTTAGAAATTACCAGTTTCTTATCAGGGGGAACCCACGCTTTTCACACACTTCATTCATTCATCTGATGGGGGAACAAAACACTGCCTGCTTTTTCTCCCCAAACATAAAAACCCAATTTTTAGAGGTTAATGTCAGAAATGTGTAACACATTATTTTTATTGCCGGGATCAAGTCACGGATGTTCCTAGTGGATTGTGTATATGTCTCAACCTTGTCGACACTGGAGTCAGACTCCGTGTCGACATCTGTGTCTGCCATCTGAATGAGCGGGCGTTTTTGAGCCCCTGATGGCCTTTGAGACGCCTGGGCAGGCACGGGCTGAGAAGCCGGCTGTCCCACAGCTGTTACGTCATCCACCCTTTTATGTAAGGAGTTGACACTGTCGGTTAATACCTTTTACTTAACCATCCACTCTGGTGTCGGCCCCACAGGGGGCGACATCACATTTATCGGCATCTGCTCCGTCACTATATAAGCCTCCTCCTCAAACATGTCGACACAGCTGTACCGACACACCACACACACACAGGGAATGCTCTGACTGAGGACAGGACCCACAAAGCCCTTTGGGGAGACAGAGAGAGAGTATGCCAGCACACACCAGAGCGCTATATAATGAGGGGATTAACACTATAACTGAGTTTTCCCCCATAGCTGCTTGTATATACAATATTGCGCCTAAATTTAGTGCCCCCCCTCTCTTTTTTACCCTTTGAGCCTGAAAACTACAGGGGAGAGCCTGGGGAGCTTTCTTCCAGTTGCACTGTGAAGAGAAAATGGCGCCAGTGTGTCTGAGGGAGATAGCTCCGCCCCTTTTCCGCGGCCTATTCTCCCGCTTTTTTCTGGATTCTGGCAGGGGTATTTACCACATATATAGCCTCTGGGGCTATATATTGTGGTATTTTTGCCAGCCAAGGTGTTTTTATTGCTGCTCAGGGCGCCCCCCCCAAGCGCCCTGCACCCTCAGTGACCGGAGTGTGAAGTGTGTATGAGGAGCAATGGCGCACAGCTGCAGTGCTGTGCGCTACCTTGGTGAAGACTGATGTCTTCTGCCGCCGTTTTTCCGGACCTCTTCTTGCTTCTGGCTCTGTAAGGGGGACGGCGGCGCGGCTCCGGGACCGAACACCAAGGACTGGGCCTGCGGTCGATCCCTCTGGAGCTAATGGTGTCCAGTAGCCTAAGAAGCCCAATCCGGCTGCAAGCAGGCGAGTTCGCTTCTTCTCCCCTTAGTCCCTCGCTGCAGTGAGCCTGTTGCCAGCAGGTCTCACTGAAAATAAAAAACCTAAATCTATACTTTCTTTCTAAGGGCTCAGGAGAGCCCCTAGTGTGCATCCAACCTCGGCCGGGCACAAGATCTAACTGAGGCTTGGAGGAGGGTCATAGTGGGAGGAGCCAGTGCACACCAGGTAGTCATAAATCTTTCTAGAGTGCCCAGCCTCCTTCGGAGCCCGCTATTCCCCATGGTCCTTACGGAGTTCCCAGCATCCACTAGGACGTCAGAGAAAAAGGCTGCAACAAACAGCAGGTTCCCAGGAGCAAAAGTCCTCCCCCGCTTCTTCGTCCAAGTCCGCCGCATGACGGTGGGGCTCCACAGGCGGAGCCTGGTACGGTGGGGGGTTGCCTCAAAAATTTCAGCGATCAGTGGGTTCGCTCACAGGTGGATCCCTGGATCCTGCAAATAGTATCTCAGGGGTACAAGCTGGAATTCGAGGCGTCCCCACCACACCGGTTCCTAAAATCTGCCTTGCCGATTGCTCCCTCAGACAGGGAGGCGGTGCTAGCGGCAATTCACAAGCTGTATTCCCAGCAGGTGATAATCAAGGTACCCCTACTTCAACAAGGCCGGGGTTATTATTCCACACTATTTGTGGTACCGAAACCGGACGGTTCGGTGAGACCCATTCTAAATTTGAAATCCTTGAACACGTACATAAAGAAATTCAAGTTCAAGATGGAATCGCTCAGGGCGGTTATTGCAAGCCTGGACGAGGGGGATTACATGGTATCCCGGGACATCAAGGATGCTTACTTGCATGTCCCCATTTACCATCCTCACCAGGAGTACCTCAGATTTGTGGTACAGGATTGCCATTACCAATTCCAGACGCTGCCGTTTGGACTGTCCACGGCACCGAGGGTATTCACCAAGGTTATGGCGGAAATGATGATACTCCTTCGAAGAAAGGGTGTTTTAATTATCCCGTACTTGGACGATCTCCTAATAAAAGCGAGGTCCAAGGAACAGTTGTTGGTGGGAGTAGCACTATCTCAGGAGGTGCTGCACCAGCACGGCTGGATTCTGAATATCCCAAAGTCACAGCTAGTTCCGACGACACGGCTACTGTTCCTGGGTATGATTCTGGATACAGTCCAGAAGAAAGTGTTTCTCCCGGAGGAGAAAGCCAGGGAGTTGTCATCTCTAGTCAGAGACCTCCTGAAACCAAAACAGGTATCAGTGCATCGCTGCATGCGGGTCCTGGGAAAGATGGTGGCTTCTTACGAAGCAATTCCCTTCGGCAGGTTCCATGCCAGAATCTTTCAGTGGGACCTGTTGGACCAGTGGTCCGGATCGCATCTTCAGATGCATCGCTTGATAACCCTGTCTCCAAGAACCAGGGTGTCTCTACTATTGTGGCTGCAGAGTGCCCATCTTCTAGAGGGCCGCAGATTCGGCATACAGGACTGGGTCCTGGTGACCACGGATGCCAGCCTTCGAGGCTGGGGGGCAGTCACACAGGGAAGAAACTTCCAAGGACTATGGTCGAGTCAGGAGACTTCCCTTCACATAAATATTCTGGAACTAAGGGCCATCTACAATGCCCTAAGTCAAGCAAAATCCCTGCTTCTACACCAGCCGGTACTGATCCAGTCAGACAGCATCACGGCAGTCGCCCATGTAAATCGACAGGGCGGCACAAGAAGCAGGATGGTGATGGCAGAAGCCACAAAAATTCTCCGATGGGCGGAGAATCATGTACTAGCACTGTCAGCAGTGTTCATTCCGGGAGTGGACAACTGGGAAGCAGACTTCCTCAGCAGACACGACCTCCACCCGGGAGAGTGGGGACTTCATCCAGAAGTCTTTCAGATGCTGGTAAACCGTTGGGAAAAACCACAGGTGGACATGATGGCGTCCTGCCTCAACAAAAAGTTAAAAAGATATTGCGCCAGGTCAAGGGACCCTCAGGCGGTAGCTGTGGACGCTCTAGTGACACCGTGGGTGTACCATTCGGTTTATGTGTTCCCTCCTCTGCCTCTCATACCAAAGGTATTGAGAATAATAAGAAAGAGAGGAGTAAACACCATTCTCGTGGTTCCGGATTGGCCAAGATGAGCGTGGTACCCGGAACTTCAAGAGATGCTCTCAGAGGACCCGTGGCCTCTACCGCTCAGACAGGACCTGCTACAGCAGGGGCCCTGTCTGTTCCAAGACTTACCGCGGCTGCGTTTGACGGCATGGCGGTTGAACACTGGATCCTAAAGGAAAAGGGTATTCCGGAAGAAGTCATTCCTACGCTTATTAAGGCCAGGAAAGATGTTACGGCAAAGCATTATCACCGCATATGGCGGAAATATGTTGCATGGTGCGAGGCCAAAAAGGCCCCAACAGAGGAATTTCAACTAGGTCGATTTCTGCATTTCCTGCAAGCAGGAGTGAATATGGGCCTAAAACTAGGCTCCATTAAAGTACAGATCTCGGCTCTGTCGATTTTCTTTCAAAAAGAACTAGCTTCAGTACCTGAAGTTCAGACATTTGTGAAAGGAGTGCTGCATATTCAGCCCCCATTTGTGCCTCCTGTGGCACCTTGGGATCTCAACGTGATGTTGAGCTTCTTAAAATCACATTGGTTTGAGCCACTAAAAACCGTGGATCTGAAATATCTCACGTGGAAAGTGGTCATGTTATTGGCCTTGGCTTCAGCCAGGCGAGTGTCAGAATTGGCGGCTTTATCATGTAAAAGCCCTTATCTGATTTTCCATATGGATAGGGCGGAATTGAGGACTCGTCCCCAATTTCTCCCTAAGGTGGTGTCAGCGTTTCACCTGAACCAACCTATTGTGGTGCCTGCGGCTACTAAGGATTTGGAGGACTCCAAGTTGCTAGACGTTGTCAGGGCCCTGAAAATATATGTTTCCAGGACGGCTGGAGTCAGAAAATCTGACTCGCTGTTTATCCTGTATGCACCCAACAAGCTGGGTGCTCCTGCTTCTAAGCAGTCTATTGCTCGCTGGATTTGTAGTGCAATTCAGCTTGCACATTCTGTGGCAGGCCTGCCACAGCCAAAATCTGTGAATGCCCATTCCACAAGGAAGGTGGGCTCATCTTGGGCGGCTGCCCGAGGGGTCTCGGCTTTACAACTTTGCCGAGCAGCTACTTGGTCAGGGGCAAACACGTTTGCAAAATTCTACAAATTTGATACCCTGGCTGAGGAGGACCTGGAGTTCTCTCATTCGGTGCTGCAGAGTCATCCGCACTCTCCCGCCCGTTTGGGAGCTTTGGTATAATCCCCATGGTCCTTACGGAGTTCCCAGCATCCACTAGGACGTCAGAGAAAATAAGAATTTACTCACCGGTAATTCTATTTCTCGTAGTCCGTAGTGGATGCTGGGCGCCCATCCCAAGTGCAGATTGTCTGCAATACTTGTAAATAGTTATTGTTAACTAAAGGGTTATTGTTGAGCCATCTGTTGAGAGGCTCAGTTGTTTTCATACTGTCAAACTGGATATAGTATCACGAGTTGTACGGTGTGATTGGTGTGGCTGGTAAGAGTCTTACCCGGGATTCTAAATCCTTCCTTATTGTGTCTGCTCGTCCGGGCACGGTGTCCTAACTGAGGCTTGGAGGAGGGTCATAGTGGGAGGAGCCAGTGCACACCAGGTAGTCATAAATCTTTCTAGAGTGCCCAGCCTCCTTCGGAGCCCGCTATTCCCCATGGTCCTTACGGAGTTCCCAGCATCCACTACGGACTACGAGAAATAGAATTACCGGTGAGTAAATTCTTATTATTGATGTCCAATGCATTGAGTTGGTAGTGAAGCGGAGTGGTGGGGGTGGGGGTGGGGGGTAGTTTAGACCAATAATACCACTTTCCCACCCAAAAAGTATGAAAATCCCAGTTTTAACCTGGCATTTGAGCGCCAGGTAATTTTGCCGGCCCCAGCCTTACTCCCCCTTCACACAGGAACGCAAATTAGCAGGTGAAGCAATTGTAACCGGTAATTTGCCGATCAACCCAGGTATTTCTCCTGTGTGAAAGGGCCAACCCGGGTCGCAATTGTTTGGTCTTCCACCCTGGTAAAAATCAGGGTTGAAGTCACGGGATTTATAACCCAGGCAGGGCCGACTCTACCATTAGGCAGCTGCCTAGGGGAGCTGGCCACTGGAGGGCGTCACTGAATTCATCTAGCAAAAAACTGAAGGATGTCTCTGTATGCACAAACTTACAGATGGGCGGATGGAACACAATATGGAGCATACAAATATATGACGCCGGAATCCTGACAGCTGAAATTCTGAATTTTAGCATGACTGGGAGGGTTAGGGTAAAGGGTAAGGTTAATTTATTTAATTCAAGATATTGGTATTCTAGTGGTCGACATGCTGCTGTCTGTATTCTGTCTGGCGGCATCCCGTATCCAACCCCAATTTAATATCCCCACCAAACCCCATATATGGTATTATACAATATATAAAGAATAAACAGTACTACAGCATTTTTAAAGTAGAAGTAGATTGTGGGCAAAGCCACAACTGTTTTTTTTACTTTATATATAGAATAAGTAAAGATATACTTTATCACTTTAAAAGTCCTTTAGTGTTGTCTCTTTTCTCTGTATATGTTTAATGATGCAATTCACCCCTTCGGGAGGTGGTGGTTGTGGTGGTGGGGTTTGCAGGTTAGGGGGCGCTAGGCTGAATATTTGCCTAGGGTGCACAGAGATCTTACACCGGCCCTGAACGCAGGTTGCCCTTTTCACACAGAAAAAGGACCCGTGTTGATCCGCAAATTACCCTGTAAAGGTGCATAACTGGTAATTTGGTTTTCTGTGTGAAAGGGGGGGATTACAGGGCAATTTAAGAATAGGTTTGCCCAGGCCCGGCGCTACCCGCTCAGCGAAGGGATGCAGTGCAGGGAGGTGCTGGGACAGAGAGGCGCTCCCCCTGCTCTGCATCCCTTCCCTGCTGCTGCGCCGTCCTGTCCCCCCTGCTGCTGCCAGCTACTGTGCCTGTCATTGTATGACAGGCAGCAGCATGAAAAGCATGCTTGAATTTATCCAGCCCCAGAACCTGTGGAAATCCTAGGTGCCCCATATTAAAGGGGTGTTATGGCAAGCCTACCTGGAAGTGCTAAAGAAATATGGGAAGGCCCAGACACCAAATGGGGCCCACGCACGGTGCTATTTGCTATTTGTGCTAGTTGAGATTTGAGACTATACAATGTCATACTTGCCTACCCTCCCGGAATGGCCGGGAGGCTCCCGAAAAACGGGTGACCTTCCCGGCCCCCCGGAAGAGCAGGCAAGTCTCCCGATTTACGGGGGTCACCTCCTGCTCGCCGCCCACTTAACGAGTAAAGTGGGCGGTCCGGGCAGGTGATGACGCGATTCTTGTTGAATCGCGTCATCGTAACCAGGCCCCCTGCTGTATAATGCCGGTAATCGCGGCATTACACAGCGGGGGCGTGGCTTAAATGACGCTGCCCGGAAGCCACGCCCATTCCGCCTCTGGCCTGCCCCCGTTGCGCCTCTGGCCCGCCCCCCTGTCACGTCACCTCATTGCCCCCCCCCCCCCCCCTTGCTGAGCCGACGGGCTGCTCTCTCCCGGAGAGAGCAGCCCAGAAGTCGGCAACTATGTACAATGTGTGCTATGCGATTTGGACTAAGTGGGGTATGCTAGTTGAACTACATCCGATTTTGAATACACTACAATGTACTATGGGGGTAATTCCAAGTTGATCGCTGCAGGAATTTTTTTAGCAGTTGGGCAAAACCATGTGCACTGCAGGGAAGGCAGATTTAACATGTGCAGAGAGAGTTAGATTTGGGTGTGGTGTGTTCAATCTGCAATCTAAATTGCAGTGTATAAATAAAGCAGCCAGTATTTACCCTGCACAAAAATAAAATAACCCACCCAAATCTAATGCTGCTTTCAGATTGCAAATGCCGGATCCTACCCGGTAAGAGAAACGTGTACTTAACGGGTGGGATCCGGCATTTGCGCTCCGTTGCTGGCTTTCCGACCCGGCAATATACCGAGTCGGTTGCCATAGCAGCGGAGGGTGCAGCAGCAGCAGGGGCGGGGGTGGAGGCGGCGCCGGGAGATGAGCTCATCTCCTGCGCCGCCTCTGCCTATGCTGTGAATGGGAGCCGTGTCGCATCGGAACGGCTCCCATTCACACTGCACCTGACCCAGTAATCAACCCGGTAAGAACCCTTCTTTTTTACCGGGTTGAATTACCGGGTCAGGCGACCCGCTAATTCTGAAAAGAACCTTTCACATCGCACACTGGCCCGTTTCGACACGGCAATATGCCGTGTCGATACCGGGTTTTTAGTGCGATGTGAAAGGGGTATTACTCTCTCTGCACATGTTATATCTGCCTCCCCTGCAGTGCACATGGTTTTGCCCAAATGCTAAAAAATGTCCTGCTGCGATCAACTTGGAATTACCCCCTATGTGTGCTGTAGTCCAAAAATACCTGCCTTCACATACTATTTTGCCTTGAGATATGGACTAGACGGGTGCGCGCATCGGATCGCATCGCATCGCAAGGGACAATACACACGGTGCTATTTGAACTAGATGCAATACTATTTGAACTAAAAAGATCAAATAGCATGCGAGAATCGCACCATTAGTCCAAATCGCATAGCACAGATTGTATAAGCTCAAGTCTCACCTAGCACAAATAGCACCGTGTATGGGCTCCAAAACACCTCTGAAAAACAGTGCTACAAGTATAATAATAATAAACTTATTAAAACAAATATAACTATGGCAGTTAATAACAAAGGGATCTTTTGGTTATCAGTAAGATATGAAGAAAAAAAGAAGTTATTCTTGTATGTATATAGAGATACATAACATTCATCCATCCATCTGTAGTGTGCATCCTACTATGTAGGTAGTGTTTTTTATTATTTGTTCTGCATATCCCTATAATCACTAGGTAATCATTAGCCGGCGCTGTAGGCACAGCCCGCCAGGGGGAGCCCGCCGCTCCTCATTCTGCATAAGAAGAATGGAAAACGCCCATTATTAGAGGCTGCGTCCCCTCTCGCTGTTATACATGCCTGTAGCCACGCCTCCAACCCCGGGACACTGCCCTCTTCCTGACGTAGTAGCGCTGCCAGTGGTTGGCGCGCAGGGTACGGAATGGCGGCGGCGCTGGAGCTGTTACTGCAGGAGAGGGTCACAGCGGACGAGGTGCTGCGCTGGGTGACCCATGCTACGCAGGTATAGCGTCCAACATCAGTCCCTGCCTCGCCAGCACCAGTGGGGGCGCTGTCCTCACCCTCCGGGCACCCCCCAAAAATAGCATGTTGCACCCACCTGTGCATCCCCGATGATGATCTCTATTCCTCTCTGTTCTTATGGGCAATAGTGTTACCGTCAGTGCAAGCCACTGCTGCCACCTGTGGTGCTCAGCTGTTGTGTAACTACAAGTCCCAGCATGCCCTCACAGACCTAGCAGCACATATGGGGGTTTATAGTTTCGCAGAAGTTGTAGAACTGCAGCTGGTGCAATTATCATGAGCTGTCAGCACCATTGAGCCTGCTGGGCACCTGCCTCACACTGCTGGCATGGCTTCCACCTAGTCGCACGCTAGTTTCTGGTCAAATCAGTACACACTAGGATGATAGCAGCACGATGCGCCTGATTTGGATACCTCGTTCGTGATATCGTCCGGTGTGTATGCACTATGTCGCTGATGATGCACGCTTCCATGCGTCGTCAGCAGCATCCTCCGTTGGTCCAGCGACATCACTTGCGAGGAACATGCTCCCCCCATTCTCACCCCTCGCCGTTGCTCCCGACATCGGCAAGTGTGTATGCACTTGCCAATGCCGGCAGCCCTGCCGGGTCCTGTCGCTGATGACATCGCATCTTAGAGAGTCGTCCTAGTGTTTATGCCCAATTTCGAATGCTTTATCTTTCGATTAGTCGTGCGGGTTGGTAATGCTTTGCCTATCGACCGCGGGATCCCAGCAGCAAAATGCTGGCGGGGGACGAGCATAACAGAGTGGGAATAGACCCTGTGTGGCGGCATTGTGATCGCTTGGGATTCCGCTGTCGTCGTGGTGACCGCCGGGATCCCGAGCGCTGGTCACATGACTGCATCCCAGCCGTGCTGCATGGCAAACCAGAACATAAGCCTTTCTCAATGTTAAACCGCTGAATTCAGCTGTATTTTAACATTGAATAGTCATGGCTTCCACATTTGATGGTGACTGTCATTAGAAAGCTGCCACTGAATGGTAAAAACACTAAAATCCCAAGTAAAACATTGATGGTATTAAACCGTCCAAATTTGAAGTCCATCCCTACATCCGCACTGGAGACGGGATAGACTTAGAGAGGGGAGACCTGCGGTACCTGTGTGTGCTGTGATGTCCCGCCATATGCCATGTCCATATTACTAGTCTGTAATATAAGGGAAGATTTATACAATTTTGATGAAAGATAAAGTGGAGAAATTGCTCCTGTCAACCAATCAGCTACTAACTGTCATTTTTCTAGCACGGCATGTAAAATGACAGAAGTTGATTGGTTGGTGCTTACTCTATCTGAATTTTCTTTCCCAAGATTTGATAAATCTCCCCCCGTATGAAATGAATTGTCAGTGTTGTAATCATGGAATGTGGTTAAGATGCCGGCTGACGGAATCCCTACTGTAAGTAAAACAGATAGTTAAGGGTTAGGGCCGGGGTGGGGGGGGGGGGGGGGGGGCTTGGCGGTTAGGGTTAGGCTGCGGGTAGGGGGTCTAGGGTAGGTTAGGTGTATGCACTAAGGGGGAAGGGTTAGGGTGAAGCTGTGGGAAAAAGGGCGGGGGGTAGGGGAGACTGAGGAACGTACTTACTCTGCCTCTGCCGGAATTTCTCGGATTGGGATGCCAGCGTCGGTATTCTGACCACTGGCATTACATCCAGTTGTCATTCATGCTGAACCGTAATCATTCCTAGACACATATAACTATTAATTCACACAAAAGCTAAGTGTCATGGCCTTACACTGAAACCTGTATACATAGGACCTAATTGTGAGTTATACACAGCTCGTTATACAGCTGCACATAACGAGTTTAAGCAAACTGTACATGCACAAATGGGTGTTTATGGGTGTCAACGCTACGGTTTCACACAAGATATCAGTCTTATGGGAGATCATGGGAGTGTAGCTAGAATTCCCTACTACTGAGTTACACGTAAAGTAAAGGGAAGCCTGTTTCTGGCGGATCTCTTGCGCCTGGCATAAGGCAGGAATTGATGATGTCTGTTGCAGCTTTGGATGGCAAAACGGGTGTGGTTCATCAAATCGACAGTATCTAGGTCGACCACTATAGGTCGACAGTCACTAGGTCGACATGGATGGAAGGTCGACAGGGTTTCTAGGGCGACATGTGCTAGGTCGACAGGTCTAAAGGTCGACATGTTTTTTTTTTTTTTTTGGTGTTGTTTTCTTCGTAGAGTGACCGGGATCCCAAATTAGTGCACCGCGTCCCCTCGCATGGCTCTCTTCGCTCGCCATGCTTCGGGCATGGTGCCTTCGCTCCGCTACCGCTTCGCTCGGCACACTTTACCGTTCCAATCGTAGTCCACGTGGATCATTAAGTATGAAAAAATTCAAGAAAAAAAATTTGAAAAACTCATGTCGACCTTTAGACCTGTCGACCTAGCACATGTCGACCTTCCATCCATGTCGACCCAGTGACTGTCGACCTATAGTGGTCGACCTAAACATTGTCGACCTAGATACTGTCGATCTTCAGACCGGATCCCGGCAAAACAATGGGTGATGCTGCTTCAGGATTTAAACTGTATTGAACCTCCCATTACTGTTCCAGATACCCTTATTAGTACAAGGTAGTAATTCAGTTTTCTCTTACGTCCTAGTGGATACTGGGGAAAGGTACTTAGTACTGTGGGGCAGGGGCGGATCCAGAAAAAAATTACAGGGGGGGCACCATAAGGGACGTGGCTTCGTTGGAATGGGCGTGGCTTCGTTGGAATGGGCGTGGTATTGCAGGAAAAGACTACCTTATACCCCAGTTTTGCAACCTGCACGCCCAGACGTTAGCCACCACAGGAAAGAAAAATAATCCTGATTCATGCCCCTTACATTATTTGTCATTTTTCCTCCTTATAGTAATGCCCAGTATACATTATTCCACATACTGCAATGGCCCTTAGACATTATTCCACACACAATAATGCACATGACACAATATGCACACACTGTAATGCCCCAGACACATTATGCCACACACCGTAATGCCTGTGACACATTATGTCAGGAATCGCAATGCCCGTTATACATTATGCTACACACTGCACTGCCCCTGATACATTATAGCACATACAATGTCTGGGACACATTATGCCACACACTGCAATGACCTTGAGACATTATACCACAATGCCCGTGATATAGTATACCATACACCGTAATGCCTGTGACACATACCGCAATGCCCGTTATACCCTATGCCACACACCGCAATGCCCGTTATATATTATGCCACACTGTAATAACCCTGAGACATTATACCACATACCACAATGCCCGTGATATAGTATACCACACACCGTAATGCCTGACACATTATGACACACACCGCAATGTCCGTGATACATTATGCCACACACTGCAATGACCCTGAGACATTATACCACATATCACAATGCCAGCGATAGAGTATACCATACACCGTAATGCCTGCGACACATTATGACACACACCGCAATGTCCGTGATACATTATGCCACACACCGTAATGCCCATTACACATTAAATCCTACAGTAAGGCTTCTAATTACTTTTCAAATACCTGCTCGTTGTCAGGGGTTTCATGCACTGGGTGTCATGCTCGTTGCCAGGGGTTTCATGCTCTTGGTTCCATGCACGGTGCCAGGGGTTTTCATGCTCAGGGTGTCATGCTCGTTGCCAGGGGTT
Organism: Pseudophryne corroboree; assembly: GCF_028390025.1. Classification (NCBI taxonomy): domain Eukaryota; kingdom Metazoa; phylum Chordata; class Amphibia; order Anura; family Myobatrachidae; genus Pseudophryne; species Pseudophryne corroboree. The sequence goes on along the minus strand of NC_086455.1, from coordinate 75,280,769 downwards.
TCATGCACTGGGTGTCATGCTCGTTGCCAGGGGTTTCATGCACTGGGTGTCATGCTCGTTGCCAGGGGTTTCATGCACTGGGTGTCATGCTCGTTGCTAGGAGGTAGTCCTTGTTGCTAGGGCTGTGCTCCCAGTGCCACATATGTCCCCAGTGCCAGATATTCCCCCACGGTGCCAGGTACTCACATGCCCCCAGTGCCAAATATAGCCCCCCCATGTGCCAGGTACACATATACCCCCAGTGCCAGATATTCCCCGACAGTGCCACATATGCCCCCAGTGCTATATATGCCCCCATTGCCACATATGCCCCAGTGCCAGATATTCCCCCCCCCAGTGCCACATATGCCCCCAGTGCCAGACAATGCCCCAGTGCCAGATATCCCTTCCCTGCCAGTTATTCCCCCCAGTGCCAGATATCCCCCCCCCAGTGCCACATATGCCCCCAGTGCCAGATATCCCCCCCCCCCAGTGCCAGATATGCCCCCAGTGCCAGATATTCCCCCCAGTGCCATATATGTCCCCAGTGCCAGATATTCGCCCCCCCCCCCTCCCTGCAAATATGCCCCCAGTGCCAGATATTCCCCCCCAGTGCGTCCCCCGTCCCCCCCCCTTCCTCCGCCGCCGCCGCTGCTCCCCCCGCTCCCCTGCTGTTAGGAGGGACACGGAGGGCACAGTGCACGCCTCCCTGTGTCCCTCCTGGGTCTCCGGCGGCCGCGGGTCACTGTAATAAAGGAAGTGCTCACGAACGGCACTTCCTTTATGAGACCAGCGGCCGCCGGAGACACAGGAGGGACACAGGAGAGGCGCGCACTGTGCCCTCCGTGTCCCTCCTAACAGCAGGGGACGAAACGAGACCGCAGACTGACATGCGGACACTCGTCCGCATGTCAGTCTGCACTAAAAATGACAGGGGGGCACGTGCCTTGGTGCCCCCCCCCTAAATCCGCCACTGCTGTGGGGGTATAGATTGGGTCCATTGGTGCCTGACACTTTAAGAAATAAATAGTGTGTGCTGGCTCCTCCCCTCTATGCCCCTCCCCAGACTCAGTTTAGAAAAAATGTGCCCTAGGAGCCGAGTGCACTCTAACAAGCTCTCCAGAGAGTTTTCTTCAGAAATGTATTTCTCTGACGTCCTAGTGGATGCTGGGAACTCCGTAAGGACCATGGGGAATATCGTCTCCGCAGGAGACTGGGCACAACTAAAGAAAGCTTTAGGTCACCTGGTGTGCACTGGCTCCTCCCACTATGACCCTCCTCCAAGCCTCAGTTAGATTTTGTGCCTGGCCGTGGTTGGATGCACACTAGGGGCTCTCCTGAGCTTCTAGAAAGAAAGTATAGAATTAGGTTTTCTCTGACGTCCTAGTGGATGCTGGGAACTCCGTAAGGACCATGGGGAATAGCGGCTCCACAGGAGACTGGGCACAAAAGTAAAGCTTTAGGACTACCTGGTGTGCACTGGCTCCTCCCCCTATGACCCTCCTCCAAGCCTCAGTTAGATTTTTGTGCCCGGCCGAGAAGGGTGCACACTAGGGGCTCTCCTGAGCTTCTTAGTGAAAGTTTAGTTTTAGTTTTTTTATTTTCAAACAGGCTCACTGCATCGAGGGACTAAGGGGAGAAGAAGCGAACCTGCCTGCTTGCAGCCAGCTTGGGCTTCTTAGGCTACTGGACACCATTAGCTCCAGAGGGACCGAATACAGGCCCAGCCTCGGAGCTCGGTCCCAGAGCCGCGCCGCCGGCCCCCTTACAGAGCCAGAAGCAAGAAGAGGTCCGGAAAAATCGGCGGCAGAAGACATCAGTCTTCAACAAGGTAGCGCACAGCACTGCAGCTGTGCGCCATTGTTACTCAGGCACACTTCACACTTCGGTCACTGAGGGTGCAGGGCGCTTGGGGGGGGCGCCCTGAGCAGCAATGTAAACACCTTGGCTGGCATAAATACACCACATATAACCCCCAGGGCTATATGGATGTATTTTAACCCCTGCCAGAACTCACCAAAAAGCGGGAGAAAAGGCCGCAGAGAAGGGGGCGGAGCCTATCTCCTCAGCACACGGGCGCCATTTTCCATCACAGCTCCGCTGGAAGGACGTCTCCCTGACTCTCCCCTGCAGTCCTGCACTACAGAAAAGGGTAAAAAAGAGAGGGGGGCACTAATTTGGCGCAGTTTTAATACTAACAGCAGCTATAAAGGGAAAAGCACATTTTATAGTGGTATTCCTGTCTATATATAGCGCTCTGGTGTGTGCTGGCATACTCTCCCTCTGTCTCCCCAAAGGGCTAGTGGGGTCCTGTCCTCTATCAGAGCATTCCCTGTGTGTGTGCGGTGTGTCGGTACGATTGTGTCGACATGTTTGAGGAGGAAAATGAGATGGAGGCGGAGCAATTGCCTATTATAGAGTTGTCACCCCCTAGGGAGTCGACACCTGAGTGGATGAGCTTATGGAAGGAATTGCGTGACAGTGTCAGCTCTTTACGACAGACAGTTGACGACATGAGACAGCCGGCTACTCAGCTTGTGCCTGTCCAGGGGTCTCAAACGCCATCAGGGGCTTTAAAACGCCCGTTACCTCAAATGGCAGACACAGACACGGATACTGACTCCAGTGTCGATGATGAGGAGACAAACGTGACTTCCACTAGGGCCACACGTTACATGATTGAAACAATGAAAAATGTATTGCATATCTCTGATAATACAAGTACCACTAAAAAGGGGTATTATGTTTGGTGAGAAAAAACTGCCTGTAGTTTTTCCTGTATCCGAGGAATTAAATGAAGTGTGTGATGAGGCGTGGGTTTCCCCCGATAAAAAACTGATAATTCCTAAAAGGTTATTGGCATCGTACCCTTTCCCGCCAGAGGATAGGGCACGTTGGGAAACACCCCCTAGGGTGGATAAAGCGCTCACACGCTTGTCTAAACAGGTAGCTCTACCCTCTCCTGATACTGCCGCCCTAAAGGAACCTGCCGATAGAAAGCTGGAGAATATCCTAAAATGTATATACACTCACACGGGTGTTATACTGCGACCAGCAATCGCCTCAGCCTGGATGTGCAGTGCGGGCCTGGCGTGGTCGGATTCCCTGACTGAAAATATTGATACCCTAGATAGGGACAGTATATTACTGACTATAGAGCATTTGAAGGATGCATTTCTATATATGCGTGATGCACAGAGGGATATTTGCCGACTGGCATCAAGAGTTAGCGCGCTGTCCATTTCTGCAAGAAGAGGTTTATGGACGCGGCAGTGGTCAGGTGATGCGGATTCTAAAAGGCACATGGAAGTATTGCCTTATAAGGGGGAGGAGTTATTTGGGGTAGGTCTATCAGACCTGGTAGCCACGGCAACTGCTGGAAAATCCACATTTTTACCCCAGGTAGCTTCTCAATCTAAGAAGACGCCGTATTATCAGGCGCAGTCCTTTCGACCCCATAAGGGCAAGCGGGCAAAAGGCGCCTCATTTCTGCCCCGTGGCAGAGGGAGAGGAAAAAGGCTGCAACAAACAGCCAGTTCCCAGGAACAAAAGCCCTCTCCCGCCTCCGCAAAGTCCTCAGCATGACGCTGGGGCTTTACAAGCGGACTCAGGCACGGTGGGGGCCCGTCTCAAGAAGTTCAGTGCGCAGTGGGCCCACTCGCAAGTGGACCCCTGGATCCTTCAGGTGGTATCTCAGGGGTACAAATTGGAATTCGAGACGTCTCCCCCTCGCCGTTTTCTAAAGTCTGCTTTACCGACGTCTCCCTCAGACAGGGAGGCAGTATTGGAAGCCATTCACAAGCTATATTCCCAGCAGGTGATAATCAAGGTACCCCTCCTACAACAGGGAAAGGGGTACTATTCCACACTATTTGTGGTACCGAAGCCGGACGGCTCGGTGAGACCAATTTTAAACCTAAAATCCTTGAACACTTACATACAAAGGTTCAAATTCAAGATGGAGTCACTCAGAGCAGTGATTGCAAACCTGGAAGAAGGGGACTATATGGTGTCTCTGGACATCAAAGATGCTTACCTACATGTCCCAATTTACCCTTCTCACCAAGGGTAACTCAGGTTTGTGGTACAGAACTGTCACTATCAGTTTCAGACGCTGCCGTTTGGATTGTCCACGGCACCCCGGGTCTTTACCAAGGTAATGGCCGAAATGATGATACTCCTTCGAAGGAAGGGAGTTTTAGTTATCCCTTACTTGGACGATCGCCTGATAAGGGCAAGATCCAGGGAACAGTTGGAAGTCGGAGTAGCACTATCTCAGATAGTGCTGCGCCAGCACGGTTGGATTCTCAATATTCCAAAATCGCAGCTGATCCCGACGACACGACTTCTATTCCTAGGGATGATCCTGGACACAGTCCAGAAAAAGGTGTTTCTCCCGGAGGAGAAAGCCAGGGAGTTATCCGAACTAGTCAGAAATCTCCTAAAACCAGGCCAAGTCTCAGTGCATCAATGCACAAGGGTCCTGGGAAAGATGGTGGCTTCTTACGAAGCAATCCCATTCGGCAGATTCCACGCAAGAACCTTCCAGTGGGATCTGCTAGACAAATGGTCTGGGTCGCATCTTCAGATGCATCAGCGGATAATCTTGTCACCAAGGACAAGGGTGTCTCTCCTGTGGTGGTTGCAGAGTGCTCATCTTCTAGAGGGCCGCAGATTTGGCATTCAGGACTGGGTCCTGGTGACCACGGATGCCAGCCTGAGAGGCTGGGGAGCAGTCACACAGGGAAGAAATTTCCAGGGCTTGTGGTCAAGCCTGGAGACATCACTTCACATAAATATCCTGGAGCTAAGGGCCATCTACAATGCTCTAAGCCTAGCAAGACCTCTGCTTCAAGGTCAGCCGGTGCTGATCCAGTCAGACAACATCACGGCAGTCGCCCACGTAAACAGACAGGGCGGCACAAGAAGCAGGAGGGCAATGGCAGAAGTTGCTAGGATTCTTCGCTGGGCGGAAAATCATGTGATAGCACTGTCAGCAGTGTTCATTCCGGGAGTGGACAACTGGGAAGCAGACTTCCTCAGCAGACACGACCTCCACCCGGGAGAGTGGGGACTTCACCCAGAAGTCTTCCACATGATTGTGAACCGTTGGGAAAAACCAAAGGTGGACATGATGGCGTCCCGCCTCAACAAAAAACTAGACAGGTATTGCGCCAGGTCAAGGGACCCTCAGGCAATAGCTGTGGACGCTCTGGTAACACCGTGGGTGTACCAGTCAGTGTATGTGTTCCCTCCTCTGCCTCTCATACCCAAGGTACTGAGAATCATAAGAAGGAGAGGAGTAAGGACTATACTCGTGGCTCCGGATTGGCCAAGAAGGACTTGGTACCCGGAACTTCAAGAGATGCTCACAGAGGACCCGTGGCCTCTACCTCTAAGAAGGGACCTGCTCCAGCAGGGACCCTGTCTGTTCCAAGACTTACCGCGGCTGCGTTTGACGGCATGGCGGTTGAACGCCGGATCCTGAAGGAAAAAGGCATTCCAGATGAAGTCATCCCTACCCTGATCAAAGCCAGGAAGGATGTAACCGTACAGCATTATCACCGTATTTGGCGTAAATATGTTGCGTGGTGCGAGGCCAGGAAGGCCCCTACAGAGGAATTTCAACTGGGTCGTTTCCTGCATTTCCTGCAAACAGGACTGTCTATGGGCCTAAAATTAGGGTCCATTAAGGTTCAAATTTCGGCCCTGTCGATTTTCTTCCAGAAAGAACTGGCTTCAGTTCCTGAAGTTCAGACGTTTGTCAAGGGGGTACTGCATATACAGCCTCCTTTTGTGCCTCCAGTGGCACCTTGGGATCTCAATGTAGTTTTGGGGTTCCTAAAATCACATTGGTTTGAACCACTCACCACTGTGGACTTAAAATATCTCACATGGAAAGTGGTAATGCTGTTGGCCATGGCTTCAGCCAGGCGTGTCTCAGAATTGGCGGCTTTATCCTATAAAAGCCCTAACCTAATTTTTCATACGGACAGGGCAGAATTGAGGACTCGTCCTCAATTTCTCCCTAAGGTGGTTTCAGCGTTTCACTTGAACCAGCCTATTGTGGTACCTGCGGCTACTAGGGACTTGGAGGACTCCAAGTTGCTGGACGTAGTCAGGGCCCTGAAAATATATGTTTCCAGGACGGCTGGAGTCAGAAAATCTGACTCGCTGTTTATCCTGTATGCACCCAACAAGCTGGGTGCTCCTGCTTCTAAGCAGACTATTGCTCGTTGGATTTGTAGTACAATTCAGCTTGCACATTCTGTGGCAGGCCTGCCACAGCCAAAATCTGTAAAAGCCCATTCCACAAGGAAGGTGGGCTCATCTTGGGCGGCTGCCCGAGGGGTCTCGGCTTTACAACTTTGCAGAGCAGCTACTTGGTCAGGGGAAAACACGTTTGCTAAATTTTACAAATTTGATACCCTGGCTGAGGAGGACCTGGAGTTCTCTCATTCGGTGCTGCAGAGTCATCCGCACTCTCCCGCCCGTTTGGGAGCTTTGGTATAATCCCCATGGTCCTTACGGAGTTCCCAGCATCCACTAGGACGTCAGAGAAAATAAGAATTTACTTACCGATAATTCTATTTCTCGTAGTCCGTAGTGGATGCTGGGCGCCCATCCCAAGTGCGGATTGTCTGCAATACTTGTACATAGTTATTGTTACAAAAATCGGGTTATTATTGTTGTGAGCCATCTTTTCAGAGGCTCCTCTGTTATCATGCTGTTAACTGGGTTCAGATCACAGGTTGTACGGTATGATTGGTGTGGCTGGTATGAGTCTTACCCGGGATTCAAAATCCTTCCTTATTGTGTACGCTCGTCCGGGCACAGTATCCTAACTGGGGCTTGGAGGAGGGTCATAGGGGGAGGAGCCAGTGCACACCAGGTAGTCCTAAAGCTTTACTTTTGTGCCCAGTCTCCTGCGGAGCCGCTATTCCCCATGGTCCTTACGGAGTTCCCAGCATCCACTACGGACTACGAGAAATAGAATTATCGGTAAGTAAATTCTTATTTTTTATTTTCAGTGAGACCTGCTGGCAACAGGCTCACTGCAGCGAGGGACTAAGGGGAGAAGAAGCGAACCTGCCTGCTTGCAGCCAGCTTGGGCTTCTTAGGCTACTGGACACCATTAGCTCCAGAGGGATCGACCGCAGGCCCAGCCTTGGTGTTCGGTCCCGGAGCCGCGCCGCCGTCCCCCTTACAGAGCCAGAAGCAAGAAGAGGTCCGGAAAATCGGCGGCAGAAGACATCAGTCTTCACCAAGGTAGCGCACAGCACTGCAGCTGTGCGCCATTGCTCCTCATACACACTTCACACTCCGGTCACTGAGGGTGCAGGGCGCTTGGGGGGGGTCGCCCTGAGCAGCAGTAAAAACACCTTGGCTGGCAAAAATACCACAATATATAGCCCCAGAGGCTATATATGTGGTAAATACCCCTGCCAGAATCCAGAAAAAAGCGGGAGAAAAGTCCGCGAAAAAGGGGCGGAGCTATCTCCCTCAGACACACTGGCGCCATTTTCTCTTCACAGTGCAGCTGGAAGAAAGCTCCCCAGGCTCTCCCCTGTAGTTTTCAGGCTCAAAGGGTTAAAAAGAGAGGGGGGGCACTAAATTTAGGCGCAATATTATATATATACAAGCAGCTATTGGGGAAATTTCACTCAGTTATAGTGTTAATCCCCACATTATATAGCGCTCTGGTGTGTGCTGGCATACTCTCTCTCTGTCTCCCCAAAGGACTTTGTGGGGTCCTGTCCTCAGTCAGAGCATTCCCTGTGTGTGTGCGGTGTGTCGGTACAGCTGTGTCGACATGTTTAATGAGGAGGCTTATATGGTGACGGAGCAGATGCCGATAAATGTGATGTCGCCCCCTGTGGGGCCGACACCAGAGTGGATGGTTAGGTGAAAGGTATTAACCGACAGTGTCAACTCCTTACATAAAAGGGTGGATGACGTAACAGCTGTGGGACAGCCGGCTTCTCAGTCCGCGCCTGCCCAGGCGTCTCAAAGGCCATCAGGGGCTCAAAAACGCCCGCTCACTCAGATGGCAGACACAGATGTCGACACGGAGTCTGACTCCAGTGTCGACAAGGTTGAGACATATACACAATCCACTAGGAACATCCGTGACTTGATCTCGGCAATAAAAAATGTGTTACACATTTCTGACATTAACCCAAGTACCACTAAAAAAGGGTTTTATGTTTGGGGAGAAAAAGCAGGCAGTGTTTTGTTCCCCCATCAGATGAATGAATGAAGTGTGTGAAAAGCGTGGGTTCCCCCCGATAAGAAACTGGTAATTTCTAAAAAGTTACTGATGGCGTACCCTTTCCCGCCAGAGGATAAGTTACGCTGGGAGATATCCCCTAGGGTGGATAAGGCGCTCACACGGTTGTCAAAAAAGGTGGCACTGCCGTCTTAGGATACGGCCACTTTGAAGGTACCTGCTGATAAAAAGCAGGAGGCTATCCTGAATACTGTATTTACACACTCAGGTACTAGACTGAGACCTGCAGATCGTGCTGCTGCAGCGTGGTCGGTGACCCTGTCAAACATGAGAACATATTAAAGACGTCGTCTTATATATGAGGGATGCACAGAGGGATATTTTGCCGGCTGGCATCCAAAATGAATGTAATGTCCTTTCTGTCAGGAGGGTATCAGAGACCTGTCACTGGACAGGTGATGCTGACTTTAAAAGGCGCATAGAGACTCTGCCTTATAAGGGTGAGGAATTATTTGGGGATGGTCTCTGGGACCTCGTATCCATTACCTCAGGTTTCCTCACAGACTAAGAAAGCACTGTATTATCAGGTACAGTCCTTTCGGCTTCAGAAAAGCAAGCGGGTCAAAGGCGCTTCCTTTCTGTACAGAGACATGGGAAGAGGGAAAAACCTGCACCAGTCAGCCTGTTCCCAGAATCAAAATTCTTCTCTCGCTTCCTCTGAGTCCAGTACGGTGGGGGGGCCGTCTCAAAAATTTCAGCGATCAGTGGGCTCGCTCACAGGTGGATCCCTGTTTCATTCAAGTAGTATTTCAGGGGTACAAGCTGGAATTCGAGATGTCTCCCCCACGCCGTTTCCTCAAATATGCCTTGCCGACAACTCCCTCAGGCAGGGAGGCTGCGCTAGAGGCAATTAATAAGCTGTATTCCCAGCAGGTAATACTCAAGGTGCCCCTACTTCAACAAGGATGGGGTTACTATTCCACACGGTTTGGGATACCGAAACCGCATGGTTCGGTGTGACCCATTTTATATTTAAAATCCTTGAACACATACATAAAAAAATTCAAGTTCAAGATGGAATCGCTCAGGGCGGTTATTGCAAGCCTGGACGAGGGGGATTACATGGGATCCCGGGACATCAAGGATGCTTACCTGCATGTCCCCATTTACCATCCTCGCCAGGAGTACCTCAGATTTGTGGTACAGGATTACCATTACCAAGTCCAGACACTGCCGTTTGGACTGTACATGGCACCGAGGGTGTTTACCAAGGTAATGGCTGAAATGATGATACTCCTTCGAAAAAAGGGAGTTTTAATTATCCCGTACTTGGACAATCTCCTTATAAGGGCAAGGTCCAAGGAGCAGTTGCTAGTCGGGGTAGCACTATTTTGGAAAGTGTTACAACAGCACGGTTGGACTCTAAACAGTCCAAAGTCACAGCTGGTTCCTACGACACGTCTACTGTTCCTGGGGATGGTTCTGGACACAGAACAGAAATAAGTGTTTCTCCCGGAGGAGAAAGCCAAGGAGCTGTCATCTCTAGTCAGAGACCTCCTGAAGCCAAAACAGGTATCGGTGCATCATTGCACGCGAGTCCTGGGAAAAAATGGTAGCTTCCTACGAAGCAATCCCATTCGGCAGGTTCCATGAAAGAACTTTTCAGTGGGACCTGTTGGACAAGTGGTCCGGATCACAGCTTCTGATGCATCGGCTGATACCCTGGTCCTTGAAGACAGGGTTATCTCTACTGTGGTGGCTGCAGAGTGCCCATCTTCAAGAGGGCCGCAGGTTCGGCATACAGGACTAGGTCCTAGTGACCATGGATGCCAGCCTTTGAGGCTGGGGGGCAGTCACACAGGGAAAAAACTTCCAGTCAGGTGACTTCCCTACACATAAATATTCTGGAACTGAGGGCCATTTACAATGCCCTGAGTCAGGCAAGGCCTCTGCTTCAAAACCAGCCGGTACTGATCCAATCAGACAACATCACGGCAGTCGCCCATGTAAACCAACGGGGCGGCACAAGAAGCAGGATGGCGATGGCAGAAGCCACAAGGATTCTCCGATGGGCGGAAAATCATGTGTTAACACTGTCAGCAGTGTTCATTCCCGGAGTGGACGACTGGGAAGCAGATCTTCTCAGCAGACACGACCTCCACCCGGGAGAGTGGGGATTTCATCCAGAAGTCTTCCAAAGGATTGTACACCATTGGGAAAGGCCACAGGTGGACATGATGGCGTCCCGCCTCAACAAAAAGCTATAAAAGATATTGCGCCAGGTCAAAGGACCCTCAGGCGATAGCTGTGGACGCTCTGGTAACACCGTGGGTGTACCAGTCGGTTTATGTGTTCCCCCCTCTGCCTCTCATACAAAAGGTACTGAGAATAATAGGAAGGCGAGGAGTAAGAACGATACTCGTGGTTCCGGATTAGCCAAGAAGAGCTTGGTACCCAGAACTTCAAGAAATTATATCAGAGGACCCATGGCCTCTGCCGCTCAGACAGGACCTGCGGCAGCAGGGGCCCTGTCTGTTCCAAGACTTACCGCGGCTACGTTTTGACGGCATGGCGGTTGAACGCCGGATCCTAAAGGAAAAGGGCATTCCGGAGGAAGTCATTCCTACGCTGATTCAAGCCAGGAAAGATGTAACTGCAAAACATTATCACCGCATATGGCGAAAATATGTTGCTTGGTGTGAGGCCAAAAAAGGCCCCAACAGAGGAATTTCAACTAGGTCGATTTCTGCATTTCCTACAAGCAGGAGTGTCTATGGGCCTAAAATTAGGCTCCATTAAGGTACAGATCTCGGCTCTGTCGATTTTCTCCCAGAAAGAACTAGCTTCAGTACCTGAAGTTCAGACATTGTAAAAGGAGTGCTGCATATTCAGCCCCCGGTTGTGCCTCCAGTGGCACCTTGGGTTCTCAACGTGGTGTTGAGTTTCTTAAAATCACATTGGTGTGAGCCACTAAAAACCGTGGATCTAAAATGTCTCACGCGGAAAGTGGTCATGTTATTGGCCTTGGCCAGGCGTGTATCAGAATTGGCGGCTTTGTCATATAAAAGTCCTTATCTGATTTTCCATATGGATAGGGCAGAATTGAGGACTCGTCCCCAGTTTCTCCCTAAGGTGATATCCGCTTTTCACTTGAACCAACCTATTGTAGTGCCTGCGGCTACTAGGAACTTGGAGGATTCCAAGTTACTGGACGTAGTCAGGGCCTTGAAAAATCTGTAAAAGCCCATTCCACAAGGAAGGTGGGCTCATCTTGGGCAGCTGCCCGAGGGGTCTCGGCTTTCCAACTTTTGCCGAGCTGCAACTTGGTCAGGGGCAAAATTCTACAAAATTGATACCCTGGCTGAGGAGGACCTGGAGTTCTCTCATTCGGTGCTGCAGAGTCATCCGCACTCTCTCGCCCGTTTGGGAGCTTTGGTATAATCCCCATGGTCCTTACGGAGTTCCCAGCATCCACTAGGACGTCAGAGAAAATAAGATTTTACTCACCGGTAAATCTATTTCTCGTAGTCCGTAGTGGATGCTGGGCGCCCATCCCAAGTGCGGATTGTCTGCAATACTTGTATATAGTTATTGCCTAACTAAAGGGTTATTGTTGAGCCATCTGTTGAGAGGCTCAGTTATATTCATACTGTTAACTGTGTATAGTATCACGAGTTATACGGTGTGATTGGTGTGGCTGGTATGAGTCTTACCCGGGATTCAAAATCCTTCCTTATTATGTCAGCTCGTCCGGGCACAGTGTCCTAACTGAGGCTTGGAGGAGGGTCATAGTGGGAGGAGCCAGTGCACACCAGGTGACCTAAAGCTTTCTTTAGTTGTGCCCAGTCTCCTGCGGAGCCGCTATTCCCCATGGTCCTTACGGAGTTCCCAGCATCCACTACGGACTACGAGAAATAGATTTACCGGTGAGTAAAATCTTATTTTAGTTTGGTTTTTCTGCAGCGGGGTACACTGGGATTCAACAGGGAATACATCAGGGTGTAGAGTTGGATCTTAATCCGAGGCACCAACAGGCTAAAGCTTTGACTGTTCCCAGGATGCACCGCCTCCTCTATAACCCCGCCTCCGGGCACTGGAGATCAGTTTGTAAGTAAGTGCCTGCAGAGCAGGTCACTAACGGGGGGCTGCGCTAGGCAGCCCTGAAAAGAACTTTTCAAGAAGATTCAAGGGCCGCAGCACTGTTTATGTCATTCTGACATTCTGTGCTGCGGCTCCATCACCTCCCCAGCATACTCCCGCGGCCTGGTTCCCGGGTACTTGCAGCGGAGGCGCACTGGTCTTCGGGCACACCACCGCTGACGCTCTCCTGGATCGCGTGGTTGCACATCAGGGAGGAGGTAAGACCGCCGGTAAATCGCGGTACCAGGAGATGGACGGCGCTGCTGGCGTGACCACTGTACTACACAGGGACGCCACTATATCCACGAGGGCAGGGAGCACAGGTCGAATTTGCTAAAATCTGTTTTACATAGGCTCCACAGTACCCGGTGGAGAGGACCAGCATAGGGGATAAGGTGCTGACCTGTAGCCCCTCCCCCAGCTCCGGGCGCCATCTACTGCTGGTGTTCCCGCCCTGGAGGTGCATTTCACTCTCTCTCCCTCACTCCCTGACAGAGATTTTGGCATCGTCTTTCCACAAGTAGCTGGGCTGATCTCCGGGACTGCAGGGCTCTGTCTCCTCTGTAAAGCTGCCTGTCTCATCAGCCCTGTGCATTTACAGGCACTTAAGTATTCTACATGTCATTTTAGACCGTGTTAGTTAAGAACAAGTGCATACCTACAGGAATATTTAGTACAATTATTCTGTGATATACATCCAGTATCTACTGTGCATTGTTATATCTATATGTAATGTTACCAGTCCAGTGCAGTTTTAATGTTTATCTGTAATAACTTCTGCATTGTACCTGTGACTGAGTGTGCCTGTACCTGCTGTGTGGATTTCATTTTCGTGTATCACATGTCTAGCTACAGTATCACCATTTCTCTAACGTCCTAGTGGATGCTGGGGACTCCGTCAGGACCATGGGGAATAGCGGCTCCGCAGGAGACAGGGCACAAAAGCAAGCTTTTAGGATCACATGGTGTGTACTGGCTCCTCCCCCTATGACCCTCCTCCAAGCCTCAGTTAGGTTTTTGTGCCCGGCCGAGAAGGGTGCAATCTAGGTGGCTCTCTTAAAGAGTTACTTAGAAAAAGTTTTTAGGTTCTTTATTTTCAGTGAGTCCTGCTGGCAACAGGCTCACTGCATCGAGGGACTTAGGGGAGAGATTTTCAACTCACCTGCGTGCAGGATGGATTGGATTCTTAGGCTACTGGACATAGCTCCAGAGGGAGTCGGAACACAGGGCTCGCCCTGGGGTTCGTCCCGGAGCCGCGCCGCCGACCCCCCTTGCAGACGCTGAAGATGAAGAGGTCCGGAACCAGGCGGCAGAAGACTCTCAGTCTTCATCAGGTAGCGCACAGCACTGCAGCTGTGCGCCATTGTTGTCAGCACACTTCACACAGCGGTCACGGAGGGTGCAGGGCGCTGGGGGGGGCGCCCTGGGCAGCAATGTATAATACCTGTATGGCGAAAAATACATCACATATAGCCCTTGAGGCTATATGGATGTATTTAACCCCTGCCAGATATCTAAAACTCCGGAGAAGAAGCCCGCCGAAAAGGGGGCGGGGCCTATTCTCCTCAGCACACAGCGCCATTTTCCCTCACAGAAAGGCTGGTGGGAAGGCTCCCATGCTCTCCCCTGCACTGCACTACAGAAACAGGGTTAAAACAGAGAGGGGGGGCACTGATTTGGCGATATGTATATATATTAAAATGCTATAAGGGAGGAACACTTATATAAAGGTTGTCCCTGGATAATTATAGCGTTTTGGTGTGTGCTGGCAAACTCTCCCTCTGTCTCCCCAAAGGGCTAGTGGGTCCTGTCCTCTATCAGAGCATTCCCTATGTGTGTGCTGTATGTCGGTACGTGTGTGTCGACATGTATGAGGAAAATATTGGTGAGGAGGCGGAGCAAATTGCCTGTAATGGTGATGTCACTCTCTAGGGAGTCGACACCGGAATGGATGGCTTATTTATGGAAATTACGTGACAATGTCAACACGCTGCAAGCCGGTTGACGACATGAGAGGGCCGGCGAACAAATTAGTATCTGTCCAGACGTCTCAAACACCGTCAGGGGCTGTAAAATGCCCATTTACCTCAGTCGGTCGACACAGACCCAGACACGGACACTGATTTCAGTGTCGACGGTGAAGAAACAAACGTATTTTCTTTTAGGGCCACACGTTAAGGGCAATGAAGGAGGTGTTACATATTTCTGATACTCCAAGTACCACAAAAAAGGGTATTATATGTGATGTGAAAAAACTACCTGTAGTTTTTCCTGAATCAGATAAATTAAATGAAGTGTGTGATGATGCGTGGGTTTCCCCCGATAGAAAATTATTGGCGGTATACCTTTTCCCGCCAGAAGTTAAGGCGCGGTGGAAAACACCCCTCAGGGTGGATAAGGCGCTCACACGCTTATCAGAACAAGTGGCGGTACCATCTACGGATAGGGCCGTACTTAAGGAGCCAGCTGATAGGAGGCTGAAAAATATCCTAAAAAGTATACACACACATGCTGGTGTTATACTGCGACCAGCGATCGCCTCAGCCTGGATGTGCAGAGCTGAGGTGGCTTGGTCGGATTCCCTGACTAAAAATATTGATACCTTTGACAGGGACAGTATTTTATTGACTATAGAGCATTTAAAGGATGCATTTCTATATATGCGAGATGCGCAGAGGGATATTTGCACTCTGGCATCAAGAGTAAATGCGATGTCCATATCTGCAAGAAGATGTTTATGGACACGACAGTGGTCAGGTGATGCAGATTCCAAACGGCACAAAGATGTATTGCCGTATAAAGGGGAGGAGTTATTTGGGGTCGGTCCATGGGACCTGGTGGCCAGGGCAACTGCTGGAAAATCCACCGTTTTTTACCCTAAGTCACATCTCTGCAGAAAAAGACACCGTCTTTTCAGCCTCAGTCCTTTCGTCCCTATAAGAGTCATATCTGCCCAGGGATAGAGGAAAGGGAAGAAGACTGCAGCAGGCAGCCCATTCCCAGGAACAGAAGCCCTCCACCGCTTCTACCAAGTTCTCAGCATGACGCTGGGACCGTACAGGACCCCTGGATCCTACAAGTAGTATCCAAGGGGTACAGATTGGAATGTCGAGAGGTTTCCCCCCTCGCAGGTTCCTGTAGTCTGCTGTACCAATGTCTCCCTCCGACAGGGAGGCAGTATTGAAAACAATTCACAAGCTGTATTCCCAGCAGGTGATAATAAAATTACCCCTCCGACAACAAGGAAAGGGGTATTACTCCACACTATATGGTGGTACTGAAGGCTAGGTGAGACCTATTCTAAATCTGAAAAATTTGAACACTTACAAGGGTTCAAATCCAGATGGAGTCACTCAGAGCAGTGATAGCAAAGAACAAGGGGACTATATGGTGTCCCGGGACATCAGGGATGTTTACCTCCATGTCCCAAAATTTGCCTTTTCTCACCAAGGGTACCTCAGGTTCGTGGTACAGAACTGTCACTATCAGTTTCAAGACGATGCCGTTGGATTGTCCAAGGCACCCCGGGTCCTTACCAAGGTAATGACCGAAAGGAGGATTCGTCTTCAAAGAAAATGGACGACCTCCTGATAAGAACAAGGTCCAGAGAACAGTTGGAGGTCGGAGTAGCACTATCTCAAGTAGTTCTACGACAGCACGGGTGGATTCTAAATATTCCAAAACCGCAGTTGTTCCGACGACACGTCTGCTGGTCCTAGGGATGATTCTGGACACAGTCCAGGAAAAGGTGTTTCTCCCAGAGGAGAAAGCCAGGGAGTTATCCGAGCTAATCGGGATCCTCCTAAAACCAGGAAAAGTGTCAGTGCATCATTGCACAAAAGTCCTGGTAAAAATGGTGGCTTATTACGAAGCGCTTCCATTCGGCAGATTTCACGCAAGAACTCTTCAGTGGGATCTGCTGGACAAATGGTCCGGATCGCATCTTCAGATGCATCAGCGGATAACCCTATATCCAAGGACAAGGGTGTCTCTCCTGTGGTGATTACAGAGTGCTCATCTTCTAGAGGGCCGCAGATTCGGCATTCAGGATTGGATGCTCGTGACCACGGAGGCCAGCCTGAGAGGCTGGGGAGCAGTCACACAAGGAGTGTGATCAAGTCTGGAGAATTCTCTCCACATAAATATACTGGAGCTAAGAGCAAATTTATAATGCTCTAAGCTTAGCAAGACCTCTGCTTCAAGGTCAGCCGGTATTGATCCAGTGGGATAACATCACGGCAGTCGCCCACGTAAACAGAAAGGGCGGCACAAGAAGCAGGAGGGCAGTGGCAAAACTGCAAGGATTTTTCGCTAGGCGGAAAATCATGTGATAGCACTGTCAGCAGTGTTCATTCCGGGAGTGGACGACTGGGAAGCAGACTTCCTCAGCAGGCACGACCTCCACCCGGGAGAGTGGGAACTTCATCGGGAAGTTTTCCGCATGATTGTGAACCGTTGGGAAAGACCAAAGGTGGACATGATGGCGTCCCGCCCGAACAAAAAATGGGACAGGTATTGCGCCAGGTCACGAGACCTTCAGGCGATAGCTGTGGACGTCCTGGTAACACCGTGGGTGTAACAGTCGGTGTATGTGTTCCCTCCTCTGCTTCTCATAACCAAGGTATTGAGAATTATAAGACATAGAGGAGTAAGAACTATACTCGTGGCTCCGGATTGGCCAAGAGGGACTTGGTAACCGGAACTTCAAGAGATGCTCACAGAGGACTAATGGCCTCGGGAGCTAAGAAGGGATTTGCTTTCAGCAAGTACCATGTCTGTTCCAAGAGGAACCGTGGCATCGGCCTTTAAGAAAGGACCTGCTCCAGCAGGGACCTTGTCTGTTCCAAGACTTACCGCGACTGCGTTTGACGGCATGGCGGTTTGAACGCCGGATCCTAAGGGAAAAGGCATTCCGGAAGAGGTCATACCTACCCTGGTCAAAGCCAGGAAGGAGGTGACCGCACAACGTTATCACCACATGTGGTAAAAATATGTTGCGTGGGTGAGGCCAGGAAGGCCCCACGAAAAAAAATTTCAACTAGGTCGATTTCTGCACTTCCTGCAAACAGGAGTGTCTATGAGCCTCAAATTGGGGTCCATTAAGGTTCAAGTTTCGGCCCTATAGATTTTCTTCCAGAAAGAATTGGCTTCAGTTCCTGAAGTCCAGACGTTTGTCAAGGGAGTATTGCATATACAGCCCTTGTGTGCCTCCAGTGGCACCGTGGGATCTCAACGTAGTGTTGGGATTCCTCAAATCATATTGGTTTGAACCACTCAAATCTGTGGATTTGAAATATCTCACATGGAAAGTGACCATGCTGTTGGCCCTGGCCTCGGCCAGGCGATTGTCAAAATTGGCGGCTTTGTCTTACAAAAGCCCATATTTGATTTTCCATTCGGGACAGGGCAGAACTGCGGACTCGTCCCCAGTTTCTTCCTAAGGTGGTGTCAGCGTTTCACCTGAAACAACCTATTGTGGTGCCTGCGGCTACTAGGGACTTGGAGGACTCCAAGTTGCTAGACGTTGTCAGGGCCCTGAAAATATATATATATATATAATTCCAGGACGGCTGGAGTCAGAAAGTCTGACTTGCTGTTTATATTGTAGGCACCCAAAAAGCTGGGTGCTCCTGCTTCTAAGCAGACTATTGCTCGTTGGATTTGTAGTACAATTCAGCTTGCACATTCTGTGGCAGGCCTGCCACAGCCAAAATCTGTAAATGCCCATTCCACAAGGAAGGTGGGCTCATCTTGGGCGGCTGCCCGAGGGGTCTCGGCTTTACAACTTTGCCGAGCTGCAACTTGGTCAGGGGCAAACACGTTTGCTAAATTCTACAAATTTGATACCCTGGCTGAGGAGGACCTGGAGTTCTCTCATTCGGTGCTGCAGAGTCATCCGCACTCTCCCGCCCGTTTGGGAGCTTTGGTATAATCCCCATGGTCCTGACGGAGTCCCCAGCATCCACTAGGACGTTAGAGAAAATAAGATTTTACTTACCGATAAATCTATTTCTCATAGTCCGTAGTGGATGCTGGGCGCCCATCCCAAGTGCGGATTGTCTGCATTACTTGTACATAGTTATTGTTACAAAAAAAATCGGGTTATTATTGTTGTGAGCCATCTTTTTTAGATGCTACTTCATTGTTATCATACTGTTAACTGGGTTCAAATCACAAGTTGTACGGTGTGATTGGTGTGGCTGGTATGAGTCTTACCCGGGATTCAAGATCCTTCCTTATTGTGTACGCTCGTCCGGGCACAGTACCTAACTGAGGCTTGGAGGAGGGTCATAGGGGGAGGAGCCAGTACACACCATGTGATCCTAAAAGCTTGCTTTTGTGCCCTGTCTCCTGCGGAGCCGCTATTCCCCATGGTCCTGACGGAGTCCCCAGCATCCACTACGGACTATGAGAAATAGATTTATCGGTAAGTAAAATCTTATTTTTCTGCACCCTGGGGGGGGTGGGGTGGGGGGGCAGGTGCATTAGGGTCTCATATATCTATCTATCTATCTATCTATCTATCTATCTATCTATCTATCTATCTATCTATCTATCTATCTATCTATCTCTTACGTCCTAGAGGATGCTGGGGACTCCGTAAGGACCATGGGGATAGACGGGCTCCGTAGGAGACATGGGCACTTTAAAAAAGACTTTAGATCTGGTGTGCACTGGCTCCTCCCTCTATGCCCCTCCTCCAGACCTCAGTTTGATACTGTACCCAGTGGAGACTGGGTGCTTTTCAAAGAGCTCTCCTGAACTTTCTGACAGAAAGTATATTTGTTAGGTTTTCTTTATTTTCAGGGAGCCTGCTGGCAACAGACTCCCTGCATCGAGGGACTGAGGGGAGAGAAGCAGACCTACTTCTGTGAGTTTCAAGGCTCTGCTTCTTAGGCTACTGGACACCATTAGCTCCAGAGGGAGTCAGAACACAGGTCTCACCCTGGAGTTCGTCCCAGATCCGCGCCGCCGTCCTCCTCACAGAGCCGGAAGATAGAAGCCGGGTGAGTATGAGAAGAAAAGAAGACTTCAGAGGCGGCAGAAGACTTCATGATCTTCACTGAGGTAACGCACAGCAGTGCAGCTGTGCGCCATTGCTCCCACACACCTCACACACGGCAGTCACTGTAAGGGTGCAGGGCGCAGGGGGCGTGCCCTGGGCAGCAATATAAACCTCATTTCTGGCAAAAGATATATATATATATATATATATATATATATATATATATATCTAGGCACTGTATATAGTTTTTATTTAAGCGGGACAGAAGCCTGCCGCCGAGGGGGCGGGGCTTCTTCCTCAGCACTCACCAGCGCCATTTTCTCCACAGCACAGCTGAGAGGAAGCTCCCTGGACTCTCCCCTGCTTATCCACGGTGAAAGGGGGTTTCAGAGAAGAGGGTGGGGGGCACATAATTGGCAGCAAATAATAGTATTACAGCGCTACTGGGTAAACACATTGTGTGTTTTTCCTGAGGTATTAGCGCTGGGTGTGTGCTGGCATACTTTCTCTCTGTCTCTCCAAAGGGCCTTGTGGGGGAACGGTCTTCAGATAAGAGGATTCCCTGAGTGTGTGGTGTGTCGGTACGTGTGTGTCGACATGTCTGAGGTAAAAGGCTCTTCTAGGGAGGAGATGGAGCAAATGTGTGTGTGTGGTGTCTCCGTCGACAACGCCGACACCTGACTGGTTATGTGGAATTAAGTGCTGAGGTAAATTTATTGCACAAAAGATTAGAGAACAGACAGGGAATCTACCCATGTCTGTCCCTATGTCGCAGGGACCTTCAGAGTCTCAAAACGCCCACTATCCAAAATAATAGACACTGATACCGACACGGAGTCTGACTCCAGTGTCGACTACGATGATGCAGAGTTACAGCCAAAACTGGCAGAAAAGTATTCAATATATGATTATTGTAATAAAAGATGTTTTGCATATCACTGATGACCCATCTGTCCCTGACACGAGGGTACACATGTTTAAGGGGAAGAAAGCTGAGATAACATTTCCCCCCTCTCATGAACCAAATGAATTGTGTGAAAAAGAGCGTGAATCTCCAGACAAGAAACTGCAGTTTCCCAAAAGAATTCTCATGGCGTATCCTTTCCCTGCTAGGGCCAGGATACGATGGGAATCCTCCCCTAGGGTGGACAAGGCATTGACACGTTTACCCAAAAGGTAGCGCTCACACGTTTACCCAAAAGGTAGCGCTGACATACCAAGATACAGCTACCCTCAGGGATCCTGCAGATAGCATGCAGAAAAGTACTTTGAAGTCCATTTATACACATTCTGGTACACTACTCAGACCGGCGATTGTGTCGGCAGGGGTTTATAGCGCTGTAGCAGCGTAGACAGATACCTTATCAGCGGAGATTGAAACCCTAGATAAGGATACCATGTTATTGACCCTAGGATATATAAAAGATGCTGTTTTATATATAAGACATGCTCAAAGAGACATTGGTCTATTGGGTTCTAGAGTCAACGCTATGTTGATTTCTGCTAGACGTGTCCTGTGGAACATGCAATGGACAGGTGATGCCGACTAAAAGAGGCATATGGAGGTTTTACCTTACAAGGGTGAGGAATTGTGTGGAGAAGGGCTCTCGGACCTGGTCTCCACAGCTATAGCTGGTAAATCTGATCTTTTGCCTTATATTCCCTCACAGCCTAAGAAAGTACGACATTATCAAATGCAGTCCTTTCGGTCGCAGAAAAACAAGAAAGTACGAGGAGCGTCCTTTCTTACCAGAGGTAATGGCACAGGGCACAGCTAGTTCCCAGGAACAGAAGTCCTCCCCGGCCTCTACTAAATCCACCGCATGACGCTGGGGCTCCGCTAAGGGAGTCCGCCCCAGTGGGAGCACGTCTTCGACTCTTCAGCCACATCTGAGTTCACTCACAGGTGGATCCCTGGGCAATAGAAATTGTTTCTCAGGGTTACAAGCTTGAATTCGAAGAGGTGCCTCCTCGCCGGTTTTCCTTATCGGCCCTACCGGCTTTTCCCCCAGAAAGGGAGATAATATTAAATACAATTCACACATTGTATCTCCAACAGGTGGTGCTCAAGGATCCCCTCCTTCAACAAGGAAGGGGATATTACTCAACCTTGGCTGTAGTCCCGAAACCGGACGGTTCGGTCAGACCTATTTTAAAATTAAAATCTCTGAACCTTTACTTGAAAAAGTTCAAATTCAAGGTGGAATCGCTCAGAGCGATCATCGCCAGCCTGGAAGGGGGGGGATTTTATGGTGTATCTTGACATAAAGGCTGCATACCTTCATGTTCCCATTTATCCACCCCAGGCGTACCTGAGAATTACGGTACAGTATTGTCATTACCAATTTCAGGGTAATTGGCTGAAATGATGGTGCTCCTACGCAAGCAAGGAGTCACAATTATCCCATACTTGGACGATCTCCTAATAAGGGCGAGAGCAAAAGAGCAGTTGTTGAACAGCGTGTCACTTTCGCTGAAGGTGTCACAGCAACTCGGCTGGATTCTCAATATCCCGAAGTCACAGTTGGTTCCTATGACTCGTCTGCCCTTCTTGGGTATGATTCTGAATACGGACCAGAAATGGGTTTATCTTCCGATAGAGAAGGCCCAGGAACTAATGACTCTGGTAAAAAACCTATTAAAGCCAAAACAGGTGTCGGTGCATCACTGCACTCGGGTCCTGGGAAAGATGGTGGCATCTTACGGGGCCATTCCCTTCGGCAGGTTCCATGCGAGGACTTTCCAATGGGATCTACGGAACAAGTGGTCCGGATCACATCTACAGATGCATCAGTTAATCACCCTGTCCCCTAGGGCCGGGGTGTCTCTCCTATGGTGGCTGCAGAGTGCTCAGCTTCTGCAGGGTCGCAGGTTCGCCATCCAGGACTGGATTCTGGTAGCCACGGACGCGAGCCTCCGAGGTGGGGGAGCAGTCACACAGGGAAGAAACTTCCAAGGTCTTTTGGGTCAAGTCAAAAAACTTGTATTCAAATCAACATCCTGGAGCTGAGGGCCATATACAACGCCCTTCGGCAAGCGGAAACATTGCTTCGCGACCTACCGGTTCTGATCCAGTCAGATAACATCACCGCAGTGGCTCATGTAAACCGCCAAGGCGGCACAAAGAGCAGAGTGGAAATGGCAGAAGCCACCAGGATTCTCCGCTGGGCGGAAAATCATGTAAGCGCATTTTCAGCAGTTCATTCCGGGAGTGGACAACCGAGAAGCAGACTTCCTCAGTAAACACGACCTGCATCCAAGAGAGGACTTCTTCAGGAAACCTTCGCACAGATTGCAAGTCAGTGGGAACTGCCACAGATAGACATGATGGCGTCCCGCCTCAACAAAAAGCTACAGAGGTATTGCACCAGGTCAAGAGACCCTCAGGCAGTAGCTGTAGATGCCCTAGTGACACCGTGGGTGTTCCAGTCGGTCTATGTATTTCCCCCTCTTCCTCTCATACCCAAGGTGTTGAGAATGGTAGGAGGGAGAGGAATGAGAACAATCCTCATTGTTCCAGATTGTCCACGAAGGACCTGGTATCTGGATCTGCAGGAAATGCTCACAGAAGATCAGTGGCTTCTTCCTCTAAGACAGGACCGGTTGCAACAGGGGCCATGTCTATTCCAAGACTTACCGCGGCTGTGTTGGACGGCATGGCGGTTGAACGCCGGATCCTAGCGGATAAGGGTATTCCGGATGAGGTCATTCCTACGCTAATAAAGGCTAGGAAGAACATGACCTCTAAACATTATCACCGTATATGGCGAAAATATGTTTCTTGGTGTGATGCCAGGAATGCTCCTACGGAAGAATTCCATCTGGGCCGTTTCCTTCACTTCCTGCAAACTGGAGTGAATTTCGGCCTAAAATTAGTATCTATTAAGGTTCAGATTTCGGCCTTATCCATTTTCTTTTAAAAGGAATTGGCCTCTCTCCCTGAAGTACAAACTTTTGTGAAAGGAGTACTGCATTTTCAGCCTCCTTTTGTACCTCCGGTGACACCTTGGGACCTTAACGTGGTGTTAAGTTTCATTAAGTCACACTGGTTTGAACCACTTAAAACGATGGAGTTGAAAAATCTCACTTGGAAGGTGGTCATGTCATTAGCCTTGGCTTCAGCTAGGCGAGTGTCGGAATTAGCGGCTTTATCACATAAAAGCCCCTATCTGGTTTTCCATATGGATAGAGCGGAATTGCGGACCCGTCCTTAATTCCTGCCAAAAGTGGTTTCATCCTTTCATATGAACTATTGTGGCTACGCGTGACTTGGAGGATCCCGAGTCCCTTGATGTGGTCAGGGCTTTGAAAATTTACGTGGCCAGATTGGCTACAGTCAGAAAAACAGAAGCACTGTTTGTCATGTATGCAACCAACAAGATTGGTGCCCCTGCTTCAAAGTAGACTATTGCTCGCTGGATCTGTAACACGATTCAGCAGGCGCATTCTATGGCAGGATTGCCGTTACCTAAATCGGTCAAGGACCATTCCACTAGGAAGGTGGGCTCTTCTTGGGCGGCTGCCAGAGGGGTCTCGGCGCTACAGCTGTGCCGAGCTACTACTTGGTCGGGTTCAAACTCCTTTGCAAAGTTCTATAAGTTTGATACCCTGGCTGAGGACGACCTCATGTTTGCTCAATCGGTGCTGCAGAGTCATCTGCACTCTCCCGCCCATTTGGGAGCTTTGGTATTATCCCCATGGTCCTTACGAAGTCCCCAGCATCCTCTAGGACGTAAGAGAAAATAAGATTTTAAACCTACCGGTAAATCTTTTTCTCGTAGTCCGTAGAGGATGCTGGGCGCCCGTCCCAAGTGCGGACTACTTCTGCAAGACTTGTATATAGTTATTGCTTAAATAAGGGTTATGTTATAGTCTCATCGGTCTTGGACTGATGCTATGTCGTTTTCATACTGTTAACTGGATAGTATATCACAAGTTATACGGTGTGATTGGTGTGGCTGGTATGAATCTTGCCCTTGGATTAACAATAATCCTTTCCTCGTACTGTCCGTCTCCTCTGGGCACAGTTTCTCTAACTGAGGTCTGGAGGAGGGGCATAGAGGGAGGAGCCAGTGCACACCAGATCTAAAGTCTTTCTTAAAGTGCCCATGTCTCCTGCGGAGCCCGTCTATCCCCATGGTCCTTACGGAGTCCCCAGCATCCTCTACGGACTACGAGAAAAAGAGTTACCGGTAGGTTTAAAATCTTATTAAATATTAGTGCTACACAGTATATACTGTTTGGGTTTTTTTACTGTGTATTTCAGTCACCATATACCGCTTTAATCCTCTGTTTGTGCCCTGTATTTACTGTCACATAAATCAGGGGGATATTTGCAGGTATTATTTGGCTATATTGTACTGTTATGCTAAAAGGCTGCATTCCCTATAATGTCTGCCACACAGGGCGGGAAATCCGAGGACTGTTCTGCATCATGCAGTGCTGGCACCAAGGATTTACCTGAGGGGGGAGTTTTAGCTGATGGTTTAGGCCCTTGGTGCCATACATCTCCCAGTCAGCCTGTGGCCAATCAGGACCCACCTTGGGCAGCGTTCTCAAGTATGTTGAATATGCTTGTGACATGTCATGTGCCCCCTGTGAGACCTCCTGTGCCATTGCAGCCACATATTGTCCCTGTAGTTAATCCGCCCTGGGTGGACACTCTGTCTACCCAGTTACAACAATTAAATCAATATTTGGTTAGACAAAAGTCTACCCTACGCCCCTCTGGGGTCAAGGGGTCATCTAAGCCGGCCATTTCTTCCTCACAATCCACTAATATTTCAGTTAATTCTTCTGACGAGGATGGGTAATATACTGATCTGTCAGACACTGATACAGTCGCTTTTGATGAGGAATCTGCAACCCAGGTTGATGTTCCTGACCTAGTGGAGGCTATTAAGCTGATCCTCTAAATTGATGATGAGATCGAACCCACTACTGCGTCTAAGAAACCTGATTAGTTAAAATGTCAGAAGGTTAAAATGTCAGAAATCCTGGTCAGAAATCCTGGTCGTCTCCAGGAAAGAAATTTTCCCTGTCTAACAAGATGGTAGCTCGTTATACTATCCCTGCGGAGTTGAGTAACAAGTGGGAAACTCGACTGCCGGTGGACTCTCATGTCGCCCGTCTTGTGGTGTCATCTACTCTGCCTGTCACCTCACTGAAGGAACCGACGGATAAGCGTGTGGAGGGATGCCTGAAGTCTGTTTACTCTCTTACTGGTGCTGTACATAGACCCACTATGGAGCCTACTGGGCCGCGAAAGGAATTGAAGCATGTGTTCAGGCAATTGAGGATGAGCTGCCTCAGGATATTTCTGACACTGCCGGACAATATCTGTCTCATATTACCACAGCCTCCCACTATATTCAGGAGGTGGCCTCTGAGGCAGGTGTAATGGCAGCCAAGGTGTCTACTACGTCTATACTGGCTCGCCGAATTCTGTGGTTGAGGTCCTGGAAGGTGGACTCCCAAAAGACCTTGGAGGTGCTCCCTTTTAAGGGAGACATCCTTTTTGAGGAGGATCTGAGTAAGATTGTGACTGACTTGGCAACGGCTAAGACTGCGTTTCTCCCAAGTACTAATCCTTCTGCACCGAACGCAACGAGTACCACTTTTCGTTCCTTTTGACCTCCAGGGAAAGCAAAGGGTCAGGCATACCCGAGACAGGCTCGTACTACCAAAACCACTAAGCCCAAAGCAAAACAATCCTGGGCCGCCTGTCAGCCTGCTGCATGATGGGGAGGGCCTCCCCCTGGGGGACCGACTTCTGCAGTTCGCCCAGGCCTGGTTAAAAACCACTTCAGACGCCTGGGTGGGGAAAGTTGTCTCTCACGGGTACGCAATCTCTTTCAAGAGACGTGCCCCTCGCCAGTTCTGCTCGACGGTTATCCCTTTGGATCATTTGAAAGTGCAAGCTCTACATTCGGTTGTGCAATCCCTCCCGGACACAGGAGGGGTAGTGCTGGTACCTCTGTCCTAGAGAGGCAGGTTATACTATTTGACCCTGTTTCTAGTTCCGAAGCCAAATGGGTCCTTCCGGCCTATACTCAACCTCAAAGCATCAAACAAATTTGTGAGAGTGTCCAAATTACATATGCTAACTCTGCGCTCTATTGTACTGGCCAAGGAACCCTACAACTATATGGTATCCCTGGACATACAGGATGCTTACCTGCATATACCTATTGCCGTATCGTGTCAACAATATCTGCAGTTTGCTATTGGCAACCTCCATTATCAGTTCCAGGCTCAGCCATTTGGACTGGCCACGGCCCCTCGGATCTTCACCAAATTCATGGCCATGATGACGGCTCTTCTCCGCCGTCAGGGAATCAGGATCCTGCCGTATCTGGATGACTTGCTGATCCTGGTGAACTCCCAAGATGTTCTCCTCAATCATCTGGAACTGACGGCCCAATTCCTACAATCCCACGGGTGGCTAATCAACTGGAAAAAGTCCCGCTAGTCCCTGCTTGGAACATGGTGCACCTGGGGGCACAGCTGGACACACACAACCAGAGATTGTCTTTGTCTCCAGAGAAAATCCTGAAACTTTAGAACAGGATCAGATACTTCCTCTCTCGCCCAAGAGTGTCGATACACTCGGCGATGCAAGTACTAGGCCTCATGGTGTGGGATTTTGACATGGTAGAGTACGATCAATTTCATTCCCGCCCTCTGCAGAGGTTAATCTTTGCCAAGTGGGACGGCCTGCCCCATCGGATCAGGTCTCAAGTGATCTCCTTGACTCCAGAGGTTCGTCTGTCACTGAGCTGGTAGCTACATGACCAACAGTTGAGCAGGGGCCGTCCCTTCTGGATCTCCAACTGGGTCTTCCTGACAACGTACGCCAGTCTGCGGGGTTGGGACGCGGTGTTGGAGCAGCACTCTCTCCAGGGTCGGTGGACCAGGGAGGAATCTCTCCTCCCGATAAACATTCTGGAATTGCGGTCAGTGTTCAATGCATTGACGCTTGCCCTACCTCTGGTACAGAACAGGTCTGTTCAAAGTGCAACCAGACAACGCCACCAGAGTGGCGTACATAAATCATTAAGGCGGCACTCGAAGCCGCATGGCAATGCTGGAAGTATCAAAAATCCTCTGTTGGGCGAAACACCATCTGCCAGCAATATCGGCAGTGTTCATTCCCGGAGTCCTCAACTGAGAAGCGGATTTCCTCAGTCGTTAGGACGTTCATGCCGGAGAGTGGAGTCTTCATCCTGAAGTCTTTCAACTCCTAGTGGACAAGTGGGTCCTACCAGATGTAGACCTGATGGCGTCTCGACACAATCACAAGGTTTCGGTCTTCGGATCAAGGACAAGGGATCCTCAGGCAGCGTTCGTGGACGCACTGGCAATTACATGGAACTTTTGGCTACTGTACGTGTTTCCTCCAGGTTACTACGGAAGTTCAAGCAAGAAAAGGGAATACTACTCCTAGTCGCCCCCAGCGTGGCCCAGATGGCATTGGTTCTGAGACCTGCAAGGTCTATCTATAGAGCGTCCTCTTCTACTTCCTCAACGCCCAGACCTCCTCGTTCAGGGCCCTTGTGTCTACCCGGACCTGACCAGACTGGCTTTGACGGCATAGCTCTTGAAGCTTCACACCTGAGGGCCAAAGGATTCTCCCATCTGGTGGAGGGTCAGAGTTTCAATACCCAGTCTTGGACTCTACTGATGACGGACGCCAGCCTTCGGAGTTGGGGGTGCTGTGACCCAAGGGGCTCAGTTCCAGGGGCAGTGGTCGAGCCAGGAAGCGACACTTCCAATCAACATCCTAGAACGCAGAGCAATTTACAATGCTCTTCTCCAGGCCTCCCCTCTCCTTCAGAATCAGGCCATCCAGGTACAGTCCGACAACGCCACGGCGGTGGTGTACATAATCCGACAAGAAGGAACAAGAAGCATGGCCGCAAAGAGAGCGGTGTCAAGGATATTCCTCTGGGCAGAAGCCAACACAAGAGCCATCTCGGCCATATTCATTCCAGTGGTGGACAATTTGGAAGCGGACTTCCTCAGCAGGCACGACCTCCATTCGGGGGAATGGGGCCTCCACCCTCAGGTGTTTCAACAACTGGTTCACCGGTGGGGTTGTCCACAGATAGACCTGATGGCGTATTGTCTCAACAGGAAACTCAATCGTTACTATTCCAGAACGAGGGACCCACTGGCGGCGGCGGTGAATGCTCTGACAGCTCAGTGGTCTTACCAGTTCGTGTATCTGTTCCCTTTGATTCCTCTCCTTCCAAGAGTTCTAAAAATACTCAAAAAGGAAAGAGTTCAGGCAATTCTAATTGCCCCAAATTGGCCTAGAAGGGTCTGGTATGTGGACCGCCTTGCAATGTCTCTGGAGGATCCATGGCTGCTACCGTTGATCGAGTATATCTTCTTCAACAAGGACTGTTCGTCTATCCAGACTTACAACGGCTATGTTTGATGGCGTGGAGGTTGAGAGGGAGATTTTGACTAGAAAGGGTCTCCTATGGTTGTGTCCACCATAATTCAGGCTTGTAAGGGGGTCACGTCTAAACATTACCACCGTATCTGGAAGAAATATGTTTCGTGGTGTGAGGGTAGACGTTATCCTCCTACGGAGTTTAGCCTTCGCTGGTTTCTGCTTTACCTGCAAGCAGGAGTGGATTTGGGCCTACGTTTGAGCTCCATCAAGGTTCAGATTTAGTCTCTCTCGATTTTCTTCCAGAAGGAATTGGCGGGCCTGCCGGAAGTAGCATCTGCCAGACTTACCTCAGAATTGGGGGCCTTATCATGTAAAAGCCCATATTTAATTTTTCATGAAGACTGGGC
This sequence comes from Pseudophryne corroboree, assembly GCF_028390025.1. Classification (NCBI taxonomy): domain Eukaryota; kingdom Metazoa; phylum Chordata; class Amphibia; order Anura; family Myobatrachidae; genus Pseudophryne; species Pseudophryne corroboree. The sequence goes on along the minus strand of NC_086455.1, from coordinate 75,251,604 downwards.
AGAGTTTAGAACTTGCCCACAGTTTCTGCCAAAGGTGGTGTCGGCTTTCCATGTGAATCAACCAATAGTATTTCCAGTTTTGACCGACACTTCTGTTGCTCCAAAGTCCCTGGATGTGCTGAGGGCTTCGAGAATTTACGTCAAGAGGGCTGCTTGTCATAGGAAATCTGACTTGCTTTTTGTCCTTTATGATGCAACCAAGATTGGTCGGCCTGCTTCTAAGCAGTCCATTGCTCGTTGGCTCAGGTTGACTATCCAGTAAGCCTATACTTCGGCAGCACTGCCGCTGCCGACTTCTATTCAGGCCCACTCCACAAGGTCAGTGTGCTCTTCCTGGCCGGCTGCTCGGGGTGTGTCTGCCTTACAGTTGTGTCGAGCGGCTACTTGGTCTGGTTCGAACACATTTGTGAAATTTTATTGGTACGATACCTTGGCCAGGGATGACCTAAAGTTTGGCAAGGCGGTTTTGCAGGTGTCTCAGCACTCCCCCACCCGTTCTGGGAGCTTTGGGACTTCCCCACAGTACTAAGTACCTTTCCCCAGTATCCACTAGGACGTTAGAGAAAATAGGAATTTAATACCGGTAATTCCTTTTCTCGTAGTCCGTAGTGGATACTGGGCGCCCACCTGAGTGCTTTGTTCCTGTTTACTGGTTATAAGTGTTTGGATTGGAACTGCTGTTGCTGTTCCTGTTTCACGTTTGGTTTGCGTTGCTATCCTTGTTGTAATAGCGTTATATTCCTCTGTTGTGGATAGCTCTGCTGTTTCTATTCAGTTGTGGGTTGGTTCGTTACCTCACCGCATGTTGTCTATATCTTTCTCTCAAAATATGTCCGTCTCCTAGGCACAGTTTTCCTAGACTGAGTCTCGGGAGGGGCATAAAGGGGAGGAGCCAGCACACTATTCATTTCTTAAAGTGCCATGGCTCCAATGGACCCGATCTATACCCTACAGTACTAAGTACCTTTACCCAGTATTCACTACGGACTATGAGAAAAGGATTTACCGGTAGGTATTAAATTCCTGTTTTCCGCGACATCCTGCAAATACAGCCACTTTAGTCCGACTCACAATCCGACCCATAGCATTAAAGTTCATCTCTGAAATTTGAAGTATTTAGCGCTGACCCATTAAGCTGAAATACATAGTTTGGTAGTGTCTGTCAAAAATGGATCATTGTGTTTTTGTCATATAGGTGGTCACTCCGAGTTGATCGCTCGTTGCCGATTTTTCGCTATGCTGCGATTTGTTGCTAAATGCGCATGCACATGGTACGCAGAGCGCATGCGCTAAGTTATTTTACACAAAACTTAGTAGATTTGCTGGTGTTCGTGCGGTGCTTTTCAGTTGCACTGCTGATCGGTGAATGATTGACAGGAAAGGGGCGTTTCTGGGTGGAAACTGAGCGTTTTCCGGGAGTGTGCTAAAAAAACGCAGGCGTGTCAGGGAAAAACGCGGAAGTGTCTGGAGAAATGGGGGAGTGGCTGGCCGAACGCAGGGCGTGTTAGTGACGTCAAACCAGGAACTAAACGTACCGAGCTGATCGCAATCTGTGAGTAAGTCTGGAGCTACTCAGAAACTGCAAGAAAATATTTAGTAGCAGTTCTGCTACTCTTTCGTTCACTATTATGCTAAGCTAAAATAAACTCCCAGAGGGCGGTGGCCTAGCGTGTGCAATGCTGCTTAAAGCAGCTAGCGAGCGAACAACTCGAAATGAGGGCCATAGTTCCCTAATTGTTAGGTTCATTTGTTTAGGGACTGGTGAAACTGAATTAATATTATTTGTGAAGTGCTGCATAATGTGGTGGTGCTATCTAAGTAAATGTTATTGTATAACATATTTAATCCGTGGAGGTATTTTATACCTACGTGGCCAGGCTAATTTTAATACAGTAGTCATGAAAATATCGTGCTACAGACTGGAAAGTAACCTAAAAATTTAGCATAGAATATCAGACCATTATGGGTTGAGCCACGAGGTTGATGAGCTGCGGTTGCAACTGCGTGGAAATACCAGTAGTGGCCCAATCTTGGCCCGGACTACAAGCAAGTTCTGAAGATACTGTAAATGAGACAAGGCTAATTAAATCGACCCCTAAGTGTCTGTAGACCAAGGTGTGAAAGATTGCTTGAGCAAAAATGGAATTGGTGATCTTTGATCACCTGTATATAATAACAATAATTCTGTAGTCGACCTGTAATTGAATCAACCCCTAAGTGTCCGTAAACCAAGGTGTGAAAGATTGCTTGAGCAAAAGTGTAATTGGTGATCTTTGTTCTCCTGTATATAATAACAATAATTCTGTCGTTTTTGAGCTCTGTTAGGAAGGGATAAATACCTTGAATACTTATTTCTTTTTTTCTTTTTAGGAGAGTCCCGTCAGTCCCAGTCTTGCCTCGCTTTACTCGCTTCGAAAAGATTTTGCTCCCTTTCTGCTCAACTTTCTACGAGAGCAGACCAGTCAGATTTTGAGCAATGGACCTTCTACTCCAGCAAAAACACCAAATGCTGCTCCTAAAACCATTTATACTGGTACCCAAAGAACGATACCTGATAAAAGATCCAGCAACTTGTCTGGACAGCGGGGCAGTCGAGCACAGCTTTTTCCTCCAACCTCCACATGCTCTAATGCTTCGGATGTTTCCGTTCTGTCTTCCAACTCCACGTCCAGCAACTCCTCTTTTTTGAGCAGGTCAAACTTGACAAACTGTTCGAGTAGAACATTTTTTAAGAATAGTCCAAATTCCAGCTCCAGTCCTTACCACGGGGAAAAGCGGTCAGCACAGAAATCAAATCTCGGGAACTTTATTGTGTTCACTCCAGAAACACAGGCGCCTAGACGAGGCCGGAAAAAGAGCCATTCCAGTCGCAACGTTTCCAAAGATCTGAGTTTAAGATCCATTGAAGATGAGTTGCAAGGAGAAAACACTTCATGGAGTGCAAACAGGAGAAAGCAAGTTATAAATATTACCAGCTCTCCTGTTACTCAAGAGATACATCTTAACAACTTGGAGGAATTTCCTCCTATGGGTGCAACCTGTGAATCCTCGAGGTACACAAAAATTACTTTCCTATGGATTCTGTAAATGCAGATCCCAAATGATAAAATGCTTTCCTTCCGCGGCTGTGCTTGCTACCTTTTCCATTCTCTCTCGTGTCTCAGCAGAGCAGCTCTTGCTTCACTGTTAAACTCAGGTAAGATTTCAGTAACCCTATGGGGGTAATTCAGACTTGATCGTAGATGTGCTAAATTTAGCACATCTACGATCCCTGCATGTCTGGCTCTGCTTCCCCCGCACAGGTACAAAAGCATTGCACGGCGGCAATACTTTTGTACCTGAAGAGTAGCTCCCTACCAGCGCAGATCCCGTGCGCTGGTAGGGAGCTACCCGTCGCTCTCCGGGTCACAGCGGTTGCGTGTGACGTCATGCGGTCACTGCCCTCAAAACAGCGGCCCAACCCCTCTCGCCCAGCGAAATCAGACAGAGGCGATCGCTGGGCTGAGATGCCGATCGCATCTCTGGCATGCGCCAGTTCAGACCTGATCGCCCGCTGTGCGAAAACGCACAGCAGGTATCAGAGAATTAGCCCCTATGAGTGCATGGCAGGTAGCCAGTGATTATCTCCAGCAAGGTGATACATAAAAAGACTTGGTGGCCAGTGATTATCCCCAGCAAGGTGATACATAAAAAGACTTGGTGGCCAGTGATTATCCCCAGCAAGGTGATACATAAAAAGACTTGGTGGCCAGTGATTATCCCCAGCAAGGGGATACATAAAAAGACTTGGTGGCCAGTGATTATCCCCAGCAAGGTGATACATAAAAAGACTTGGTGGCCAGTGATTATCCCCAGCAAGGTGATACATAAAAAGACTTGGTGGCCAGTGATTATCCCCAGCAAGGTGATACATAAAAACACTTGGTGACCAGTGATTATCCCCAGCAAGGTGATACATAAAAAGACTTGGTGGCCAGTGATTATCCCCAGCAAGGTGATACATAAAAAGACTAGGTGGCCAGTGATTATCCCCAGCAAGGTGATACATAAAAAGACTTGGTGGCCAGTGATTATCCCCAGCAAGGTGATACATAAAAAGACTTGGTGGCCAGTGATTATTCCCAGCAAGGTGATACATAAAAAGACTTGGTGGCCAGTGATTATCCCCAGCAAGGTGATACATAAAAAGACTTGGTGGCCAGTGATAATCCCCAGCAAGGTGATACATAAAAACACTTGGTGGCCAGTGATTATCCCCAGCAAGGTGATACATAAAAACACTTGGTGACCAGTGATTATCCCCAGCAAGGTGATACATAAAAAGACTTGGTGGCCAGTGATTATCCCCAGCAAGGTGATACATAAAAAGACTTGGTGGCCAGTGATTATCCCCAGCAAGGTGATACATAAAAAGACTTGGTGGCCAGTGATTATCCCCAGCAAGGTGATACATAAAAACACTTGGTGGCCAGTGATTATCCCCAGCAAGGTGATACATAAAAACACTTGGTGGCCAGTGATTATCCCCAGCAAGGTGATACATAAAAAGACTTGGTGGCCAGTGATTATCCCCAGCAAGGTGATACATAAAAACACTTGGTGGCCAGTGATTATCCCCAGCAAGGTGATACATAAAAACACTTGGTGGCCAGTGATTATCCCCAGCAAGGTGATACATAAAAACACTTGGTGGCCAGTGATTATCCCCAGCAAGGTGATACATAAAAACACTTGGTGGCCAGTGATTATCCCCAGCAAGGTGATACATAAAAACACTTGGTGGCCAGTGATTATCCCCAGCAAGGTGATACATAAAAACACTTGGTGGCCAGTGATTATCCCCAGCAAGGTGATACATAAAAACACTTGGTGGCCAGTGATTATCCCCAGCAAGGTGATACATAAAAACACTTGGTGGCCAGTGATTATCCCCAGCAAGGTGATACATAAAAACACTTGGTGGCCAGTGATTATCCCCAGCAAGGTGATACATAAAAACACTTGGTGGCCAGTGATTATCCCCAGCAAGGTGATACATAAAAACACTTGGTGGCCAGTGATTATCCCCAGCAAGGTGATACATAAAAACACTTGGTGGCCAGTGATTATCCCCAGCAAGGTGATACATAAAAACACTTGGTGGTCAGTGATTATCCCCAGCAAGGTGTTACATAAAAACACTTGGTGGCCAGTAATTATCCCCAGCAAGGTGATACATAAAAACACTTGGTGGCCAGTGATTATCCCCAGCAAGGTGATACATAAAAAGACTTGGTGGCCAGTGATTATCCCCAGCAAGGTGATACATAAAAAGTCTTGGTGGCCAGTGATTATCCCCAGCAAGGTGATACATAAAAACACTTGGTGGCCAGTGATTATCCCCAGCAAGGTGATACATAAAAAGTCTTGGTGGCCAGTGATTATCCCCAGCAAGGTGATACATAAAAACACTTGGTGGCCAGTGATTATCCCCAGCAAGGTGATACATAAAAACACTTGGTGGCCAGTGATTATCCCCAGCAAGGTGATACATAAAAACACTTGGTGGCCAGTGATTATCCCCAGCAAGGTGATACATAAAAAGACTTGGTGGCCAGTGATTATCCCCAGCAAGGTGATACATAAAAAGACTTGGTGGCCAGTGATTATTCCCAGCAAGGTGATGTATAATGAGACTGGAGACTTTCTGGAATTGTTCTAAGTTACCGCCTTCACTTTGATAGTAATTAACACTCGTGCATGAAGAAATGTAGCTTCTTGGTCCACTTCAATTAAATACACTTTTTCTGCAATACATGAATTAAAAGTCACTTTTCCTCCATCCCCATGGCTCCTTATAATGCTGTCTTTCTAAAATACCCAACTCTTCCTTCATTTGTAAATGTCGCACACAATGCTGCTGGAAAGATCTTCCTCATTAAATAAGTGTTTTTAATTATTATTGTTATTTTTTTTATATTCCAGCAAATCAAAACCTAGCAGAAGGATCAACCCTACTCCAATCAATGATGTACATTCCAAGTCCGGGCTGTGCTTCACCTCCACTCCGATTGGCCCATCTAGCCTTGGCCGCAATCGCACAGCGATAGATGTGTTTACCAGCGTTCAAGAAGGAGCTCGCACACCTTATACAGGGAGCCTGCACGAGGAGAGGGAGATATTGCGCAAAGAAATGTACTGTCATTTTCTGTACAACACCTACACTTGCCATGTTTGTTGTGTATTTTGGGGTGTTGTGTATTACCGCAAGCCAGAGTGAAAACAGAATATCACTGATTACTAGCGTGTTGTTTTTTTGTAGTTCTTAAGAACAGTATATATTTTTACTTTGTATATTTCTGCATTTTATTTTCTCTTGTAGCTAAGTTTATACTCCAGTGAAGGATTTAGGATGTTATTGTTTGTTTGCATTGTTATGTTGTATTCTGGCCTCTCCTTTAAACAGATTAGTTTACCGTACACATTTCTGATGTTGTAGAACCAAGTTGCAGCAGCATGCCTCCTCTCCGGTAGTATTGGATCCCATCACCCCCAGCAAGCAGAGTTACAGCCGGAACACCGGTGTTTCTTCAGATATGATGGCCGTGGCTGACCCTGACAAAGTTTCTGGTAGGAAACAACTGGGGGTCCTTGCTGAGCTCTATTCAGCCTTCATCACAGGTATGTCCCCTTTCATATCTGTACTGCATTCTGGATATATTGCTTTATACCCACTATTTATACAAAGCTGTCATTATAACCACATCTATTATTAAAATGTATGTTTGCATCAATGGTTTTAAGCTACTAAATGTTTTCAGTATTTCAGCTGGTTTACTGTAGATAGCAATATTTTTATTTTAGTGAATCTTTAATTTGTACATCTATTTAACCTTTTTCATCACGTGTGTAAATCCTGTCATTTGAGCCCTGAAAGGAGAGGTTCTTTGCCCGGTTTGACCACACAGGCTAACCAGTGCTGTTGATTAAAGACCACACAGCGGTATCTTGTGGTTGTTAGTTGACCAGAACTTCTCTCAGTGTGATGTTCAGAACGTCTATTGGGGGGTAATTCTGAGTTGATCGCAGCAGGAACTTTGTTAGCAGTTGGGCAAAACCATGTGCACTGCAGGGGAGGCAGATATAACATGTGCAGAGAGAGATAGATTTGGGTGGGGTGTGTTCAAACTGAAATCTAAATTGCAGTGTAAAAATAAAGCAGCCAGTATTTACCCTGCACAGAAACAAAATAACCCACCCAAATCTAACTCTCTCTGCACATGTTATATCTGCCCTCCCTGCAGTGCACATGGTTTTGCCCAATTGCTAACAAACTTGCTGCTGCGATCAACTCAGAATTATCCCCATTGTACAAATGAATACAGACAGACTTGCTATCACTAATACATGAATTACGGGCACTGTTTGGCATCTCCGTTGTTATACTTAATTGATCCTGGGAGCATGACATCAACTTAATGCTGATTTAAAATGGTTTTAAACATTGAACATACTTCATATTTTTGTAATATTTTACTATTCACCCAGTCCGTAGTGGATACTGGGCGCCCGCCTCAGTGCTTCGTTCCTGCTAACCGATGTAAGTATTTGGCTGAATCGGCATTGCGGTCCAGTTACGTTGTTGGGATAGCTGTGCTGTCCTGGTTAGGTTGGCGTTGCGATCCTCTGTTCTGGTTAGCGCCCTCCCTTCATTTATGGTTGTGTGTTGGCTTGTTGCCTCACGCTGTTGTATTGTTTCTTCTCATGTAATGTCCGTCTCCTCGGGCACAGTTTTCCTAGACTGAGTCTGGTGGGAGGGGCATAGAGGGGAGGAGCCAACACACACACACACACACACACACACACACACACACACACACACACACACACACACACACACACACACACACACACACCTCACTCACTCTAATGGTTTTAAAGTGCCAGGCTTCAGTGGACCCTATCTATACCCCATGGTGCTAAAGTAGGCATTAAATTCCTATTTTCCAAGATGTAGTGACATAAATCTAAACACAAATGTGAATGAAAATCCCCCCATCCATCCACAAAAAAAAACAGGAAATAAAAAATAAGTACCCCATATTAAGTGGCAACAGCTGTTAAAAGGAATTACCAGTAGGTATTAAATTCCTATTTTCTCTGTAGAATGGTTAACCTGAGCCAGCGAGCAATAGATTGCTTAGATGCCGGCCGTCCAATCTTGGAGGCATCATAAAGGACAAACAGCGAGTCAGATTTCCTTTTGACAAATCCTCAGAGCCCTGACCATCTAAGCACTCAGGACCAACGAAAACGTCAGACAACACTGGAACCACAATAGGTTGATTCACATGAAAAAATATTAAAATTTAAAACAAATGCGCTGTATGTGTCTAAGCAGCTCTGTTTGAATGAACACTGATAAAATATTTGTACCGAGCGCTAAAAAATGTTAGTAAAGATTTGTAAAAATAGTGGCACCTGTAAAGAAAAAAACTGTTAGTGCAAACAATGTTTACAGCTCCTTTTGGAGAATTTTTGAGCTCAGTCCGTCCCGATTCACAAGATGTGAAATGATCTACCTCTCCCTAACTACTAACCGGTACCTATGCAGGCTTCCAAGATGTAAATTGGTACGTCCTCTTCTCCCGTACCGCTGCGTCCAGCGGTCTGGGATCGCGGTCAGTTGTCTCGCCCGTGCTGTCAGAAATCCCTTGCGAGACTATGGTTGCTTGAGCCCATGGCAGCCGCGTTTGAAGGGCGGATTACGTCTGCCCAACTCCGATGCCCCCTCAGGTCTTAATGGGAGACAAAGGGAAATCCGAGACAGGGTGATAACAAGGGGCCCTCTAACTCAGCAACAAGGCCAGGGGCTACAAGCTAACTTAAACTAGAATATGTGCGGAAAAACCGCCAGGGAAAAGGACAACCAAAATACCCACTTGTCCACTCTCCTACCCGGCACCGCCGAGTTCCGGAGAGGACTTGTGGAAGCGGAACCCTCCGCAAATGCTCCGAAAACAGAATAAAACAATAAAGCGGGCTGAGCCGCAGCACACGGCAGAGCCGCAACTCACGAACACCACACGAGATTCTCTGGCGACCGTGGCGGACAATAGAGGACCAGAGACTTCTTGGGATGAGATGACTACTCCACGATTCAGGAACTCTGAAGACAGGAATGACCGGACACAGCAGGACTGGAACAGACGTTCAGCAAACCTAAGCAGCATGCAGGAAGCTATTACCGTCGTCTGTGTGAAGCACTGAGAAAGTATTTAACAAGGAGTCCTCCAATCAGATGTTTCCAAGCCATATTATCAAACATGCCGTGAAGCTGCCAGGCTGCACGAGCAGAGACAAGTGTGTGTGTGTGATTGATTAGATTGACCCTGCAACGGGGAACGCGGTCCGCCCGTGGCGTCCCCGTTGCTAGGGTCCGGGCGGCTCAGCACGCCTGGCGTCCCTGCGTTGCTAAGGAGCCGGCGGCTACGCGCGCACGGCGTCCCAGCGTTGCTAGGGACCCGTAGCTAGGCGCCGGGCCGCGAGGACATCGCGGACCCCGGCGCCTAACAACATCACCGTCTTCCAGGTGAGAAATTAATTCCACCTTACGTAAGGGTTCAAACCAGTCCGATTGGAGAAAGGACAGAACCACATTGAGGTCCCACAGAGCCGTGGGAGGTACAAAGGGCGGTTGCAAATGAAGAACTCCCTTCATGAAAGTTTGAACTTCAGGCAGCACGGCAAATTGATTCTGGAAGAAAATAGAGAGTGCAGAAATCTGATCCTTGATGGAGCCTAACCGCAGGCCCATATCCACTCCCGCTTGCAGGAAAAGTAGAAAATGACCGATTCTAAATTCCACGGGAGACACCTTTCTACTTTCACACCAGGAAACATACTTTTTCCAGATACGATGATAATGTTTTGACGTCACCATCTTCCTGGCTTGGACCATGGTGTAAATAACCCTGGAAGGAAGACCTCTTCTTGCTAGAATCTCCCTCTCAACATCCAAGCTGTCAAACGTAGTCGCTGTAAGTCTGATAGACAAACGGATCTTGCTGATGAAGATCGTTTTGGAGCGGCAGAGGCCAGGGATCCTCCAGAGCCATGGCTAGGAGGTCCGAGTACCATGCCCGTCGAGGCCAATCCTGGGCAATTAGAAGTGCCAAAACGCTTTCCCTTTTTAATCTTTTCAAAACTCTTGGGATTAGCGGTAGAGGAGGGAACAGGTACACAAACTGGTACGGCCAAGGCGTTGTCAGTGCGTCCACTGCTACAGCCTGTGGATCCCTCGTCCTGGGAACAGTAACGGCATAGCTTCTTGTTGAGTCGAGAAGCCACCAGGTCTATCTGCGGACAGCCCCACCGGTTAATTGTTGAACCACCTGGGGATGTAGACCTCATTCCCCCGGATGGAGGTTGTGTCTGCTGAGGAAGTCCGCTTCCCAGTTGTCAACTCCTGGAATGAATATGGCTGAGATGGCCCTTGCGTTGGCCTCTGCCCAGGGGAGGATTTTTGACACTTCTCGCATTGCTTCTTGTTCCCCCTTATCAGTTTAGGTATGCCACCACTGTGGCGTTGTCCAATTGAACCTGGATCGCTCGATCCCTCAGGAGATGAGAAGCTTGCAGAAGGACATTGTAAATTGCCCTGAGTTCCACAACGTTTATCGGTAGAGTAGATTCCCGAACTGACCATATCCCCAGAAACTAGACCCCTTGGATCACAGACCCCCAACCCCGGAGACTGGCATCCGTTGTCAGTAGAATCCACAAGTGGATATTGAAATTCCTTCTACCAGGTGAGGAACTTGTAGCCACCATAACAGAGAAATCCTGGCTTTCGGAGATAAGGTCACTTCGTGATGCATTTGAAGGTGAGATTCTGACCATTTGTCCAGCAGATCCAGCTGAAAAGGCCAGGCATGAAATCTGCCTTATTGGATTGCCTCATCTGAAGGGCACCAAACATAAGAAGCAACAGAGGATATAGCGGTGAGCTTGCTCTTTTTTTCCCCTTTGTTTTAAAATCAAAAATGTTTTCCTCATAATATATCTATCCTGATGCATGTGAAGGTGAGACCCCGACCATTTGTCCTTCATACCCAGCTGAAATGGGCGGGCATGAAATCTGCCGTATTGGATTGCCTCGTAAGCAGCAACCATCTTGCCCAGCAAATGTATGCAAAGATGTATGGACACCTTGGAGGACGGAGCACTGAGCGAACCAAATCCTGGATGGCCAAGGCCTTGTCCAATGGGAGAAATACCTTTTGAGATACTGTATCCAGTATCATTCCCAGGAATTGGAGACGTTGAGTCGGTTTCAGGTGAGATTTCTGGAAGTTTAGAATACACCCATGATCCGTAAGCTGGCGAGTCGTCAGATCGATGCTGTGCAGTAGACATTCTCTGGACATAGCCTTTATCAGGAGATCGTCCAAGTAGGGGACTATATTGACTCCCATCCTGCGCAGTTTCAGTATCATCTCCGCCATGACTTTGGTGAAACTGGAAGTGGTCGTCCAAGATGGCGAACCTGAGGGAAGCCTGATGAGGGGGCCACATGGGAATGTGTAGGTAAGCATCCTTGACATCCAGAGATATTAAGAATTCCCACTCCTCCAGACAGGACACTACTGCCTGCAGGGATTCCATCTTGAATTTGAACACCCGCAGATACGGGTGTAGAGACTTCATGTTTAAGATGGGCTGCACCGAACCGTCCGGTTTTGGAACGACAAAAAAACTACAGTAAAACCCCCTTTTGTATAAAGGAGGTGGTACTGGTACTACCACCCCTGTCTGCAAAAGTTTTTGAATTGCTTCTTGCAAGGTAACTTTTGTTTCGGGTAAAACTGGTAAGCCCGATTTGAAAAATCTGTGAGGAGGAAGTGCTTGAAATTCCAACCGGTATCCTTGGGAAATTAGATCCCTCACCCAAGGATACCGGCAGGACTCTGCCCACACGTGGGCGTAGTGTTGAAGGCGAGCACCCACCTGAAAGTCGCCTTGCTGGGGCCAACTGCCACACGGAAGGCTTAGCGGCAGGGGATCCGGTGGTCTGGTCTAGGGAGACAGCAGTTGCCGGTTACGAGACTTACCACGAGAACCTCTGGAAGTAGTGGCGACCCCTCCGCCTCTGAACCTTTCCACACGAAAGGACTGCAAGGAGGGACCTGTGTAAGAACGTCGAGCAGGTGGCGTGGTCGACGGCAAATAGGTAGACTTACCCGCCGTTGCCTGGGAGATCCATTTATTCAATCCGTTGCCAAACAAGGCATCACCTGTAAAGGGAAGATTTTCTACACCTTTTGGAATCGGCGTCCGCTGACCATTGACACAACCACAGACCTCTGTGTGCCGTCACTGCCATAGCAGCAGTGCAGCCGTTTATATTACACAATTCCTTAATAGCCTCACTCATAAAATTTGCAGCATCCTGTATGTGTTGCAGCAGAGTAATAACCTCATCCCTGGGCAGAGAGTCTAAACCATCAATAACCGTATCAGACCACTTGACCATTGCCCTGGAAATCCACCCACAAACAATTGTGGGGCGCTGTGCTGCACCTGCTGCCATATAAATTGCCTTGAGTGTGGTCTCAATTTTACAGTCAGCTGGCTATTTCATGGATATAGCCCCTGGCACCGGCAGTACCAATTTCTTAGACAATCTGGAGACAGACGTATCGACTGACGGAGGGTTTTTCCATACCTTCCTATCATCAACTGGTAGTAGAAAAGTAGAACCTCTGAGGAATTTTAATCTTCTTGTCAGGGAAGTTTACCCATGCCTCCCTGGCCAGGGAGTTTAATTCCTTTGACACCGGAAAAGTGGCTGAGGTCTTAGGTCTAACATTAAAATACATCTCCTCATCTGGTTCTGCCTCGTGATCCAGTATGTGAAGAATCTCTCTTACAGCATAAATGAGGGCCTCCACCCCAGGGGACAGAGAGCTGTCCTCAACCATATCCTCATCATCCACATCAGGCTGATCAGAATCAGACTGGAGCACCTGTATCAGTGAGCGTTTATGTGAAACCACTAGAGGGGGCTGAGAAGCCTTCTTGGTATCTGCTGCTTTAGCCACACAACCAGTAGAGTGCTTTAACACCTGTCTCTCTCTTTTCGCAGCAGCTAATTCTGAATTTACATTCTGAATCATGCTTTTAAAGCTATCTAGCCAGTCAGGTGCCTGTAGGCCTGGTCCCTGTGGAGATAAGGAACATCGCTCACACATAAGTGACCCCGCTGAAGACGGGATAGAGTTACAAGTAGCACACATAACCATGTCAACAGACATTTTACACAACTAACACAGCGAAGCCCACTGAGCAACACCTCCACACAGACCCTAGAGAGACCCTGGAGTGACACTGAGGAGCGGACACCAGCACACAGAACACAGCAGCACAATGTGTTGGAATCTGTGTATGACCTAATAGTAGTGCAGCGGCGCTCCCGCTGACGTGCTCCCCCTTGTCTATGACCCCCTGGTACCAGTCTTATCTGTAACAGCGTGGGTCCTGGAGGAGCAGCGTGCATGCAGCCTTGATGATCCGCAGCATCAGGGAAATGGCGCCTTCCTGCCTCTGGTCCCGGTCCTGGAAGCCCCGCCCCTCGCAATGGCGCGCGGTCCCTATCTTATACTTGCCACGTTACAACAAACATCAGAAATTTATTGTACAGTCCACACAAAGCCTTGAGATCGTGAGCACTGCGGGGCAAAAGCCCTGAGCCAGTTTGTCCGCGTCGGGCACCGCAGCTCCGGGCCCGTAACCGCCGCGTGACTTGCTGCCAAAACTCCACCGAGGACCCCCTAACCGGGACCCCGGTGTAACACTCACCGCACCTTGTAACTTCGGCATCTGTTAGAGGGTGGCGGCTAGCTGCTGCCGTGGCACACATACTAACGATGTGTGATCAATACCTCAGGAGCTCAGTGTCCCGTCAGCTGGGATTACGAACCATTAACCCTCAGGAGGTTGGTTCGGTCCCCTCTTAGTCCCACGAAGCAGGTAGCTTGGTTGCCAACCAGGACTACCTGAAAGTAATAAACAAAAAAATAAATAAAGGAAACTCTCTGTAGCTCCAGAGACATGCATCCGGCTCCTGGGCAAATTTTTCTAAACTGAGTCTTGTTGGAGGGGCATAGAGGGGAGGAGCCAGCACACACACACACTAAAGGTTTTAAAGTGCCAGGTTCCAATGGACCCTATCTATACCCCATGGTACTAAAGTACAAGACGCCAGTATCGACTAGGACATAAGAGAAATAATGGTGTCCCATAGGAGAATAGTTCCTTTTGAAGGATTTTAATAACTAAACTTTAATCACCTCCCTTAATGATTGTAAACTAAACCTTATTAAATCACCTCCTTAATGATGGTACCTTGGAACTCCCACAGTTTGGGCCTTACTCTGCACGGCCTGCTAATGCGATGCAAACGTATTGAGAAGTTTTTAGCACCAGTGTGCACGCGCATGTCTCGATAAGCGCGGGCTGGCCAATGTGATCGCATCACATTGATGTAAACGCCGCTGCCTGATTGACGGGCAGAGGCATTCGCAAGGCGGTCGGGGTGGTGACACAGCAATGGCGGGGGGGAGGGGGGGGCAGCAACGCGGTGCTGCGGGATTGTGGCGTTGAAAACATGGGCTGGTTCTGGGAGAGGTGCGAGACGTCACATGCGGCCGCTGCAATGTGAAACATGGTGGCATCCTGACTGCCTTCACAGCCAGGCTGCAGAGGCACGGGGTACTTCCCTTATTTAGCGATGCAATTGAATTGCGATCACATCTCTGGCCGCCATTAGCATGCTGGCCGCCTTGCAGAGGATAAGTTTGATAAATATATTAGAAAATATATTCTTAATTTATTCTCTTTGGTAAAGTCTGTATTGCCAGGACGAGGACGGATGCCACTGGTTCTGATCTTCAAACATGGATCGCCTTAGTTAACACATTGGGGGTAATTCCGAGTTGATCGCAGCAGGATTTTTTTTAGCAGTTGGGCAAAACCATGTGCACTGCAGGGGAGGCAGATATAACATGTGCAGAAAGAGTTAGATTTGGGTGGGTTATTTTGTTTCTGTGCATTGTAAATACTGGCTGCTTTATTTTTACACTGCAATTTAGATTTCAGTTTGAACATACCCCACCCAAATATAACACTCTCTGCACATATTATATCTGCCCCCCCCCCCGCAGTTAACATGGTTTTGCCCAACTGCTAACAAATTTGAAGCTGCGATCAACTCAGAATTAGGCCCATTGTCCTTACAAACTACTATTTGCTGTGTAATTTGTTTTGCTGTCCCATTTGCAACACTGTTACTAAGCACTTTTGTTATGTTTATGTACTGATCTTTGAATTCTTTCTGTATGTTTTGTTATGCAAAACTATAAAAATTACTCTACTTAAAAGGATTAGCTGAAGCTTGTAAACGTAGAAAAGTATTTAATGCTATGTGACTTATTTTGTGTGACTAAGTAGAAGATTGATAACTTGGGTCAGTAGTGAACCATATATGATTTTCCTTCATTGCAGAAAATCTTGTGCCAAATATTTTTCTGGAGCTCTTCTTTGTCCTGCAACTGCTCACATCCAGGGCACCGGCGAGCACTGAGGATCGGGACTGCGACCTGGAGAACAGCATTTTAGTAAAAGGTGAATAAGTTCTTTGCCTTCTGCTCAACACTAAGCGTGTTAGAAGGACTGTCTTAGAATGTGTGGAAGATTGTAGATGCCACATTGTTCCTCTATGGTGTCCTATAAGAAGTGGCTATTTGCGTAAATTGGAAAAATTAAATATATATATATATATATATATATATATAGTTAGTTAGTTATTTTTTAGTTATGTTATTAATTAGTTATTTTATTCTGGTAGGACATAGAAGTAAATGTCTTTCTCCGTTCATCAAGACAGAAAAATACTTTTAACCCAGAAAGCTATACTGAATGTAAATTGGATGGTTTTCTAGAACATTGGAATACCACAAAAGTAATTGGAGGGCAGAACAACATTTTTATTTAGCATTGAACGCGCATCGACCTGGGTCCAGCTTATATCTGAAAGGGTTTTCCTGGGTTGACAGTCCCAGGTCCTGTGCCCCTTTAATCAGCCAGGGCTATTCCTGGGATTATCAATCTGGGTTAGTACCCCAACTCCTGTCTGAATGTTATGACCTGGGTCATGCCTCAAAGGAGCTGAATGGCGGGGGACAGTAGTGCTTGGAGATGACACAATCTTCGATCTCCCACTGTAAGACTGAAGACCCGGGTTACTGGTTGACCCGTGTCCGGTGTGAAGGGTGACGACCTGGGAATTACCCGCGTTGTCACCCATGTGTTAACGGGGACATGTACAGCAAGCCCCGGCTTAAACTTGTGCTCCGTGTTCCTTGTCCGAGCTGGGTTGAAACCGGGTTTAATGTTTGAAAAGGGTGTTAGTGACTTATAGAAACTACCAGGATTTCTGAGGATTCGGGGAAAGTATGCATGAAATGTGAACACACATGGGCCCTCATTCCGAGTTGTTCGCTCGCTAGCTGCTTTTAGCAGCATTGCACACGCTAAGCCTCCGCCCTCTGGGAGTGAATCTTAGCTTAGCAGAATTGCGAATGAAAGATTTGCAGAATTGCGAATAGAAATTTCTTAGCAGTTTCTGAGTAGCTCCAGACTTACTCACACATAGCGATCAGTTCAGTCAGTTTCGTTCCTGGTTTGACGTCACAAACACACCCAGCGTTCGCCCAGACACTCCCCCGTTTCTTCAGACACTCCCGCGTTTTTCCCAGAAACGCCAGCGTTTTTTCTCGCACGCCCAGAAAACGGCAAGTTTCCGCCCAGAAACACCCACTTCCTGTCAATCACAGTACTATCACCAGAACGATGAAAAATCCTCGTAATGCCGTGAGTAAAATACCTAACTTTTGTGTAAAATAACCATGCGCTCTGCGAACCTTGCGCAGTAAGCGACTAATCGCAATATAGCGAAAATCGACAACGAGCGAACAACTCTGAATGACCCCCATGATTCCCAGTAGCTAAGGTCAGGCAAATATAGATATATGTATTTATTCTTAACTTTTTTTATTTCGAGGTTCTGCCAAAATAAAGGCAGGGTAAATTCAATGCAACGGAAGAAAAGGATGAGTCTTAGATAAATTGTGGACCTTTAATGTCAGGAATCATCCTAAATAACTCCATTTGTAAATGTGATAGGGCGACCAGGCATCTTAATGTGTGTGTTAAACCATTTTGTAAACTAGGGGATATGAGGAGGAGCTTAAAAAGTGAAAGGGAGGAGATGTGTTGTTTAAGGTATAAATCATATTACTCTGTAGAATCTAATATGTCTGAAAGGGATAAAATATGGAAGGCCTAAAGCATTCAATGCTCCCAACGCATAAATAAAATCTTTTGTGGAAATCATTTTGAACTTTGTTTTGTTATTCATTCACCAGAATCCCCCGTTACCCCCCACCCCACCGTTTTTTGTCGCTGGCGGCATCAGCAAGTGTGTATGCATTTCCCTGTCACCGTGTCCCTTCGCGAACGACATCGCCGGGTACACGCCATCGTCCAGTGTGTACCCGGCATTAGACTTTCAGTCCTGGTGATATTCTGTCTAGCTGCTTGAAAAATAAATAATAGTTATTTCTCTAACGTCCTAGTGGATGCTGGGGACTCCGTAAGGACCATGGGGAATAGACGGGCTCCGCAGGAGACTGGGCACTCTAAAGAAAGATTTAGTACTACCTGGTGTGCACTGGCTCCTCCCTCTATGCCCCTCCTCCAGACCTCAGTTAGAATCTGTGCCCGGACAGAGCTGGGTGCTTTTAGTGTTCTCTCCTGAGCTTGCTTGCTTGAAAGTATTTTAGTTTAGGTTTTTTATTTTCAGAGAGCTTCTGCTGGCAACAGACTCTCTGCTACGTGGGACTGAGGGGAGAGAAGCAAACCTACTAACTGCGGCTAGGTTGCGCTTCTTAGGTTACTGGACACCATTAGCTCCAGAGGGATCGAACACAGGTACCTAACCTTGATCGTCTGTTCCCGGAGCCGCGCCGCCGTCCCCCTCGCAGAGCCAGAAGTACAGAAGCAGCAGAAGCATGAAGACATCGAAATCGGCGGCAGAAGACTCCTGTCTTCACTTAAGGTAGCGCACAGCCACACACTCCGGTCACTGTAGGGTGCAGGGCGCAGGGGTGGGCGCCCTGGGCAGCAATTAAGGTACCTTTTGGCAAAATAATACATATATCCAGTCAGGCACTGGATATATGTTCGAGCCCCAGCCATTTTTTACACATAGAAGCGGGACAGAAGCCCGCCGCTGAGGGGGCGGGGCCTTCTTCCTCAGCACACCAGCGCCATTTTCTCTTCACAGCTCCGCTGGAAAGACGCTCCCCAGGCTCTCCCCTGCAGTATCCAGGTGCAAAAAGGGTAAAAAAGAGAGGGGGGGGCACATAAATTTAGGCGCAAACGATCACAAACAGCAGCTACTGGGTAATCACTAAATTACAGTGTAATCCCTGGGTTATATAGCGCTGGGGTGTGTGCTGGCATACTCTCTCTCTGTCTCCCCAAAAGCCTTTGTGGGGTCCTGTCCTCAGTCAGAGCATTCCCTGTGTGTGTGTGCGGTGTGTCGGTACGTCAGTGTCGACATGTTTGATGAGGAAGGATATGTGGAGGCGGAACAAGTGCAGATGAATGAGGGGTCGCCGCCGACGGTGCCGACACCTGATTGGATGGATATGTGGAAGGTGTTAAATGATAATGTAAGCTCCTTGCATAACAGGTTGGATAAAGCTGTAGCCTTGGGACAGTCAGGGTCTCAACCCATGCCTGATCCTACAATGCAGAGGCCGTCAGGGTCTCACAAGCGCCCACTATCCCAGATGGTTGTCACAGATGCCGACACGGAGTCTGACTCCAGTGTCGATGACGATGATGCAAAGTTGCAGCCTAAAATGACTAGAGCCATCCGCTACATGATTATAGCAATGAAGGATATATTGCACATATCAGAGGAAAACCCTATCCCTGACAAGAGGGTTTATATGTATGGGGAGAAAAAGCAAGAAGTGACTTTTCCCCCTTTACATGAATTAAATGAATTATGTGAAAAAGCGTGGGATTCCCCTGATAGGAAAGTAGTAATTTCCAAGAGATTACTGATGGCGTATCCTTTCCCGCCAACGGACAGGTTACGCTGGGAATCCTCCCCTAGGGTAGACAAGGCGTTGACACGCTTATCTAAGAAGGTGGCCCTGCCGTCTCAGGATACGGCCGCCATAAAGGATCCTGCGGATAGAAAGCAGGAAGCTATCCTGAAGTCTGTTTATACACATTCTGGTACTCTACTGAGACCAGCAATTGCTTCGGCCTGGATGTGTAGTGTTGTAGCAGCATGGACTGATAATCTCTCGGAGGAGATAGATACCCTGGACAGGGAAACTGTTCTACTGACCCTGGGACATATCAAGGACGCTGTCCTATATATGCGCGATGCCCAGAGGGACATTTGCCTGCTGGGCTCTAGAATAAACGCAATGTCCATTTCTGACAGAAGGGTCTTATGGACTCGGCAATGGACAGGGGATGCCGACTCTAAAAAACACATGGAGGTTTTGCCTTATAAGGGTGAGGAATTATTTGGGGTCGGTCTCTCGGACCTAGTTTCCACTGCTACGGCAGGGAAGTCAAATTTCTTGCCTTATGTTCCCTCACAGCCGAAGAAAGCAGCGTATTACCAAATGCAGTCCTTTCGTTCGCAAAAGAGCAAGAAAGTCAGAGGGGCATCCTTTCTTGCCAGATGCAGGGGTAGAGGAAAAAAGCTGCACCATGCAGCTAGTTCCCAGGAACAAAAGTCCTCCCCGGCTTCCACTAAATCCACCGCATGACGCTGGGGCTCCACAGGCGGAGCCAGGAGCGGTAGGGGCGCGTCTCCGAAATTTCAGCCACCAGTGGGTTCGCTCACAGGTGGATCCTTGGGCTATACAAATTGTGTCTCAGGGATACAAGCTGGAGTTCGAAGTGACGCCCCCTCACCGTTACCTAAAATCGGCCTTGCCAGCTTCCCCCATGGAAAGGGAGTTAGTGCTGGCGGCAATTCACAAGCTATACCTCCAGCAGGTGGTAGTAAAGGTTCCCCTCCTTCAACAGGGAAGGGGTTACTATTCCACTATGTTTGTGGTACCGAAACCGGACGGTTCGGTCAGACCCATCTTGAATTTAAAATCCCTGAATATTTATCTGAGGAAATTCAAGTTCAAAATGGAGTCGCTCAGAGCGGTCATTGCAAGCCTGGAAGAGGGGGATTTCATGGTGTCTCTGGACATCAAGGATGCTTACTTGCATGTCCCCATTTATCCGCCTCATCAAGAGTACCTCAGGTTTGTGGTACAGGACTGTCATTACCAATTCCAGACGCTGCCGTTTGGCCTGTCCACGGCACCGAGAATATTTACCAAGGTGATGGCGGAGATGATAGTGCTCCTTCGGAAGCAAGGAGTTACAATTTGGACGATTTCCTCATAAAGGCGAGGTCCAGGGAGCAGTTACTGATCAGCGTAGCACACTCTCAGGAAGTGTTGCGGCAGCACGGCTGAATTCTGAATATTCCAAAGTCGCAGCTGATCCCTACGAAGCGTCTGCCCTTCCTGGGCATGATTCTGGATACAGGCCAGAAGAAGGTATTTCTCCCGGAGGAGAAGGCTCAGGAGCTTGTGATTCTGGTCAGGGACCTCCTGAAACCAAAACAGGTGTTGGTGCATCACTGCACGCGAGTCCTGGGAAAGATGGTGGCGTCATACGAAGCCATTCCCTTCGGCAGGTTCCATGCCAGGATCTTTCAGTGGGATCTGTTGGACAAGTGGTCCGGATCGCATCTTCAGATGCATCGGCTGATCACCCTGGCCCCCAGGGCCAGGGTGTCTCTTCTGTGGTGGCTGCAGAGTGCTCACATCCTCGAGGGCCGCAGGTTCGGCATACAGGACTGGGTCCTGGTGACCACGGATGCAAGCCTCCGAGGATGGGGGGCAGTCACTCAGGGAAGAAACTTCCAAGGGCTGTGGTCAAGTCAGGAGACTTGTCTGCACATAAATATCCTAGAACTAAGGGCCATATACAACGCCCTAAGCCAAGCGGAGCCTCTGCTTCGAGACCAACCAGTGCTGATTCAGTCAGACAACATCACTGCAGTGGCCCATGTCAACCGACAGGGCGGCACAAGAAGCAGGGGGGCGATGGCAGAAGCCACCAGGATTCTTCGTTGGGCGGAGAATCACGTGCAAGCACTGTCAGCAGTGTTCATGCTGGGGGTCGACAACTGGGAAGCAGACTTCCTCAGCAGACACGACCTCCACCCGGGAGAGTGGGGACTTCATCAAGAAGTCTTCACGCTGATTGCAAATCGATGGGAACTCCCACAGGTGGACATGATGGCGTCACGCCTCAACAAAAAGCTAAACAGGTATTGCGCCAGGTCAAGGGACCCTCAGGCGATAGCTGTGGACGCACTAGTAACACCATGGGTGTTCCAGTCGGTCTATGTGTTTCCTCCTCTTCCTCTCATACCCAAGGTGCTGAGAATTGTAAGAAAAATAGGAGTGCGAACAATATTCATTGCTCCGGATTGGCCAAGGAGGACTTGGTACCCGGAACGGCAAGAAATGCTCACAGAGGACCCATGGCCTCTGCCTCTCAGACAGGACCTGTTACAACAAGGCACAAGAAAATAAGGGATCCCTTCTGCGCTCATCCAACAACAATAAACAGTAATGCAATAAATGATAGGTTCCCAATGGATAAGTCTATGACTAAATTATAGTCTCTTTTAGTTCTTATACAAAGCGGAAGTGCTGGATGTAGGGAGACTCAATGCATACCGTACTCACAAGGAGTCGTGGTATGTCCCGCATGTAGAGGTGTCTTAAGTCGCTTGGTTCTTCTTTACCTTCTCCGAGGTGGAAAGTTCTTATCCTCGTAGTTGGATGACCTTAAATGCAGAGATCTGACCCATCTGACGTCACCCGTGACCGTTACCCATCCCTGACAGCACCACCTCTACATGCGGGACATACCACGACTCCTTGTGAGTACGGTATGCATTGAGTCTCCCTACATCCAGCACTTCCGCTTTGTATAAGAACTAAAAGAGACTATAATTTAGTCATAGACTTATCCATTGGGAACCTATCATTTATTGCATTACTGTTTATTGTTGTTGGATGAGCGCAGAAGGGATCCCTTATTTTCTTGTGCATTGTGTTCCAGGGTGATTGAGTGATCATCTGTTGGTATCCCTACTGCAGCTCTCTGAGGCGCAGCAGTCCTCTACCTCCCCTTTTTTAGACTGTTACAACAAGGGCCCTGTCTGTTCCAAGACTTACCGCGGCTGCGTTTGACGGCATGGCGGTTGAACGCCGGATCCTAGCGGAAAGGGGCATTCCGGATGAAGTTATTCCTACGCTGATAAAGGCTAGGAAAGACGTGACAGCAAAACATTATCACCGTATATGGCGAAAATATGTTGCTTGGTGTGAGGCCAGGAAGGCCCCTACAGAGGAATTCCAGCTGGGTCGATTCCTGCACTTCCTACAGTCAGGAGTGACTATGGGCCTAAAATTAGGATCCATAAAGGTCCAGATTTCGGCCCTATCCATTTTCTTTCAAAAGGAACTGGCTTCACTGCCTGAGGTTCAGACGTTTGTTAAGGGAGTGCTGCATATTTAGCCCCCTTTTGTGCCACCAGTGGCACCTTGGGATCTTAACGTGCTCTTGGGTTTCCTGAAATCCCACTGGTTTGAGCCACTTAAGACCGTGGAGCTAAAGTATCTCACATGGAAAGTGGTCATGCTGTTGGCCTTAGCGTCGGCTAGGCGTGTGTCAGAATTGGCGGCTTTGTCATGTAAAAGCCCCTATCTGGTTTTTCATATGGACAGGGCAGAATTGCGGACTCGTCCGCAATTTCTACCAAAGGTTGTGTCTTCGTTTCATTTGAACCAACCTATTGTGGTGCCTGCGGCTACTCGTGACTTGGAGGATTCCAAGTTGCTGGACGTGGTCCGGGCCTTGAGGATTTATGTTAACAGAACGGCTGGAGTCAGGAACACTGACTCGCTGTTTATCCTGTATGCATCCAACAAGCTGGGTGCTCCTGCTTCAAAGCAAACTATTGTGCGCTGGATCTGTAAGACGATTCAGCAGGCTCATTCTGCGGCAGGATTGCCGCATCCAAAATCAGTGAAAGCCCACTCCACAAGGAAGGTGGGCTCTTCCTGGGCGGCTGCCCGAGGGGTCTCGGCATTACAGCTTTGCCACTTTGCTACTTGGTCGGGTTCAAACACTTTTGCAAAATTCTACAAGTTTGATACCCTGGCTGAGAAGGACCTTGTGTTTGCCCATTCGGTGCTGCAGAGTCATCCGCACTCTCCCGCCCGTTTGGAGGCTTTGGTATAATCCCCATGGTCCTTACGGAGTCCCCAGCATCCACTAGGACGTTAGAGAAAATAAGATTTTACTCACCGGTAAATCTATTTCTCGTAGTCCGTAGTGGATGCTGGGCGCCCGTCCCAAGTGCGGACTTTCTGCAATACGTGTATATAGTTATTGCTTAATAAAGGGTTATGTTATATTGGCATCCTTTGGTTGATGCTATGTTGTTTGTTCATACTGTTAACTGGGTAAGGTTATCACAAGTTATACGGTGTGATTGGTGTGGCTGGTATGAGTCTTACCCTGGATTCCAAAATCCTTTCCTTGTAATGTCAGCTCTTCCGGGGCACAGTTTCCTTAACTGAGGTCTGGAGGAGGGGCATAGAGGGAGGAGCCAGTGCACACCAGGTAGTACTAAATCTTTCTTAGAGTGCCCAGTCTCCTGCGGAGCCCGTCTATTCCCCATGGTCCTTACGGAGTCCCCAGCATCCACTACGGACTACGAGATATAGATTTACCGGTGAGTAAAATCTTATTTTTTCTCATTCAGGCTGGGGGACAGTGGGCCATGGGGTTGCCGTGGGAGGGCTGTTTGGTTCTGCGCCTGGGATGCAGATTTGGAATCCAAACGTTCCTTGGAATTTCTTCCGTATGGCGGGGTAAGTTTTTATGGGCCCGAGTTGGGTATTTTTATTGCCCAGGCTGCCGGTGGGAAAAGACTTTTCTTCTTCAGGGTCCATAGTCTCCACAGGGAAAACATTGAGCTGTAGGTGGTTGGATAGGACCGGGCACCAAACAGTTATGTTTTTGAGCTCCCAGGATGCTCTGTTCCGTCCCCTGCTAAATTCCGCCTCCAGCCCAGACTATCCAGTTTCGTTTTGGTGCCGGCAGGAGCTGGATGCACCATTTAACTGTGGGGCCGCTCCTAAGCAGCCCCAAGCTTTTATTTTAAGCTTTCTTTTACTTTCATTTTACTTTTTTAACGCAAGCAGAGCTAGGCATTCCTAAGGATGCCAGCGCTGGTGCTCCTTCAACTCCCCGCAACACCAGTGAGTGGACTGGTGATTGCGGTGGGCACCACGGAGCTCTGTTAGCTGGCTCCCTGGGGACCCCAGACTGCAGTCGGAGAACGGGAATAAAAAGTAAAGTGGGTCCCTGCTTGCGGGACTTGCGTCTGTTTGTGCAGTCTCATCTTCGGTCATGAAGACGGACCAGAGGTGCTGATGTTGTCTGGGACCCCACTAGTCCACCAGGGCAACTATTTACTTCCGCTAGGGTTTTGTAAGATGCCAGTGGCCCTTGGAGATTCACGTCAACATACGTGAGGTCAGCTCTCTCCCGGTGGGCCCTCCCCCAGCTCAGGGTGCAATTCTGTAGCGGCTTCCTACCTCTGAGCTTCTCTCCTCTCCAGGCTATTAGGGATGTGTTACACATTACTGACAAACAACCTGAACAGGTAGAGGAGGCTTACTTTACAGACAATACAAAGGCCTCTCTGATCTTCCCTGCGTCTAAGGAATTAAACGCATTATTTGAAAAATCCTAGGAAAATCCAGAGAAAAAATGACAGATTCCAAAGAGGGTTCTTGTGGCTTTTCCTTTCCCTGAGGTTGATAGGAAAAAGTGTGAAAACCCGCCTATAGTAGACGCTTCTGTATCTAGACTGTCTAAAAAGGTGGTTTTACCTGTCCCGGGGTCTACCGCTTTGAAGGAACCGGCAGACCGCAAGATTAAAACTACGCTCAAATCCATATACACTGCTTCAGGAGTGGCGTTAAGACCCACTATTGCCTGTGCATGGATTTCTAAAGCCATAGTAAAGTGGTCAGGCACATTACTAGAGGACTTAGATTCTATGGATAGAAGTGACATTGAATTGTTTTTACGTAACATACAGGATTCTGCGGGGTTTCATGGTGGAGGCCATGAAGGACCTGGGTAATCTGACTGCAAGGACATCGTCCTTGGCCGTCTCAGCACACAGGGGACTCTGGCTACGCCAATGGTCTGCAGACGCGGAATCCAGGAGAAGTGTGGAGAACCTACCCTTCACAGGTCAGGCTCCATTTGGGGAAGCATTGGATGTGTGGATCTCCACGGCAACCGATGGTAAGTCAGCCTTTCTTCCCTCAGCCTCTCAGATGGCGAAGAAACCTTTTTCTACGTCCTCTGTGCAGTCCTTTCGGTCTGCAAAAGCTAAAAAGTCCAGGACTCCTACCAATTTCTTCAGAGGTGGGCGAGCAAAATCCAAAAAAACGGCACCCGCATGTTCCCAAGACCAGAAACCTGCCTCTGTGTCCTCAAAATCCTCAGCATGATGGTGGACCTCCCTGCCTGGAGAACAGGCAGGTGGGAGCGAGGCTCAGACGTTTCAGTCACGTCTGGGTGTTGTCCGGTCTGGATCCCTGGGCACAGGATATTGTGTCCCAGGGGTACAAACTGGAGTTTCAAGAGCTCCCACGCCACAGGTTCTTCAAATCAGGCCTGCCAGCTTTGCCTGACAGATGGGGCTATCCTTCAGGAAGCCATTCACAACTTGGAAAGGTCAGATATAATTGTTCCAGTTCCACCTAATATGGAAAACCAGGGTTACTATTCAAACCTGTTTGTGGTATCGAAACCGGATGGTTCGGTCAGGCCAATTTTGAACCTGAAGTCGCTAAACCCTTATCTGAGGGAATTCAAGTTCAAAATGGAGTCTCTGAGAGCGGTGATCTCAGGGCTGGAGGAGGGAGAGTTTCTGGTATCCTTGGACATCAAGGATGCGTACCTCCACATTCCGATTTGGCCGCAACACCAGGTTTATCTCAGATTTGCGCTGTTGGGCTGTCACTATCCGTTCCAGGCACTGCCATTCGGCCTCTCCACAGCACCGAGGGTGTTCACCAAGGTAATGGCAGAGATGATGATTCTCCTCCGCAGGCAGGGGGTGAATGTAATTCCTTATCTGGACGATTTGCTGATAAAGTAATCTTCCAGGGAAAGGTTATTACAGTCCATTGCTCTCACGACTTGATTGCTCAGGGAACATGGATGGATCCTGAATCTTCCAAAATCACATTTGGAGCCGACAAGGAGATTGTCTTTCCTAGGGATGATCCCCGACACGGAAGTGCAGAGGGTATTTCTACCGGTGGAAAAGGCGTTGGTGATCCAAGCTACGGTCCGGGATGTCTTGAAGCCTATCCGGGTATCGGTTCGTCAGTGCATTCGCCTTCTGGGGAAGATGGTTTCCTCCTACGAGGCTCTTCAGTACGGAAGATTTCATGCACAGTCCTTCCAACTGGATCTTCTGGACAAGTGGTCGGGATCTCATCTGCACATGCACCAGAGAATAAGTCTGTCGCCAAAAGCCAGGATTTCACTAGAGGGCCACAGGTTTGTCATTCAGAACTGTATCCTTCTAACCATGGATGCAAGTGTCAGAGGTTGGGGTGCAGTCACCCAAGGGGAGACCTTCCAAGGAAGTTGGTCAAGTCTGGAATCCATTCTTCCAATCAACATTCTGGAACTAAGAGCCGTGCACAACGGTCTTCTACAAGCGGCACATCTTCTACAAGATCGGCCCATTCAGGTCCAGTCGAACAATGTAACGACGGTGGCCTACATAAACCAACAGGGCGGAACGAAGAGCAGAGCTGCAATGTCAGAGGTAAAAAGAATCATCCTCTGAGCAGAAATGCTCACGTTGGCGATGTCAGCAATCTTCATTCCGGGAGTGGACAACTGGGAAGCGGACTTGCTCAGCAGACACGATCTCCATCCAGGAAAGTGGGGGCCTCCATCTGGAGGTGTTCACGGAGGTGACAAATCTTTGGGGTGTACCTCAGATAGACATAATGGCCTCCCGTCTCAACAAGAAGCTTTGGAGGTACTGTTCCAGGTCAAGAGACCCTCAAGCAGTGGCGGTGGACGCCCTGGTGACTCCGTGGGTGTTCCAGTCAGTATACGTGTTAACTCCACTTCCACTCATTCCAAGGATTCTAAAACTCGTAAAGAGAACAAGAGTTCAGGCAATCCTCATCGCTCCGGACTGGCCAAGAAGGGCTTGGTACGCGGATCTTCTGGATCTACTGCTGGAAGATCCGAGGCCTCTTCCTCTTCGGGAGGACCTGCTGCAACAGGGGCCGTTCGCTTATCAAGACTTACCACGGCTACGTTTGACGGCATGGTGGTTGAACGCCAGATATTAGCTCAGAAGGGCATTCAGATACAAGGTTATTCCTACCCTGATACAGGCTTGGAAAGGAGTAACGTCTAAACATTACCATCGCATTTGGAAAAAGTATGTATCTTGGTGTGAATCCAAGAAGTTTCCTACGGTGGAGTTTCAACTGGGACGGTTTCTCCTCTTCCTGCAAACAGGTGTGGATATGGGCCTGAGTTTGGGATCCATAAAGGTCCAGATTTCGGCATTATCCAGTTTCTTCCAGAAACAACTGGCTTCCCTCCCTGGAGTTCAGACTTTTTTGAAAGGGGTTCTGCACATCCAGCCTCCCTTAGTGCCGCCTACGGCACCTTGGGATCTTAACGTGGTGTTACAGTTCCTCCAATCGGATTGGTTCGAGCCTCTACAGGAGGTTGAGGTCAAGTTTCTGACGTGGAAGGCTGTCACTTTGTTGGCCTTAGCTTTTGCTAGACGTGTGTCGGAGTTGGGGGCTTTGTCATGTAAAAGCCCCTACTTGATCTTCCATGAAGATAGAGCTGAGCTCCGGACACGTCAGCAGTTACTTCCAAAGGTTGTGTCGGCATTTCATATCAACCAACCTATTGTGGTGCCAGTTGCTACTAACTACTCAATTCCGTCAAAGTCCTTGGATGTTGTACGGACTCTGAAAATCTATGTGAAGAGGACTGCTCGTCACAGAAAATCGGACTCTCTGTTTGTCCTGTATGATCCCAAGAAAATTGGGTGTCCTGCTTCTAAGCAGACGATCTCTCGCTGGATCAGGGTCACTATCCAGCATGCATTTTCTATGGCAGGATTGCCGTGTCCTAAATCTGTTAAGGCCCACTCTACTCGTAAGGTGCGTTCTTCCTGGGCGGCTGCCCGGGGTGTCTCGGCTTTACAGCTTTGCCGAGCGGCTACTTGGTCAGGGTTGAACCCGTTTATGAAGTTCTACAAGTTCGATACTTTGGCCACTGAGGACCTAAAGTTTGGTCAATCAGTTCTGCAGGAGCCTCCGCGCTCTCCCTCCCGTTCTGGGAGCTTTGGTACATCCCCATG
The DNA here is from genome assembly GCF_028390025.1 of Pseudophryne corroboree. Taxonomy (NCBI): domain Eukaryota; kingdom Metazoa; phylum Chordata; class Amphibia; order Anura; family Myobatrachidae; genus Pseudophryne; species Pseudophryne corroboree. Next base: position 75,222,941 of record NC_086455.1, on the reverse strand, counting down.
GTACTAATATGGACCCCAGCATCCTCTAGGACGTAAGAGAAAATAAGATTTTAATTACCTACCGGTAAATCCTTTTCTCGTAGTCCGTAGAGGATGCTGGGTGCCCACCCAGCGCTTTGTGATCCTGCAGTAGTTACTTGGTTCAGTACTGCTTTGTTCTTGGTTAAGTACAGTTTGTTACTTCGTTAAGTATTCTTGTTCAGCTGATGCTGAGTTTTCAAGCTGGTTAGCTTGGTTTGCCTTGTATGTGTGAGCTGGTGTGAATCTCGCCACTATCTGTGTTAAGTCCTTCTCTCGAAGTGGTCCGTCTCCTCGGGCACAGTTTCTAGACTGGGTCTGGTAGGAGGGGCATAGAGGGAGGAGCCAGCCCACACTATTAAAGTCTTAAAGTGCCCATGGCTCCTGGTGGACCCGTCTATACCCCATGGTACTAATATGGACCCCAGCATCCTTTACGGACTACGAGAAAAGGATTTACCAGTAGGTAATTAAAATCCTATTTTCATTGCACAAGCCAAATGTGCGCTTTGGGTGTACGCCAAATACTAGAATTAGTATTGTTAAAATTAGCATGTTAAACCCTTTTTGTGAATTACTTGCTAGCAATATTACTAGCTTTATGTATAGCCACCATAATGCCAGTGGGTAACTGGTTGAGTGTTCTGTGACTTTTCTGCATGTTGTGCTGTTCACTGCTTTCTAGGTTTGTATTACGTGTTTGATCTAATGTGTATATGCTCCTTTTATTTTACAGATGCTGTGGAGCGGCAACACTTTCAAAGTATTCACAACTGTGTCTTTTTTGCGGTTTCAGTCCTCGACTTCCAGTTTACGTATGTTTCTTTTCACATTTTGGAATCTCGTGTACTGTATATACAGACGTGTCCTTAGAAACTTTTGCTGGAATCACACCAAACTTTAGTCTTGTGAAGCATAGTTTTTTTTATATGAATGTGTGTCTCTGTAGCAATGTGATGTGAGCATATGTGCAACTGAGGCTGACTCTGTATATGAAGTGCCACGGTGCCTCCACTTTTTCTCACGTCAAGTTCCGTTGTGCTTCATGTACAGGTTACTCCTGCTGCATGGAGTATTGAGGCTAGGTGTATAAGGACACATCTGTACAATGTTATCTTCAGTGTTTCCCTCAGATTACTGAAGATTGTTATATTGTGTGTGTGTGTGTGTGTGTGTGTGTGTGTGTGTGTGTGTGTATATATATTGATCCGAGGCACCAACAGGCTAAATACTTAGCGCCGCCTCCTCTATAACCCCGCCTCCGTGCACAGGAGCTGTTTTTAAGTTGGTGCCTGCAGTGCAGACAGACAACAGGGAGGGCTGCGCTGAGCAGTCCTGAAAAGAGCTTTTATTAGACGAAAGAAAACTTCAGAGCTGCAGCATACGCACTTAAAAGTGCTATATGTCATTTCTGACATTTCATGCTGGTGCTCCCTCACCTCCCAGCGGCGCTGTACATTCCCGCGCCCTGGTTGCCGGGTAACTACAGCGGAGTGCTCCGGTTCTTGTATAGGGCACACATACACTGCCGCTGCTCTCTGGAATCGCTTGGCTGCTGCAAGGAGAAGGTAAGAGGGTCTACCAGGCGTGACCCGCTGCAAACCGCGATCCGGTGTGGTCTTTGGGAGACGGACCGCGCGTGCTAGTGTGGAAACTTGCCGTGCAGGGACCCCACTAGACCACCAGGGCAAGGGCACAGGTCGGATTTAGGTGGTAATCCATTTTTCTAATGCCCGCAGTACCCAGTGGTGAAGTCCAGCAAGGGGATAAGACTCTGACCTGTAGCCCCTCCCCCAGCCCCAGGGCGCCATTTGCTGCTAATGTTCCCGCCCTGGAGCTGCATCTCTCTCTCTCCCTCACTCCCTGTCAGTGTTTGGGTGCCATTACACACAGCTGCGCTGATCTGGGACTGCTGGATGATGCCTCCTCTGTAAAGCCGCCTGCATCTTCAGCGCTGTGCATTTACAGGACACTTAAGTATTCTACATGTCTTTAGACAGTGTTAGTTAAGAACAAGTGCACATTGTCAGGGATATTTAGTACAAGTACCCTGTGATATACATCCAGTCTTTACTGTGCATTGATCTATCTATATACCTAATTAGCTTTACTTGTGTAGTGCAGGTACAACAGTATTGCTAGTCCAGTGCAGATTTATTGTTGTTTGTGATAATTTTTGCATTGTACAAGTGACTGTGTGCGCGCCAATAGCTGCTGTGTGATTTCCATTCCGTGTATCTCGCATATACTGCTATTCCTATATTCTGTACCCTGAGGGGGGCTAAGTGCATCAGGGTTTTCATATAATATAGTGTTTATCACAGGATATACTCTTGATATTTTCTCTGTGTGTTACAGTCACCACATACCTCTGAAATCCTCCGTGTGTGCACTTCCTGTAGTCACACTATCTGGGGGGATTTTTGTTAGGTACTTTGTCTGCTTTTATTGTACTGTGCCACCCTAAGGTAAAGCCTTCATAGAATGTCAGCTCATCAGGGTGAGGGTTCTGTGGCTGACCCTGCAGTGCTCATGCCATGGATGTCTCTGAGGAAAATATTGCAGCTGGGGGCTTTGTACCCCTCAGTCAGTCTACTACAACGGGGGCACCTACTGACCCACCGTGGGCTACGTTTTCTAATTTACTGACTACGCTGATAACTAGACTTGCACCCCCTATGGGACCTCCTGTGCCATTACAGTCATTTATTGTCCCTGCTGATAATTCGCCATGGGCAGATACTCTGTCCTCTCAGTTACAGCAATTGAATCAGTCTTTGGCCAAGCAAAATCCTAACCCTCGCCTGCCTAAGACCAAGGTGTCATCTAAGCGGGCCATTACGTCCTCACAGTCCACTCATGTTACTAATACTTCATCTGATGAAGATGGCGCATATACGGATCCCTCAGACACTGATGCAGATGCTTCTGATTGGGAATCCCTGACCCAAGTGGATGTTCCTGACCTCTTAGAGGCTATCAAGCTGATTCTTCAAATTGATGATGATGAAGAACTACCGGCTCCCTCTAAGAAACCAGATAAGTTTAAGCGTCAGAAGGTTACTAAGTTAGTTAAACCACATTCTGACCATTTAGTTGACATACGTCAGGAATCCTGGGAATATCCAGGAAAGAAATTCTCTCTGTCTAAGAAGATGCTAGCTCGTTATCCCCTCGCTGCAGAGTTAAGCACAAATTGGGAAACACCGCTGCCGGTGGACTCGCAAGTCGCACGTCTGGTGATATCATCTGCTCTGCCTGTCACTACCGACACCTCTCAGAAGGAACCGACGGATAAGCGCATGGAGGGTTGCTTGAAGTCCATTTACACTCTGGCTGGAGTTGTGCATAGGCCTACTATTGCGGCTTCTTGGGTTGCTAAAGCTATAGAGGCCTGGGTTCAGGAAGTTAGAGCGGAACTACTGTCTAATTTTCCTGATAATGCTAAACAGTGTCTTTCTTACATTGTTACTACCTCTCATTATATTCAGGAGGCGGCATCTGATGCAGGTATCCTAGCGGCCAAAGCGTCTACCATGTCCATTCTGGCTTGACGGATCCTCTGGTTGCGGGACACGTCTGTAGATCTGGACTCAAAAAAGACCTTGGAGGTTATCCCTTTTAAGGGAAACATTCTTTTTGGGTAAGATCTCAACAAGATTGTCGCTGACTTAGCGTCTGCTAAGACTGCATGTCTACCTAGTACTACTCCTTCGGCTCCGAAGGCAAAGAGTACTTTCTTTCGTTCCTTTCGACCTCCAGGTAAAGCAAAGGGTCAGGCTTACCCGAAACAGGCTCGCACTTCCAAATCCACTAAGCCCAAACCTAAACGTGCCTGGGCTGCCCGTCAGCCTGCTGCCAAAGCAGACAAGCCTGCTGCATGATGGGCTGGGCCTCCCCCTGGGCGATATCAGGGTGGGAGTCCGACTTCTACGGTTTGCTCAGGTATGGTCACTGACCACTTCAGACGCCTGAGTAAGGGAAGTCGTCACTCACGGATACGCCATCTCTTTCAAGACACGTCCCCCTCGCCAGTTTTGCTTAACAAACGTCCTTTCGGATCTGGTAAAAGCAAAAACCCTCCATCTGGTGGTACAATCTTTCCTGGACACAGGAGTGGTAGTGCCGGTCCCTCTGGCTCAGAGGCAGAGGGTACTATTCAACACTGTTCCTAGTTCCGAAACCGAATGGATCTTCCCGGCGCATTCTCAACCTCAAGTCTTTGAACAAATTTGTGAAAGTCTCCAAATTCCAAATATGGTATCCCTGGACATACAGGATGCTTACCTACATATACCTATTGCAGTGTCTCATCAACAATACCTGTGGTTTGCTATTGGCAACCTACATTTTCAATTCCAGGTCTTGCCTTTTGGTCTGACCTCGGCTCCTTGAGTTTTCACCAAGGTCATGACGGCCGTACTTTTCCATCAAGGTATCGGGATCTTGCCGTATCTCGACGACTTGTTAATCCTAGCAAACTCTCCAGAGGTTCTCCTTCGTCATCTGGAACTGACGGTCCAATTCCTGCAAGCCCATGGATGGCTCATCAACTGGAAGAAGTCTTCCCTGGTTCCTGCTCAGAGCATGGTGCACCTGGGAGCACTATTGGACACCAACAATCAGCGGTTGATTTTGTCTCCAAGAAGGTCTTGAAGCTTCAGTACAAGATAAGATGCTTCCTCTCTCGCCCACATGTGTCAATACACTCGGCGATGCAAGTACTAGGCCTCATGGTGTCGGCTTTCGACATTGTGGAGTACGCTCAATTTCATTCCCGCCCTCTGCAGAGGTTAATTCTCTCCGAATGGGACTGCCTGCCTCACCAGATCAGGTCTCGCATGATAGCCTTGACTCTGGAGGTCCGTCTGTCACTGACCTGGTGGCTGCAGGACCAACAACTGAGCAGGGGTCGTCCATTCTGGATCTCCAACTGGGTCCTTCTGACGACGGATGCCAGTCTGCGGGGTTGGGGCGCGGTGTTGGAGCAACACTGTCTCCAGGGTCGGTGGACCAGGGAGGAATCCCTCCTCCCGATAAATATTCTGGAATTGCGGTCAGTGTTCAATGCGTTGACACTAGCTTTGCGTCTAGTACAGAACAGGCCTGTTCAGGTACAGTCGGACAACGCCACCACGGTGGCGTACATCGTCAAAGCGGCACCCGAAGCCGCAAAGCACTAATGGAAGTGTTAAAGTTTCTTTGTTGGGCGGAACGCCATCTGACAGCCATATCGGCAGTGTTCATTCCGGGGGTCCTAAACTGGGAAGCGGACTTCCTCAGTCATCAGGACATGCACGCCGGAGAGTGGAACCTTCATCCGGAGGTCTTTCAACTCCTAGTGGACAAGTGGGGCCTACCAGATGTAGACCTGATGGCGTCTCGACACAATCACAAAGTTCCGGTCTTCTGAGAAAGGACATGGGATCCTCAAGCAGCGTTCGTGGACGCACTGGCAATTCCATGGAACTTTCAGCTGCCGTACGTGTTCCCTCCGGTGTCACTTCTGCCCAGGGTGATAAGGAAGTTCAAGCATTGAGGAATACTATTTCTAATCACTCTGGTGTGGCCCAGGCGGCATTGGTTCTCAGACCTGCAGGGTCTATCGATAGAGCGTCCTCTTCTACTATCACAGCGCCCAGATCTCCTCGTTCAGGGCCCTTGTGTCTACCAGGATTTGGTCTAGCTGGCTTTGATGGCGTGGCTCTTGAAGCTTCCGTACTAAGGGCCAAAGGTTTTTCTGAGGCTGTCAATCAAACTATGTTGAAGGCCCGTAAACCGGCTTCTGCTCGGATTTATCATAGGGTCTGGAATTCTTACTTCGCCTGGTGTGCGACTCACAATTATGATGCATGCAAGTTCAGTACTGCCAAACTTTTGGCTATCCTGCAACAGGGCCTGGACTTAGGCCTTCGTCTGGCCTCCCTCAAGGTTCATATTTCTGCCTTGTCGGTGTGGTTTCAGAAAAAAATTTAGTCTTTGCCTGACATTCATACTTTCACTCAGGGTGTTTTACAGATTCAACCTCCTTATAAACTAATGCTGGCCATACATCAGAACGATTTCTCTCCAACCAGCCAACTAGTTGGCTGGTTGGAAAGATAATCTGGCAGTGTGTGGGAGCAAACGATTATCAGCCGTTTGCTCCCACACGCTAAAAAACGGCCAGAAACGGTCTGTCCAACTAGTTGGGAAAATCAAACCTGTTTGATTTTCCCAACTAATCGTTCAGGTGTAGGGGAAACTTTTCCCCCAACTGAACGATAAGTAGGTGGACACTGGCCAGCAGTGTCCGCCTCCTTGTTACCCATCACTGCCGGCTGTGCTGACTGTCAGCCTAGGATCCTCGGCAGCGGCGGCATTGTGGTGCAGGAGCCGGAATGAGGTTCAGGGGCAGCTGCAGCAGTCCACTACTGTTGCCAGACTGCCCCTGTCATTTCGTCAGCGGCGTCAGGAGGAGAACCAGCTCTGTGACACTGGGACACCAGCAGCATTACAGGTCTGAGAGGGAGGAGAGGATCGGTCCCCCGCCCGCACTCCATCCACCCTCGAACACCCGGCACCCCCTCCCGACGATCGGTTTCTGGCCACAGCATGTCACCTGCCGCAATGCAACAGCGTTCACGCGGCACGCCCCCCCCCCCCGCGCGATCAGTACCCCTATCCGCACGCACTCCAAGGCAACCACTCACCTGGCTCTGCCGTCTGCCGCTGTCATGTCCGCACCGCCGCAGGGACCACTCGCCTCACCAGTCACTACCACCGGGACCGGACACCTCACCGCCTCCACCATCCAGGCGCCACCTCGACGCTGTCACACAGGTCCTGCAGCCTCATTCAAAGCTGCAGTCCGGGTCCAGCCTCCACCATCCCACTCCAGGCAAAGGTCCAGGTGACACCTTCCCGCTGCAAACATGCTCCAGCCGCAGGGTCCACCACTTCCCCAGCAGGAGTACTTACCTGCTGCCCCTGGGACACCAGGACTCGTCAGCGGCGGCAGGGGAGCGGGAGCTGGGAGGAGGTTCATGGGCAGCTGCGGCAGTTCATCACTGCTGCTGAGCTGCCCCTGTCACACTGGGACCCCCTGCAGTGGCACCCCACCGGAGATCACTGCAACTCCGCAATCGCGGCACCCCACCTACGATTGCGGACCCCCTCGGCACCCCCACACCCCTCCTGTGGTTACTCCCCCCCCCCCCGGGTGCCATGGGCAGCAGAGACGGGAGCCAGCCTGAGTGAGTACACACACTCCCTGCACCGAACCCCAAGCGCAGTCAGGGCGCACTGTGACTCCCTGGCGAGCTAGCATCTGCCCCTTCATGTAGCGCTCCCTAGCGTGGCCATACCCCAGTGGGAGAATAGGGGCATGATGCGTGCCACCTTACAGGTCTGCTGGAGTAATCGGCAGTGGCAGATTTACCACTAAGCATCCAAAGCGGATGCCTAGGGCCCGGTGGCTCCCAGGCGGCCCACCGACAGGGACCAGCTGAAGCAAAGCATTTCTGGCAGATGCACATTTGGGGCCACCTGTCAATCCAGATTTTTTTCATATACATATGGCCCCTGTCAGAGGTGCATTTCGGCAGTAGCTAGTGGGTACGAGAACCCGGCGGGGCTCTGCAGGAAGCCATGACCTCTGAATCAGCACAGTTTTAAGTAAGTGATGTCGGGGTCCGCAACTCCTCCCGCTGATAGACCCCCCACACCCCCTTCCTGACGTTGCCTGGCTGCTGCTGACTTGGCCCTCTCCATACACAGCCGCAGGTCAGTCAGGGCTCCGGTGCTCTGGGAGTTGCTGCTGCCAGTGGTGACGCAGCCAGCGGAGACATGAGTGATCCCAAAAGAAGGACATTGGCGACAAGGTCACGAGGGGTGGGATCCTGCAGACTGATTTTGAGATAACCAGCTGTGTCACCTGTGTAGAGGTGGGCTGGGGGTGTAGGCAGCAGTGTCACCTGGTCAGGAGATGTAGGAAGCCGAGAGGAGGCACAAAGGACGGAGAGAGGAAGGCACAGAGCAATCGGGCAGAAAGGGAGCAGGGGCACTAACAGAAGGTGTAGAAGTGGGTACTAATTACCCTCCCTTCCCCCTTGCCTCTCAGTGGCAGCACAGCAACTTGTTTCCCCAGCCCAGCACACTGCTGTGTGCAGGGCTGCGGAGGTCGGTGGATGCTGGGAGATTGCTACTACACTGATCGCCCCCGTTCTCAAACTGCCACAGCTGTCATATGCTGCTACCCAGTCACCCACTATCTCACCGTCACCCCTGCCTATTTCCATCATCCTCTGCCTCTCCGTCTCCCACTATCTGTCCAAGTTACCCGATGCCTCACCCTCTATTCCCTGTGTCACCGTCACCCATTCCCTAGCATCACCTGCTGCCTCTCACTATCACCCACTGACTCACATTGTCATCCTCTGCCTATCCGTCTCCCACTCCCTCCCTGTCACCCAGTGCCTCAACCTCTACCTTTCCTCTGCGTCACTATCTCCCAATTACCCTCTCTCCTGTTACCCTCTCCCTGTCACTCAATGACTCTCCCCTTCATCCTCTACGTCAGGTAAACATGCAGAAGTAGACAGGCACTGTCCGCCTACTTCTGTGACATCATAAGTTGGAGAGAAGTTGGCTGGTCTGCTGGTCTGATGAAAAGTTGGTTAGATGTGTGGAGCACTGTTTTAGTTGGACAGAAAAGTTGGATGGCTGGAGGTTTGGAGAGTTGGAGGAAAGTTGGTCTGAAGTTGGTCTGATGTATGGTTAGCAATAGTGACATAGTAATTGAGGTTGAAAAGAGGCAATTTGCCCATCGTGTTCAACCGGTATTTACTTGTGATGAATCTACATACCCGCTGAGTAATGTTTTATGACTAGTTAACTACTATAACTCGTATAACCCCCGGATTAACCATTTTGATATTTTAAATATTATAACCTTGGATATCCTTTTCGTTCAGAAATGTATCCATTCCTTTTTTAAATCCATTTACAGAGTCCGCCATTACCACCTTCCATGGTAGGGATTTCCACATCCTAATTGCCCTAACAGTGAAGAACCCTTTCCTCCGTCGCGTTTGGAACTTTCTCTCCTCCAGCCACAGCGAGTGCCCACGTGTCCTAAACTGTGTTCTTTTAATAAATAGTTCCTCTGATAACTCTTTGTAATGCCCCTTTACATATTTGAAGATATTAATATCCCCTCTTAGGCACCTCTTTTCTAGTGTATACATATTCAACCTATTAAGCCTTTCCTCATAATCCAGTCCCTCTAGGCCTTTAATCAATTTAGTAGCTCGCCTTTGAACTCTTTCGAGTTCACCGATAACTTTTTTTTTTTTATACAGTGATGCCCAAAACTGAACACGATATTCCAGGTGCGGACGTACCAATGCTTTATACAGCGGCAGCTTACTTGCCTTCTTTACTGCGCTTTGACATATTGTGTGGTTATTAAGCCTATCAATGAGTACCCCCAAATCCTTTTCCAAATCTGTTTTATCTAGTCGTTCCCCATTTAGAATGTTGGCTGCAAGTTTGGTTTTAGTCCCGAAATGCATAACCTTGCATTTGTTTGTATTGAACCTCATTTTCCATTTAGACGCCCACTTTGTCCATTATGTCCCGCCTGTTGCTCCATGGGATTTGTCGGTTGTTCTGGACGCCTAACAAGAGTCTCCGTTTGAACCTCTTGAGTCTGTGGACCTTAAGTGGCTTACTCTAAAGGTCTTGTTTCTGCTGGCTATTGCCTCTGCTAAACGGATTTCAGACTTGAGTGCCTTGTCCTGTCGGTCACCCTTTCTGATTTTTCACTGTGACCGTGCGGTTCTTAGAACCCGCCCTGGTTATCTGCCCAAGGTGGTGTCATCTTTCCACTTTAACCAAGAGATTGTGGTTCCGACTTTTACCTCTCCAGGTTTATCCTCCAAAAAGCGGTCTTTGGATGTGGTACGGTCTCTCCGTATTCATGTGAAGAGGACAACTTCTCTTCAGAGATCTGATTCCCTCTTTGTCCTTTTTGGTTTTCACAAACGTGGTTGGCCTGCTAACAAGCAGACCTTGGCCAGATGGATTAGAATGGTGATTGCACATGCTTATGTACAGGCTGGCCTCCCACCTCCTGCTACCATTGAAGCCCATTCTACTCTGTCTGTTGGACCTTCTTGGGCGGCCCGCCTTGGTGCGACCCTTGAACAATTGTGCAAGGTGGCTACGTGGTCCTCAGTGAATACGTTCATAAGGTTCTATGCCTTCGATACTTCCGCCTCCCAGGATGCCTCCTTTGGATGCCGGGTTCTTGTGTCTGCTAAAGTGTCCCCCCTCCCATGAGGAACTGCTTTAGGACACCCCCGATGTTATCCCTGTGGAACCCCAGTGTTCCCCGCTGCAGAAAAGGAGATTTATGGTAAGAACTTACCTTTGTTAAATCTCTTTCTGCGAGGTACACTGGGTTCCACAGGGCGCCCACCCTGACCCACTTAGCTACTTTGGGTTTGTATGGCATTAGCCGCTGACACCTTCTCCTGTCTTGAGAATGTGGTGTATGTGGCCACTAACTGTTGTCGTCTCTTTTATCTGCTACTGCATTGGACTGGTTAACAAAACTGGGCTCCTGTGCACGGAGGCGGGGTTATAGAGGAGGTGGCGCTTAGCATCCTGCTAACAGTCAAAGCTTTTAGCCTGTTAGTGCCTCGGATCAAGATCCAACTCTACACCCTGATGTTATCCCTGTGGAACCCAGTGTACCTCGCAGAAAGATATTTAACAAAGGTAAGTTCTTACCATAAATCTCTATCTATCTATCTATCTATCTATCTATCTATCTATCTATCTATCTATCTATCTATCTATCTATCTATCTATCTATCTATCTATCTATCTTCCTGCCTTTTTCCATATACATTCTCCATTAGTGACAATATGATTTGTACATACATTGCTGTTTACAGTGTGTGGTTAATTCAGGGGGATAATAGTAATTCAGAATAAAGCTGAAGATAGCTGTTCAATGAGATTGACACAATTTATGCAAAGTAAAAGAAGAGCCACAGTAGAACAGTGGTGTAAAAGCAGAGGTTCATCTGAATAACCGATTCATTGTACTTTGTTTATGGGAGTATGGCAGCTGATGATCCCACCATGTTTGGTGTGGTTGCAGGTTGCTGTATAACACAAGATGACTGTAAAATCATAACCTTGTCTGAGACATTCTGGTTTCTGAAGTTTTTTTTAATTTTTTTATTTCACTCTGAGTGGATTAGAGTGTGGTATTGATCCCGCTGGGCATTAGCTATTCAGGCGCTTGGTGGCTTGGAAATTTTATTAAACACGAAGTCCTTTTAAGTATGGCAAGGTTTTGACGTTCAGTACATGTGGAAATTGCTGACCAGGTGCCCCCCTCCTTGATGACAGCACTGTACACATTTTTCATCTTTCTGGGGATAACCTTGGGGTGTAGAGTGTTAAGAGGAAACACGCCAAGGTAAACTTGTTTATAGCAAGAACCTCCAACTCTACGTCCCATCAGTCCCCAAGGAGTAGTAGAAATTAGTTTGTTCATTTGCTTGTCTTACTTTGGGGGTCATTCCGAGTTGATCGTAGCTGTGCTAAATTTAGCACAGCTACGATCGTTAACTCAGACATGCAGGGGGACGCCCAGCACAGGGCTAGTCCGCCCCGCATGTCCGTGCCGGCCCCACCGCACAAATACAAAGCATCGCACAGAGGCGATGTCTTTGTATT